>NW_024366591.1:14645277-15081381 GCF_014805655.1 Passer montanus
CGGCGGTGGGCAGCCGGGCGCCCTCGCCCCGCTCTGGATGCCCATCGCGGCTGCTCGGGCCGGGGGGTGGCTGCCGCTCCCCGGCGGGGGGCCCGCGCCAGGATGCCGGTGCTGGAGCGCTTCTTCCCCGCGGCAGAGCCGGGCAGGCGGAGGAGGACGGGGGACGAGCCGATGCCCTTTCCCATGGGCAGCCTGCCCGGTTATCAGCAGGGGACCCTGGCTTGGGACTTGCCCGAGATGATCAAGATGGTAAAGCTCGTTTGGAAATCGAAGGGGGAGCTCCGCGGGGCGAAGCACAGAGGCGTTTTGGAGAGCGAGGATGCCCTGGGCGGTTCGGCAGGTAGGTTTCCCCCGCGCTGCTGCTCGGGGAATCTGCGGGGCAAACGCGGCTGGGGGCCGGGGGTGGCAGGGAGCCCTCGTCCCGTCGTGGGTCGGAGCCGCCGGGGCCGCGGAGCTGCCGGACGGAGCGCGGCCGGGCTGAGAAGGAGCCCGTGCTGTGGGCAGCTCTCTGCCGCCGCCGGGACCCGCGCACCGCAGTTTGTGCCGCGCTGAAGCCACGTCAGTTTGCCCATGGCGCTGCCCCGGTCCGGTCTGTTGCGTGGCTTTCGTACGCGGGGTGATAGAGCTCGGCTGAAAACCAGAGCGAGTAGCTCCGCTGCTCCGAGGCTGACCTCCCCCGGGCAGCGGGGCTCAGTGCCGGCGCGGAGAGCCCGCCCGGCCCGCGTGGAGCTCCGCAGCGGCGGCCCCGCGGCCAGGGTGACGGAGAAGCGGCGCCCCGGGGCCGCCGGGCAGCGCGGCCGCTGCAGGAGCTGTGCCGGCTGTGTTCGCCTTGCCCTTCCGAGCGCATGGCCTCTCCTCTGCCACCGCCAGACCTCTCCCCGAGCTTTGCGTGCACTGGGATCCCTTCACAGGACCGCGCTTCTCTTGGGCAACGCTGAGCGACTCCCGTACGGCTTAGATTTTGATAGCCTCCACTACTAAAAACTTGCGAAACGCTGCCCTGTCCCACTACTTTCTCTTTAAACGTGGTATATTACTGGGTAAAGAGCACATGCTTTTTCCTTAACTGTGTAAATTTCGTCTGTCAGTTTTTTCCGATCTCACCAACATATGGCATGTCATTACTGAAGTCCAGGTTAGACCTGCAGCATTTTCATTAGGGAGAGATGAGCTGACAGGTTAGCAGGGTACTCAGTCAGTTGAATCTGCATCTTAACCTGTGCTCCACACCGCTTATGGTTCAAAACCTCTTGCCTTCTCTTGAAGTCAGGGTCATAGGCCTATGGTTGTCTCAGTACCAGTCAGTAATTTTTTATCCTCCTGTAATTGCACTGCTGTGATTTAATAGACTTTATGAAACTGTGTGGCTTGTTTCTTCAGAACTCTGGATTATCTCATCTCTGCAGCTTGGTCACTAAATTCTTCCTATGCATTCAGTCTTCAAACATTGTGCCTGCTATTGAGACCTATCATTTACAGTACTTTGTACCAGAATAATTTAATTTCTTAGGTAGAATCACGTCTTTGTAGGTGAATATATACATAGCACTTTTCGAAGTGCTTGTTTTTTGTATGTACTTGTATATTCTCTGTAATTGTATATATAAACTTGAATATTAAATAGGTATCAGTCTATGACTTTTGAATGCCTGCTAGGGTTGGCTGGTTGGTCATTGTATGTCTGTTATTAAAAATGTGTGCAGTTTAATAAAAAAATGCTTGTTCCACTTGCATTTTGAAAAAGGGGAGGTAGGTCTTGGGATCTGAGGAAGATGTACAATCTGTCACCCTACTCTTGGGAATCATTCAGTTTAAAAGAATAATAAGTAAGAGTGATTGTGGATAATGAAAGAGGAGATCATATTGCTCTTTAATACCTGGAGCAAATCAGCTGGGAATGTACTGTAGCCAGCCAGGGAGATTGAGGCTTGTGTGGTGAATGCTGAGTGTTCAGAGATGGACCCTAATTAAGCAACTCAAGAAATGCTGCGTTGCTTACACTGTATGTATGAGTAATGGTGGTTTTTCAGTGTGCTTGTGTTGTATCTGGTGAAATTACTTTCATTAGGTAACAAATGAGATTCACCTTCAGATTCCTGGAGGCAACTAAAAATGAGTGTGAATGTGCAGAGACAGATTAGTCCACTAGCAGGATGTGAGTAACTTGCATTTACTCAAATGGCCATTACTCGTATCCTGTGGAGGAGACAGTCCTCTTCATGGTGCCAGATCTATTTCATAAGCTCAGCTGACTTGCAGCAGTACAAATCCGGGCAGAAGATGACTCTTAACTCTCAACACTTTAAATACGAATCATCAGACAGTTTGAGGGAACCAGACCTGGGTTGCTGGTTTTTCCTCCTCAGCAACAGTCATCCTAGTAGTTTTCCCTCTTGTGGTTTCATTTTAGTCACTTTAAGTACATTGGAGTATGTGGGAAAACCAGTAAATGCTGAAATCTAGTATACTTAAATAAGTGCGGAGTCAAAGAATGCAGGAATGGGAAGAAGAGATAATCATTTGGTAGGCTCAGTAGTTTGAGGTACTCAGCTTCATGTTTGTGTGATGTTTTTTACATGTTTGATTCCTGGGAAAAAAAAAAAAAACCACAGAACAAAACTTCATAACTTGTATCTTATAAAAAAGGCAGTACTTAGTCAGGAATCAGATTTTCTTCAGGTGGAGTTAAAGCAAATAACTTCTGCTTGAGGTACTGCTAGCTAGGCAAATAAAGGTTGATTGTTCAGTAGTAGAATTCACAGCACTTTCCACATCAAGGGCTTTTTCATTTGAATTTGTAAGTATTCATGTGATAACTCATGTTGTTATCACATCCTCATGAAACTGCTTTGCTTACAGTAGAAGAGGAAACAGATATGAATTCTGGAAGGAAACAGTCAGGATTTCTGGCTTGCTTGATCATGTGAATACAGATTTAGCTAAACAATTTTCTTTGCCTTGTCCAAGTGACTGGACTGGGCTTTAGGCTGGCTTGCTAGAAAAGTCACAACCCTCTTAACCACAGATAGTGTGAAGGAGGGAGAGCTATATCTGCACATGATGTCAGTTTTGTGGATGGCAATGTCTTGGGGACCCATTTAGCTGTAATTTATACCACATTCCCCATTCCTGAGGTAGGACTAGAGAGCAAAACGATCTATGTGTCTTGGGCTCTCATATGTAAGAGCTATATCTGGGTCTTTCACCTTGTTCAGTACCAAGAATAAGCTACTTAATCTCCCTGCAAAAAAAGGGTTTGCAGTACATCATGCAGCATGTAGTTGGGATGAATGAAGAACTCGGATTTCAGTGACTGCCTGCCTGGAGTTTCTAATGATGATTTATTTTCACTTCCAAAGCAGTAAAACTCACATATTGAGCCTTCTCTTCTTGTTGCACTGCTTTTTAATGTTAGTATCAATTAAGCCTACCGACCTTTTTCCTGCTCCTGGCCTGCTGTTGCTTAGTAACTCTTTTTTCTCCCCACCCATTTCAATCCCTGACCAAATCAGTACAAAACTGAGATTTTTTGAAGACTCTCTCCGGCTGTGCCAGGAGCCATTTCTGTGGGAAATGGGTATAATTCTGTCATTCCATACTGTGCTTCAAATAGATTATTTGCAAGCCAATGTCTTTTACTTGAATGAAATAACAGCATGTTATTACAACTGAATTATTCAAATAATTCTGATCTACAACTGTGTTGATCTCTAGGAGGGAACTGTTCTGTTTATGACCCTAACTTTCTTATCACCCTCTCTTTTAGAGTTCAGCAGTAGCTTTGCATATCAAACAGACCTGATCAGGGAACAGGTACAGGTTTGCCTCCGAGAGTCTTCGTTAGGAGCATTAGCAACCTCTTAAGCTTACAGTGATCATCCCAGATAACTCGAGAGAGACTTTCTGTGCTCAGTCATACACATGTGCAGACATGCATGACTTGGAGAGAAGGTGCAGTGCTACTAAGAATTATCAAGGTCTGTTGAGACACTGTGGGTTTTTTGAAATAACTCTGAATGTTTTTTTCCACTTACCTCTTTCTGTTGGTGGATGTTTTCTCAGAAATGTAGGTTCTGATTCATGTGTGTATCATGCTTGTTGTTAACTGGCAAGTCCCTTTGCCATGAGTAGGAAAAACAAGCAAGTACCACTCCTGTTACAGTTGGGAAAATCTCCACCAGTTATTGGTGTGTCTCTTTACTTCTCCTCTTCAGTCTACTGTCTCCTTTACAGTTCAGTAGTCTATTCAAACTTCTTGCTTGCTCTTTCAAACCTCAGAGCTGAGTGATCTTTTGATATACCTGTTGGAGAGGTCAGAGTCAAATCATGTGTTTCCTCAGTGGTTGCTTGAAGGTCTTCCTTAAAGTTATTCACAAGACTCCCACATACTTAGTTCTTCCATAGTATCCCAGGAAATATGCCTTCTACTTAATTTTTCTTTTGTATTTAACAATTTTTATCATGCTGTGCAATAGCTTTGCTGTGCATGTGGAAATAAACTTCATGCTATCATTGCTTATGGAATCACAAAATGCTTTGGGTTGGAAGAGGCCTTTCAAGACCATCTAGTTTCAACCCCCCAGCCATGGGCACCTTCCACTAGACCAGGTTGCTCAAAGTTCCATCCCACCTGGCCTTGAAGACTTCCAGGAACTGGCATCCATAACTCCTCTTAACAACCTGTTTGGGTGAATGTTTAGTTGTGACAACTTGAAACTCGTGCTTGTGTTTGTAGTTCCATTGCAGTAACTAATAATCATAAAATCTTAAAATTTAAATCTGTGAATTGCTGAGAACCAAATGGGGATTTGGCTAACTGCTTAAAATCTCATAGTTTTGAGTATTTGGTGCTGAGCATGTAGATGCCACAAATGTGGATCCTAGTAATAAATAAAATGTGGGAGGTATCAAATGGCATTGTCTTAGCATCTGACCAGTCTCCTGTTATTGTTTAGATTGAAATCAGCTTTGTTTATGTCCTGCTGACAGATGCACAGCAGGTAGGAGGGCAGATTGCTGTATATTTCTGAAGTTAGGTTTTCTTTCCTTCTTTTTTTCCCCCAAGTTTTATGTTGAGACTTGTTAAATCCATTACACTTAGAAAGACAAAGAATGTGAATTTGATACGATCAAGACGACCCATGGCAACTTTGCTTGCTCACTGACTGTTGTGTTGAAAGTCCTGCCCCTGGGAACAAGAAATATGCTATTCTATATTTCATGAAGAGCTGGTTAAATCAGTGGAACTGTGTGTGATGGTCTCATTAAGAATGGTGAAATTAAATGGTGTACAGTACCACTTCTGTAGTGTGTGTATGTAGACCAAGAGAGAAAATTCAGATCACATGCAACTCTTCAGTTTACTGGCTGAGCATAAGTTATTAATACATAAGATTTGGGGCTGGTTTTTTTTTTTTGTTTGTTTGGTTTTTTTTTTCCAAAAGACTATGCTAATTTAGAGAAATGGCTTCAAAGATTAAAAGAAATAATTTTGAGATATTAAGTCATGGTCACCATTCAAATTCTGGTCCTTGTTTGATACCTACCTCTTTACTTTGAAGTATTTTTAAAATGTAGTGTAGAATGAGAAGTTGAACGGATAGTAGAAGTCTTTCATTTTGAATGTGTCAAAATGAGCTTACGTGAATGTCAGTTGAAGTCGTGTTTATTTTGGGAGTGAAAATTTTCTACTTAGCTACTGTGCTTAACCACTCTCTTCTGCTTCATTCTTATGTAAATTTTCTGGTGTGGATTTGTTGGGATTTTGGGATATTCAGAGTTAAGCTGTAAGTGACCTCTTAAGATGATGAAGTTCAACTACTGCCATGTCCACCAAAACAGGAGCTAGATCAGAGGTAAACAGTAGAGAAGAAATAATGTGAAAATCTCACTAAATTCTAAATGGTCTTTCAGTTCAGCCTGGCTGGCACATTTTTTGTTTGCATTATCATGAATGTTGGAAAACAAAATTTATTTGCAGAAATATTTGGAGAAGCTCTTTGAGCAGCTGTTCATCTATATACAGCCATAAAAGAGAGAAAAAGATTACAATATTTTAGAGCTAAGACTTCAGGATAAAGGTAGGAGATAAACCAGAATTGCCCAAGTTGGATGTTGGCCAGGATGAAGAAGGGAATGGGGCTGGTGTGCTAGAAAATTGACAGAAGTTTATTGGTCTCTCAGCTCAGAGACAAATGAGCAGTCTGCTGAAAACTGTAAATACAAATAGAGCAAATTCCAGTGAGCTGTGTAATGGTGGCCAGATCTGTTGCTTTCAGTGAAGCTGTTCTAAATCTTAGGAGCCAAAGACGTGGCTTTATATATAAAAATATTGTTTTTAAAGGAAAAGCTGGAAAAGCTACTACACTGTAATACAAACAGAGCTTGGCGGGGGGGGGGGTTGTATGCTTGTTTGCTTCATTAGGGTTAAAGCTGATGGTTTTCTTTTATCTTTGTTAAATTGACTCTAAAGTTCTCTGTACTCTGTGAAGAATTAAACTGATAAGTAGCAATAGAAAGCAGTAGTGGTATCAGCCATGCCTGCCTAGTGATGGTGGTTTTCTGTATTGCTCAAATGTTGTGAGAGAAATGTTTAAAATGCATTGTGGGAGGCTCGATACTGCATTCCAATTTTCAAAGTAGGCAGTGCATTGTATGCAATGTGTTTGCTGTTTCAGCGCTTCTTCATAACAAACTTTGTTTGTGATCTGTCATATTCTAAAGAGTTTGCTTGGAGACGTGCATCCCAGACAGCTTGCTGTAGTCCTGCTTTAGGAACTGCGAATTTGGCTTTCCATCCAGGCAACAAAGAGGAAGGGTGTCTGTGTCACCATTTTTTCCACTATGACCTATTCACACCCCCTCCTCAGAATATGCTAAACTATTTTACTGAAGATAATATCTCACATGGTGCCCCACCACTGCCACATTTCCAGGGGGCATCATTACAAATGGGCAAACGTGTCTGAATTGGACTTTTCCTACAGGAACTCCCTGGTGTCACCTTTATGAAAAAAGTCAATTGACCTTAGGCTGATTCTTCACAGCAAGTATGCATCTGGTTCTGGCCAGATTATAATTATATTATAATTATATTATAATTATATTATAATTCTATAATACTTTCTAGTTCTCTTGTCTTCCTTTTGTCTGGACTAAAAAGTGAAACACTCTTGGGATATCCAACTTAAAATATGCTTTGACATTTGTTAATAACTTTTTGTAAGTCATCCTAACTTTTTTCAAAAAGAGATTCATCCTGCTAAATTATGAATAAATTACATTAGGTTAAAGTACTTAACTGACCCATGGTGTAGACTTGCAAGACAAAAATGTCTTCGCTCTTCATTTTTCCCGCAGCTTGCAGCCTGCAATTTCTTCTGTCACTGTTATGGCTAACAAACAAACAAACTCTGTGTGAGAGAAGGAATAAATCCTTCATGCTTACCTCCTGGATAAAGCATTCTTTTGGCTCCTCTGTGGACTGCCAGCTGTGGTTTTCCCTGAAAAAGCTGAACGTAGTATGGTCTAAGGTGTGCAAAGAGAGAGGTCCAACACAGCAGGGATTTAGTAGGCTCAAGAGTATTGCTGTCAGTAATACTGTCACCCTTATTACAGTAGCAATAGAGAGGCAAACCCCTTCCTTTGCTCTTTGAGCAGAATATCCTGAAATTCAGGTATCCTTCAAATTTCCCTCAGAAAATAAAACTTTGCCATTGACCTTTGCCAGTTTATTCATAATCTCTGGGAATGCAATGCAGTGAGAGTGCTCCCCAGTCCTAAGAACCGAGGACCTGTTTGAAATAGCAGTGAAGCCAGGGACAGTCTTTCCATGGGCATGGATGGGCTTTGTTCTAAACCAGGATGTTCAGTGTTACTTTTGGATAAAACCCTGTGGAAGGTGTACTCTTGAGTGTCCCTTTATACACATAACACCATTTGGAGAAATTGCTGTAAACTTCCCCAGCTCTGATCCTTTCTGAAGGGGAAGTGTGCAAAACTCTGCTTCCTGTGGGAGCGTATGAAATCCTTTCATCTGTAGCCAGCTCTGGCTTGTGTGGAGGTAATGCCCTTCAAATATTGCTATCTCAGTGTTCTCCTGATATCCCTGACCTAAGGTAAGGACAAAGTATTAACTCAAAGGCCTGCTTAAAAGATGCTCTGTGCAGGTGCATTTGGAAATGGAGCATTATCCTGGAGGGTTTTCGGAATGCACTGTGCTGTGGCAGGCATTGCTTCTTTCCTGCTACTTAAGCACTGCCTTAAGATTGAATGCTTTGTTTTCAGCTGCTGGAATTACAGATCAGATGGAAGAATACTTCTAAACTAAGTACTACACAATAGTGTTTGAGCACTGCTTTTGAAAGTTAAATCATAAAGTAGGTTCATCAAGTAGAAGGAATTAGTTTTAAGCTTGCTGAAATATGTTCCACAATAGTCAAAAACTAGTGTCTACACAGATGTGCTAGGCGAATATTCAATTAAAAATCATACAGAATAATTGAAAAATGCAGGTGCAGAACATTTCTTAAGCCATCAAAATTCTGACAGGTGCTGATGAAAACACTTTCCATACTCAGTCCATTATCCTGTTTTTAATATCTGTTGGCTAAGTTCTTCCTTGTCCAATAAGAAGTGCTTCTGTGAGTGAGCTTTTTGTTAGTTAAGGTTATCAGGAGCAAGTCTTCAGGTGGGTTATCTCTGCATGTTATCTGGGTTGTCAGGAGACTGTGTTCATTGAAACACGAGGGGCTTATCCAAATAGCTGTGTTCCAAACTTTGCTTATCCAAACATCTTCCAAATAGTTCATGTGTGCAAAACTTAAACTAGAAATCTTGTAATTACAGGCTTTCATGGCAGATTTCTTACTTCCTGCTTCCAGCCTGAATGGATATTCTGCAGGAACAGCTGCCTTCACAGTAACTGGACAATTGCATTTCTAATTCCAAGTGAAATGAGAGTATAAAGGGGTGAGAGAGACTGGGCTTCTGTGAAATGCCAGAAAAAATTACTTTATACAGCTTGGGGTCTGCATGCAGGTTAGTCTCATTAAAAGAAGTGGGGAGAAGAAAAGAATTCTGCACTCCCTGCTTGCAGATTATTTTAGTGATACAGATTATGTTCAGGCACACTAACAGCGAGAAACAGAAAACCGCATGCAAGAGATTCTGAACTTTATAGGTGCTGCACAGCTATTGCACTTGCTTTCTCTTCTTCCTGGAAGCGCTAGTGAACATGCATTTCATGTTCTCATTTGGGAACTAAAGATAGATGAATAAATTAGTACTGGGAATATCTCAGAACTAAAGTCAGTTCTGTGTGTGTAAGTCTGTGTGTTGCTTTCGATGGCCACTGGAAAAGAGACTGAGGAGAGAAGAATTTACTGCACAGCTGAGAACTACCACCCTAAAATGGCAGAGGTGCAAGGCTTTTAGGTGAGACACTGTCAGCATACACTTCCAAGCAAGGTCGGTTTGAATATCCTGCTTAGAGTCAGCAAACTGAGAGCTCTCAAGGAAGCAGAGCAGCGAGGAGCAGAGAGCACTTAGAGGAGACAAGCAATGGGTAGGAGTTGGAGGGAGAGAAGGTAATTTCCTCAGTGCTGTTTAGTTCACTAGCATGTCCCAAATTTAGTCCCAAATTCCCTCCTTGTCAGTCATGAAGAAGGCAACAGTCACTGCTATGTGTAAGTGCTGGCGCAGCTTTTTCCCCATCTTATTTCTGTCAAGTTGTCCTGCCCTCTCACTGGAAACCATAATTGCAGATGTGGATAGGGGCATGGTGACACAGATGAGATGGGTTGGTGTAGTCCTGCATTGACTCTTAGAGACTTTTTTTTTAAGAAGCATGTTGTGAAGTATGGTTTATCCATTTTTCTAGCTTCATGCATCTCAGCCAAAGTGATGAAAATATCAAGGACAGCAACTCAAGTTACAGCAGCATGGGGGCTCATGCTGAAGACATGCTGCAGGCAAGAGCATAAAGGACGTTGCAGGACTACAGTAGTTCAGTTTAATGAGTAATCAGAAGGTTTCAGTATGATATATTCTCTTTTTTCCTGAGTACTAGTTAACTTACCCATTGTAAAAGTGAAAGGGATAGTGATAGTAGGACTTGCGAGGTGAGTGCAGATAACATATTGCAGGCAAGGTGGAGTGCAATAAGTAATAAGTAACTCAAGATGTAATTTAAGGTGCAATAAGTAGCTTAATACAGAAGTGTTCCTGAAGACCCTATTTTGCTGGGGGAGAATTAATAAGAGTCAGAAGTGTGGGATTTTCCTCTCAGAACTGGACTGGAATGTGTTCACTGAGTGGTCTGTGTGGCTTACCTGTTAGAAATGAATGATCCTTGACAAGATTTTGCAGATCATCAGTAGAACCTGAATGCTCAGATCTTCACTAATAACTAGGTCTGGAGTTCTGCTTCAAGATAGAAGCCTAACTTAAGTGTCAAGGAAGCTACCTCGTTTTTGCCAAATAATGCTTTTTTGGAGTTAAAAGATGCAATTTGTGAAATGTGATAATCTATTGAAATCACGTAGCTGTTAAATCATAATTACATTGAAGAGATGGAATTCAGAATAAAGTTATAACCAGCAAGCCTATTTAATTTCCCTGTGGAATAGTAATAGAATAGATCTTCCCTCGCCCGTTTCCAGCCGTGCACATCATTAAGTACCTACTAAGTAGCTGGCAAAACAGAGTAAAAGTTAAACTAACTTTGCTAATAGTGAGCTGGAATTCTCATGATGAAAATGCAAGGTACCTTATTTAAATATTGGCCCCTTGACAGAATCTGCACCACAAGCCTCACAAGACTGTCACTAATCTTTCTGTAGGTGCCCTGTAGCCAAAAATGTGCTGATGTCTGGCTTTGCACAGACTGGAGACCTGGGAGATTATATGTTTTGAATAGGATCAAATGACTAGAAGGGGAAAGCACTCTATACTTAGCTGCCTTGTCATACAGACAGAAAAACGTTTTGCATGTGACCTCGTTAATAGCATGAGTTAAGAGCAACACTGAATTAGAGGCAGAACTTCTGAAGCTTAGATCATCATTGAGAATCTGTGTTTTTCTCTGGTCATCTGCTTTATTTTTTTTTCCCCTGTTCTCCTATTTAGACTTCAATTTTCATGCTGACTTTAGGTCACATGGAAGGATGAGGGTGAGGAAAAATCGCCAAGCCAGTTCTCCTCCATTTTAGAAAAGCAGAGCAACAGTTCAATACAGGATTTTTTTGACCATCGCTGTCAAGTCCTCGATTTCTCTTAATAGTCATTTGTTCTCCCTTCTTACTGCAGTCTGTCCTAGTATACTCCTCAGCCTCCATGCCTTTGAGCATCTTTCCAAATTATTATGACCAGACTGACTACCTCACTGCAAATTAATTCTCTTCTGTTGCAATCTCTGTCTTCAACTTAACTGGTTCCCACACCTGCAGTATTAATTGCCTCTATTTTAGATAGCCTTTGAAGCCTTCCTCTCCTGTAGCCTCCACCTCTGTGCACAGTACATTTTCACTGATGCTTCTTTCAACAGAAAATTGGCATCCTCTGTCCCTCGCACTCCCTTTTTCTCCTCGTTATCGGCAGAATTTTATTTACTGCTCCTTTCCTGTAATGAAGGATAGCACATGGTAGATAAGGCTGTGTCCTGTTGGACTCTGTAGACGGTGTCCCCTACAAACACACTTGCTCTATTTCACTGTATGAATGGCTTGTGAAATGCCTCATAAATATCTGTTTCCTGGCTCAAGTCAATAGAACTCCTCTTTTCCCCAGATAGCACCCCACACCTTATTTTAATTAGGGTAGATTAAGCTACTGGGACGACTGTCACGGTGCAAAGGCAGGCATGCTGTTTAAATTGTGTGTCACAGCCAGGAGGTATATATTCAGTGCCCTGCAGGAGCTTCTGTTTTACTTTTGTCCAGAAGGAGAGAGTAGATACTGAAACTTAATTTTCTATGAGAACCTCATAGTGCACTGGGTCACGAGCACTGCAATAACCAAAACCCTATGGCTTGTAAGAGTCAGCAGCTTTCCCAAGTGAACTGGTAAGATGCTGCCAGTAGAAACTTGTTTGGCTTTAGTACTGTTGCTCAAAATTCTGCTCCTGTTCCCAAACCTATCTCTTTATCAAGAGGAGAGCCTCAGCCTCTTCTGAGTGGGCACAAACAGGGCATGCAGCAGCAAAACTTTGTATCTGTCCCAAATTTTTCTTATAGTCAAGAGTCTGATAAAGTAGCACAGAACCCATCAGAGCCACACTGAGGAGCAGAAGTGGAAGAAGAAGAGATTAAATAAAATAAAGCAGCATAGTAAAAAGAAAAGCATGTAAAAATATGAATGCCAGACAGATGGCTTGGGTGGGGAGCACAACTAATCCATGGGTTATCAGAACAGTTGGATGACTGTTTAAAATCTCTTTAAAGAGGGAAACTGGTAATTGAACTGGATTGGACAAGGATAGAGCAAAAATAAGCTGCACTGAAATGAGGAAAGGACAACTTCTTAAACATCTCTTATGTAGTGCTACATTGCATTACAAATCGTAAAATGGTTTGGGTTGGAAGGGACCTCAGAGATCGCATAGTTCCAACCACTCCACCATGGGCAGGGACACCTTCCACTAGACCAAAGCCTATCCAACCTGGCCTTGCACATTTCCAGGAATGGGGCATCCACAGCTTCTCTGAGCAACCAGTTCCAATGTCTCACCACCATCATAGTTAAGAATTTAATTCTTATATCTAATCTAAACATGCCCTCTTTCAGTTTGAAACCATTTCCCTTTGTTCTGTCACTTCATGCCCTTTCCCAGTCTGCTCTAGGCCCCCTTTAGGTACCAGAAGGTGCTGTAAGGTCTCCCTGCAGCCTTTGTGTCTCCAAGACCCCCCAACCCTCTCAAACTGTGTTCATAGGAGAGGTACTTTAGCCCTGTGAACATCTCCGTGTCCTTCCTCTGGACTTGCTTCAACAGATGCACATCCTTCTTATGTTGTGTGCCCCAGAGCTGGATGCAGCATTTCAGATGAGGTCTCATGAGAGCAGACTGAGGTGGCAGAAGCACTTCCCTTGCCCTGCTGGCCAAGCTTCTCTTGATGCAGCCCAGGACATGGTTGACCACTTTGGCTGTGAGCTTACACAGCTCATTCACGTCAAGTTTCTCAACCACCAGTATGTCCAAGTCCTTCTCACAAGGGCTGCTCTCAAGCCATTCCCTGCTCAGCCTGTACTTGTGCTTGGAATTGCCCCTATCCAGGTGCAGGACCTTGCCCTTGGTCTTGTTGAACTTGAGGTTTGCACAGGCTCACTTCTCAAGCCTGTTAAGGTCCCTCTGGATGGCATCCCTTCCTTCCATCATACAGAATACACCACAGGGCTTGGTGTTTTTGGCAAACTTGCTGAGGGTACATTTAATCCCACTGTCCATGTTGCTGACAAAAGTGTGGAATAGTGCTGGTTGCTAAGTCAGCTCCTGAGGAATGACACTTGTCACTTGAACATTGAGCTATTGACTGCAGCTCTTGAGTGTGACCATCCTGCCAGTTCTTTATCCAGTGCACAGTCCATCTGTCAAATCCATGTCTCTCCAGTTTGGAGACGGGTATTGTGTGTGACAGCATCAACTGCTTTGCACAAGTCCAGCTGCAAATCCTTTATCCATCTGTCAAATCCATGTCTCTCCAGTTTGGAGACGGGTATTGTGTGTGACAGCATCAACTGCTTTGCACAAGTCCAGGTAGATGATGTCGAGTAACTCTTCCCTTATCCACCGACACATTAATTCCATTGTAGAAGGCCACCAATTTGTCAGGCATGATTTGTCCTTATTGGAGCTGTTGTTTGCTGTCACCAATCACCTCCTTATTTTCCATGTGAGCATTCAGTGTAGTATCCAGGAGGATCTGCTCCATGACCTTGCTGGTCACAGAGGTGAGACTGACCAGCCTGAGCCTGACCAACCTACTGACATGTAGTTCCCAATATCTTCCTTGTATCCCTTTTATAAAAATGGGGATTTTGCTTCCGTTTTTCCAGTTGTGTCTCTCCAGTTTGGAGACGGGTATTGTGTGTGACAGCATCAACTGCTTTGCACAAGTCCAGGTAGATGATGTCAGTAGCTCTTCCCTTATCCACCAACACGTTAATTCCATTGTAGAAGGCCACCAATTTGTCAGGCATGATTTGTCCTTATTGGAGCTGTTGTTTGCTGTCACCAATCACCTCCTTATTTTCCATGTGAGCATTCAGTGTAGTATCCAGGAGGATCTGCTCCATGACCTTGCTGGTCACAGAGGTGAGACTGACCAGCCTGAGCCTGACCAACCTACTGACATGTAGTTCCCAATATCTTCCTTGTATCCCTTTTATAAAAATGGGGATTTTGCTTCCGTTTTTCCAGTTGGTGGGAACTTTACTGAAATGCCACAGAGACTCAAATATGATGGAGAGTGGCTTAGCTGCTTCATCTGTCAATTCCCAAAATACCTAAGTATCCTGTGAGTGCTGTATAAATAAAAACTTCTTTGAAAGTAAGGGTGTGTATCACCTCCACTTCAGGCTGTCATCCTTGAGGATGAAGTAAGAAAATATTTTCTTTAAGGCTTGATACACGTGCTATTGGAAGGTGGCCTGTGAACAAGAGGCACCAATTCAGAAAATAGGTGGCATTCAGTTCCCTGTGGGGACACGAGTACTCACACTTTGAAGGGAAGATGAAACAGTTAAAACTGTTTTCTCTGTTACTTCTCTCCCTTTTTTATCAAACATAAAATCTTCAAACAGATGTTACAATGGAACCATGGAAAATCTGGGCAAATATTTAATTTTTCCATCTCTGTTTACAAGATATTTCTACAAATAAAGAAACATGGGGGAAATAATGAAAAAAAACCAAACCCAAAAGGAGCTGCCTACCAGCTCCCATTGCCTCGAGTAGTGCATCTTCCTGCTTGCTTTGGGGGGAAAACCACACCTGAGCGCTTGACCAGCTGAGAGAGGCAGTAAGTCAAGGCTGGTGGAGCCACATTGTGATTTTCGCCAGTCACCAGTGACAGGCTCTGGAAGTGCAGCCTGTTAGCAAAGGAGATGGCCTTCAAAGAGCTCAGTCTCCAGTGCTTGGAAGGGAGAGGTGGGAGGAGGATGGGTGACCACTGTGTTGGTTTTCTGTATGAGGCTGTTATAAGATTCAGAGTGGAGGAAGGAACTGACTTTCTTCTATTTCCTTTTTAGCTACTGAAGACATGAACCAATTTACAGTAAAGCTGCCAGCCTTTTTTTTTTTTTTTTTTTTTTTTTTTTTTTTGTGGGGTGGAGGTGTGGAGAACAAAGACTTTATGTGTAACTTAATGCTTTCTGGGGGAAGTCAGCTAGCATTTAGAGCTTTTCGAGGCTATGGTGCAGCTGATCAGAAATGAGCTTGGAGTGTCAGCCATCAAAATACACTCAGAAACCACTTGAGGAAGCGTGGATCATGCGTGAGGCACTCAGAAGCTGCCCAGGGCTGTGTTGAGTGTCACAGGTGACCTGTGCATTGTGTCAGTGGTGGTCTGGTGGTGCCTTTGTGCTGTGTGGCACCAGGTTGTGTTTCCTGGGCTGCAGGGGAGTGTGGAGATGGGGAGCAAAGCTGAGTCTCTGGCTCAGGCAGCTCAGCACATGGAGAGTAGGGCCACAGGTGGGGAATCCAAAGGAACTGATCTTCTCCCATGCAGATGCAGCAGAGTTAAGCAACTTCAGGCAGGAGAGGTTTTGTGCTGCTGTGGCACCTTTCCAGGAGTTAATAAGAACTTGAAATGGAGCCCAAGCCCTAAATGCGCTTTATTTAGGCTCAGAGTGGCAGTTTTTCTTACTGCTGTAATTAAACAGATAAAAGCATATAAATTTGTCTTTCAGTTTCTAGCTTTGAAACTGCATGGACTTAGAGAGCTTTCATGTTAGTTGACAGGTAAGATGATGATCAAGCCCATGCTTTTGGATCTGCTTTGCCATCAATGGTGACCTCTGGCAGAGAGACTTAATGCTTGCTAGTCAGGTGAAAACAGTTTGTATCATAGGTTCCTATACAGTTCACCTTTAAAAGCAGCCCGAAGCATGTGGGTACAGAGGGATGATAACTTTTGAAACCACCCACAAGTTTATTAGTCAGGTTATTTAACATATTTAATGTATCCTGCATTGAGGGAGGCTAGGGTGTTTGCATGCTCCTCTAACATAACAGAGCTAGAGGGATGATTCCTTCAGCAGCAGGGCAGTTGCTTTAACAAACCAAAGCACACTTTTGAGTACCATCACATAACCTGCCTTACACTTGAAGGCTGGTGGCTGCCTGGAAGACTTCAGGTTGTTGTTGAAAGTAATGGCTTGTTGGCAGAACCATCTACCAAAGTGGCTGCTCTGACAGAACAGATTGGGCCCCATATTTTGTGACTGACTCAGCCCTTCCCAATTTGCCAGACTGAACCAAAGGGAAAGATTTTGGCTGTCTGACCCATTTTGTCATCTTGAGGCCCAGTAGAGCATAGAATAAAGCCAAGGTTGTAAGAATCACTCAGCTGAAGCTCAGATCCTTCTTCTGAAATTTTTAATTTACTGATTTATGGTTTTCATGGTTTTAAATACATATTTTCCTTTTGTGGATTTTAAATCAAGGAAGAGTGAAATGGCAGTTGGTCAGCAAAACTGACTTCTCAGGAAAACTAGAACAAAAATTGATTTTGTTGTGCTATTGAATGACTTAAATGGTACTCAGCCCCAGAGGTTCAGAAATATGTCTAATTCAACCACTGAATATTTATTTACTTGATGTATTGACAACTAGTCTGTAATTTATGACGTTTCTAGATATGCACATTATGTTGTACCTTCAGGAAAAAAATTATCACAGTTTAAGATACTCTTCTGATGATAATTAAAATCTTTCAAGAGTAACTTTAATAAAGCCTTGCCCCTTCTGTCCTTTTGCCCAGTAAGGCCCACTCTGCCCCACTTTGTGCTAGCAAAGAATGAGAGAGAGGAGCTGCTGAGCCTGCCAGGGCCTCTTGGAGTTTCATGAGGAGTTGAGGCATGATTAGAAACTGGAAAAAGGAGACCAGAAACTTTTATGTGTCAGTGAGAAAGGATGAGAGTTTTAGAAACAGTTTGTGTAGAATGTGAGCCAAGAAGAAAAAGTTTAAACTTTTCAAGATCTTGCTTCTGTTCCCAGGCATGATGGAAATAAAGAACTAATTGAGCAATAAAACGTGCTTATTGCAGTTGGCTAGGGAAGGATCACTTGTAAAAGATTGCTAACAATAGGATGAGGGTTTTTTCATCTGCAGGGAAGAGAAATTAAGGGGTATGAAATACTCGGCATAATATAGCCATGAGTGTTTGAAATCCACATGTGTATGTCCTCACCTTCCTTCTGACTTCAGCATTCATAAAATCTTTCCATGGTTCTGGTGAGGAAGGGAGGAATAAAACCTCAGCCCTGTTAATGAGCAGCAACTTCACTGTCACTTGTGTCTGTCAGTGCTGCTTTGGGTGTTTTAGATCTGTGGGGTCTTGTTTCTGAAGTGCAGGTAAACTTTGTCACACAGCACACTCTGCTCAGTGGTAGTCTTGGTGTAGCCCAGGAGTGTTCCCAGAATAAACAGTGTACCCCATCCTTTACTGTTCCTACTGTTACAAAACCCAATCCTGAAGGTTACCCTATCAAGCAGCCTAAGTATCTGTGTCCTGTTATGCTGTGCAGTGTAGGTGAAAAACCCCCACAGTTATTAGGTCCTATAACAAATCTAAATAAACAAATGTAATCAACGGATGTCTTTGAAACTGCTCTCAAATAATGAATACAATTTGTAGGACTAACCACTTTGCTCAGCAGTAAGTAGTTGTAGAACTGGATTTTAAGGAAAGACTGAAGGAAACCAAATTGCTGAGGTACCAGAAATATCCTGCTCTGTTCCTATAAGAGAACATAAAGCAACAACAACTAATAAAAAAAAAACTATTAACTGTTGGAAGAATTATTTCTATTAGCATTTCCCAGTAAAGTTGAGGTGACTTAATTCCCAAACTTTCTTTCAAAAAAGGCATTTTTCAAGCTGTTGGAGGCTGGCCACTAAATGTGTCTGTAACACATTAGGCACTGTTTCTCAAAACACCTTGTGGACTGCTAATTGGAGTTTGCATAATACCGCAAAATTACAGACATTCCTTTGAAATAAGGAGGAATGAACACTGCTTTTCTGGGGTAAAAGAGAAAGGAATTTTTTATTTTTAACAAAAAGGCTTAATAGAAATCCTTTATTGGAATATGTTGTTGTTGTTGTTATTATTATTATTATTATTATTGTTGTTGTTGTTGTTGTTGTTGTTGTTGTTGTTTGTGGGTTTTTTCCCTGAAGAAATTAGTTTGAGGAAAAGTTTTCTGAACAGTTTTGAATTACACAAGTTCAAGGAGAGCCTTGTACATACAGTACTACTGTTCAAGCCAAGAGGTAAACAATTATGAAATGCCTTTGAAATGCAAGGCTGGTAGTGCCAAGGTTATGTATTTTGTCATTGAACACAACAGTAAGTTGTTAGCAGTAGGAGTAAGTGATATTTATTACTTACGCACAGATGTGCAAATGAAAAACGTATGAAATTTAATAACTCAGGGTTCAAATTCTTAGTGATAACACCCTTGTTTTAAATCTGATATAGCCTATTGAAACCAGTCAGGATCAAAAAGGAAAAAAAAAATGTCATTAGTGAAATACATTTGCTTGGTCAAAATTCAGACTTATTCTGCACTTGGCTGATAAGTACATGTGCATTTCAGGCCCATCCATCCTGCAGATTTGGTGGTGTCCTGGGTTTGGGTCTGAAGATAGTTTTAGGGTAGAATCAAACCAAGACTGACACTGAAAATTATTAGTCTGCATTCTATTTTTCTCTAACTGTCGGATCACTCTGAGCTGTGAATCCTTTTCACAGCTTTGAATTTTCAGAATAACAGTCCAAGCAAGCTGATTTTGCTTCATAAGTGTCTAACAACTCATTGTGACTGGGCATAGGTAGCAATTCTTTATGAAGGGAAGGCTGGAAGAAGCCAGTTTCAGAGCACTGTGAAGAGTGTAACTGGGTGCACGAGACAAATCCTATCCAATTAGCTCTTATTTCTGCCTGAAATTCTGAAAGGGTAGATATAACATCTCATCATGCTCTGCATGACATACCCAGCATGAAAGCATGAACATTCTATTTCCAAATCTGTTTCACCTCGCTGCATGATTCTTGTGTTTAATGAAATAACAGCAAAACGGAAGCTTTTAGGCGAGCAGATGGTTGTTGATAGAGTTGGAAACTCACACTGTATTTATCAACAAGAACAGTCTCTTATGGTCAGAATCTGAGTACAGCCAGTAATACAGTAGTTTGGAGAACAGAGAGGTGTTGGGGAAAGGAGAAATTTTTTTTTGTTTGAAGTGCCAGGTTTGATGGTACATTTGTTTATATGTAATAAAATTCCTAATGCTTGGGTCTAAGACATGGTATTTCAGTCCTGTATAAAGAAGGTTTTTAGTGAAAAGAACACATCCTTCACTTAAATCAATTACACTAAAAAGGAAGGAAAATCACCTTTTGTTATATTTGAAGCACAGGAGGAGGCAGCAAGGGCAGATTAGCAGGGCTTTGTGCAGCAGTGCTTGTGTATGAAACAAACAACTTTTGTCAGGAAGATTACAAAAACTGGAATCATGAAGAGAGTAGAGCTGTTGCTAAATGGTGAGCATGTATTTGCTTTATTTACCCACCATTTTCCTTCTGCTTTAGCAGAGATATCTGCCAGGCTTGTGAAAATTTTAATCATCCTTGAGCTGTCAAAATTTAGTTGTCTGTGCTGTAAAGACACGTTTGCACAACCTGTTGGGTGGGAGGGGAGAATCCCCCTGCTCTCCCATGGGCTCCACTGTGCTGCTAAAACCAGGGCACGGAGTTCATGCAGAAATTGTGGCAAATTGCAGAAAGACAGGGTGTCGGGTGCTGTACATTTTGAACTTTACACATCTCTCTTGAAAAGACAGGCAGATGAACAGAGGAAATGCAGGAGGCCAGAGGTGGAAAAACATCCTTATAAAAGAACCAATTCCTTCTTCTAATGAGAGGCTTTGTCACTGAGCCACAAACTTCAGAAAATAATGATGAGTGGTCATAGGTACCTACTAAGAGTAGAATTGACTTTAGATTGGTAACAAGAGCAGTTAGAGTGAAAAAAGAACCCTCTCTAGAAGAGCACAGCATGCACCCATCTCTCTTTCCACCAGGAATGAGAATATCATCATCCCCTCCATAGAGTTACAGAGTTCTTATAAGTGTAAGCTGAGAATCAGAGAAAATAGTCACATAACAACTCAAGATTCCCTTCCTTAACAGTCCTTATTTTCTCTCATCCTGACAGAGTGCTTTAAAGAGCAAAATATGTAATAAAAATGCTCATGAGTTAAGGTACTTTGATTCATTCGCTTACTAGTTCCATGGAAATGGATCTATTCAGAATAACAAATAGCAGGGATGTTAGTGATTGTAATTAATTGGAGACAACATGTCAGTGTGTCAGCACTTCCCAGAAACTGACACTCCTGTCACGAAGTTGAAGAAAAATTTTAAAAAGTTAGCAATTGTTTGCTGTCACAAAAGGTGCCTTTGCAAAGTCTCTTTTAAAATGCAGCTTCCTGTTGTAGGCACGCCCATGGTTCAAATATATTCTGTTCTGGTTCTTATTTTAGAGACACTTCTTAGAAATTGCCAAGGGGTACCCCAAAACCCAGATTAACCACATACTGAGAACCACGTTGTCTGAGATCATGAAAAGAGTTCTCTTTGCTTTTTGGTTTTTCTAGCATTTGAATTTTTTCCCCTACAGTTTCAGGGTTTGGCCCACACTAGTTGAAATGTATGCTTACACAAAAGCTTGCAAAGAAGTCTTATCTCAATATTCTTTTGAGGAGAGACATGAGGACTGAGTTGTATGATGCCTGTCTATGTGGATTTGTCTGTATGTCTGCTGGATTTGTAAGAAAATAAGTGTTCTGTGTTCGCAGTCTACCTTATTTATGTAGACTCATCAAAGCCGTGGATGTTAATTTGTGTGCTGGTAGAGAAATATCTTAAAGTAATGTCACCTGACCTGAAGATGGTGGGCTTGTTAAAGTTCAAAGCCCATCAAAGTTCTTCATGCAAAATCTCATGGAAACTGAACAAAAAGATGGAGAGATGGATTATAGTACTTCTCTTAGTATTTCCAATCCAGACAAAATGTAATGTAACTTTCTTTGGGACTCTTTCCTCAGACCAAAAATGTTACTGTTCCATTTGCCCGCTCCTCTTAAAGGCAAGAAATTACAGCAGAACTCTGTATCTCCAGCAGTGAAAACTGTTCACTTTAGTACTAATTTCATTAAACAAGCAGAGCTTCATCTCTGTATGAAAATGCAGTGAACATCAGCTAGGCAACCATAGCATTCCTCAGCTAGCTGAGGAAACTGGCCTGTTGACTCAAACTGCACACACACATACGCATAGACATTTCAAATGTCTTTTTTTTTACTGCCCTGGTGGAAATCCTCATTTTCTCCTGTTGCATATCACTGCTGTGCAGGTACAATGAAGTAGAAGCGTTAGGTACTTCACAAGAGTGGTGGGCGTTACATTTACATTGTGAAACTGAATTTGGAAAGGAGCCTTTAAATTAGTATTCATTAGTTTCAGATAGCAAAGATTATGCAGATTTAGGCAAGCTGACAGAGGATGTTTCCACATCTTTCAATGGGTTTGTACAGCCTGAAAGCATCTCACGTCGTGCTGCTCAAGAATGTATAAGATGGTAGTTAATGAACTGTGGTAAGCTACAAGTAAATATTCAGATATGGGCACCATAGTGTGTAGCTCAATGAATTTGACCACAATTATTATATAATTATTGTGGTAATGAGTGGTTTTTGAATTTTGACTTCACAAAGCATGCTTATGTACTGCTAATAGTTTCTTGCTAAGGGTTTAATTTAATTAGTTGAGCTTAAACATAGCTTGCTATGAAAAGCAAGTGTTTTAGTCTGTTTTTGTCTTTCTGAGTTAAGAGTGGGAAAGAATGAATTTGCAATCAGAAAACATACTGAAAGCTAGTGTGTTCTTGAGTAATATCCACAAAATAGGTTTCTGCTGAAAACCTATCTAGATGGGGTTTTTTCCCCCTTGGTACTGTTAAACTAATAGCCTT
Organism: Passer montanus; assembly: GCF_014805655.1. Classification (NCBI taxonomy): domain Eukaryota; kingdom Metazoa; phylum Chordata; class Aves; order Passeriformes; family Passeridae; genus Passer; species Passer montanus. The sequence goes on from NW_024366591.1 coordinate 14,667,533, forward strand.
TAAATCCAATTTGTTCTGTGTCAGATACCTGTTGAAAATACTGAATTGAAGCCCCTCCACAAAAAACCCCAAAACCAACCAAACAAAACCCCAAAAACAACAAACCAAAACAACAACAACAAAAAAACCAACCACCACCACCAACAACAGCAACAAAAGAACCCCCAAAATTAGGGTGATTCTAATGGAATTTTACATGTTATTCTAAATTACCCCCAACATTTAAATAGGTATCTGATTTCTATACAGCTTGTCCTAAAATTGTAATCCTTCTAGAGAATTTTGTTCTTGGTCACTAGGGGTCAGTGATTCAGCTCCAGGTTAAGATGCTTCAAATTTGGTATGTGTGTTCCTGCTGTAGCCACTGGAAATTGAATCAACTGAATACTTCTTTAAACTCCACTGACTTACAACTTTGACTGGAATGAGAGCTGAGACATGTAGCTCACATGCAAATGCTTTCATTTAAGTATTAAGTATAGGGAATTTTCTCTCAACCTTTAGGTTCTGCTAGAGTCTGGTGATGTTAGTTTGTGATGGACCTGATCTAGATCCAGCTCAAGGTTTCTCAATGGACAAGGCAAAATTTGGCCTCTCCAAGAACAAAGGAATACATATTCTGTCCTTAGCTTTGATTGCAGCATAACTTAGTATTTTAGTGCCAGTAGAAGAAATTGAGGACAAGGAAGGCTGAGGAAGGCTGATAGGACTTGCCAGGCCACACAGAGGGGTGGAAGCTCTGGGAGGGGCAGATGGGCATGTGAAAACTGGGAGAGCACAGTAGGGGCTTCTTCTGTTCCCCAGGCTGACCTCCCGATGTATGTTTTGTAAGGCTGGGATGGGTCCTTGGGGGGCCCTCACCTCATTGACAGTACAAGAGAAACCCACATCTTAGCCTGCAAGTCCACTCCCTTCGCCAAGCTGCCTTTATTTCTTGTGTTCCCCAAACAAGAGCATCCAGGAGGTGTGCTCGTGGGGCCAGACCTCTTAGGTCTGACCTAGCTGTGCTGCCAGCACCCAGCAGCTCTGACAGCATAAACAAACCAAGGAGAGGGCAGGCAAATGCAGCTTGTGCTGCTTGAGCCAATCCCTTCCCAGTGTGGTGGCAGGGAGAGGGAACAGTCCTTCCTTCATCATCTTACGCCCAAGTCCCAGAGGACAAGTCAATACAGCAGGACACAGCACTGAGACCCAACACAATACACAGCTTCTTGGCCCGACTTCTGCCCAGCACCTTAGAAAGTTGGAGTTTTTTAAATATTTTGGCCAAAAAAAAAGTTTAGTAAAGCTTAGGGGATCTGAACATTTGGTGTTTAGCTGTATGCTGTGATGTTTAAAAATAAGAATAGGAAAAAAAGGAACAAAACTCACTTGAGTTATGTCTGTCTGCCATTTATGTCTCATGAAGTAGTTGTTAGCAATTCAACCATGATTTTGACATCTCTCGTAATACTTAGTATGTATAACTGTTGACCACAATTTTGGACAGTTTCCTGATTCTGCATAAACAGTATTCTCTTTCCACGTGCTAAAGCATTAAGGAAACTTCTCTACCATGTTGGAGGCTTATAGTTTTTGTATTATGTGGGCTGGGGGAGTGGTGATTTGGTTTTTTAATCAGTAATGAATTACATCTTAAACGGCCTTCTGCTTTTCTTTTGGTCTCCCTCCTCAGTGCAGAAGAATACTGCAGTGTTTTCCACACTTTGGTTTTTAGGGACAAGCAATGTTTCATGTAGTCTGGAGCTTCCAAGAACCTCTTCTTTAATTTGATTTGAAAGATTACTACTTGACAGATGAATATTTTTTCCAAGTAGGATATGCTACCCTTAATAGGTTGTTATGGACAGCATGGAGCTGTTAGGAGTGAATTGCTTTGTTCAGTCAGAGTGTGGTCATTTGTGGCTGCAGCTGTTCCCATTTAGCTCTCTCTGAGTTGTTCTGTCCTGATTTTCTGTGGGATCCTCAGGAATAACTGAGCATCATTCACTGGGACAGCAGAGCCCTCAAAACTCCCTATTAATCTCTCTGAGAAGTTCACCCAATAGTGTAAATTGTAATGGTTGTTTTATGACATGAAGACTTGGCTGCAGAGAAGCGAGCGCAAACCAACTTACTCTTAATTACGTTTTAAAGGAAAGCAGATTTTCTCTACAGTGATAATCAATGGGACTTGTGTTTGGAAGAAAGACGGATTATTCAAAATGAAACCAAATCTGCCCAGGGCAGATTTTCAGTGGATCTTACTCCTTTTCAAGTTCACTTATGCTTTCATAAGTAGTTCCTGAATAATCTTTAGTAAGCATGAATTAAAGAGTGACCCATACTAAAAAGAAAAAAAAGAATAAAGGAAAAAAAAAGGGGGAAAAAAATCAACCAAGGTCTAAATTACTGTTAGTAACAATTTTAAAGGCAGCAGTCAGCCAATACATTCCTCCTACCTTTTATTTTCCATGTCTAAATGGCATTATGAAACACCATCATGTGTATTTCTTTCTGAATCTTGACCTTCCTGGTTAGAGGTCAGTGGCTACAGAGTGACTTTGACTACGTTTGTGAACTGTGGAAATGGAGGACATAGCTTGGGTCTGTAGGTGTTGAGAAGACACTCTTAACGAGTCTGTTGTCAACACCACCATGAGGAGCTGCGTGAGTCACACCCACGGAGAGCGGTACTGGTAGTCTGTGTTCCTGTACCCGCCAAGTTCAGGTCAGTCTCAGTCTAGAACAGCTTCTCTGAAGAGAGGGTGCTTGTCCTGCATCTCCTTTGGGTCCAGTGTCTCACAGTGTAAAGCCAGGATGTTTCAGCGCCATGCTGCTCTGCCAGCTTTCCATGTCATGCACCAGTGTGCCACGCTCCTCCATCCAACACACGACTGGTGTGGGAGGCAGCCTCGTGTCCAGCAGCAGCTTCTCCTCCAGGCTTCCAGCTGGAAATGGAGGCAACTCAAGGCCTGTCCTCTTTTTGGAAGTTTTCAGGCCTGTGGGTCCTAAGCCCAGTTTTGGCATGTAATCCTAATAAATGGCTTTTTTGAAGAGTAACTTTGGATTTCTTAGCAACCGCTGAAGCTGTATGAATTGAAAACATCATGTTATCAAGTTTCCAAGTGGAGTGACAGATTGTTCCACCCTGTCCTATGCCATTGTCAGATCAGAAAATTGAATTCTTCACTCCTCACGATGGGTGCAAAAATAAATACAAAGTCTTCATAGCTAGAAATGAATAATGTCAATTTTGTAATGACAAGATATTTCAAAATCAGTCTCATGTCCTTTAGAATTTGTTTTTCTTTAGCAGTCTCCTCTGTTAGAACATGTTTACACTAGGTACTCTTTTAAACTAAAATTCATAAAAGGATTCAAAGAAAGAAAACAAGAAAATTACCTTGACATTCAGTGAAAGCTGTAATATCATGTAAATCATTACTAATGGAGACCAATTATGGAGGCTCAGAGTCGACTGTAATAGATTTTTCACACAAAGGAGGAAGGATGTTGGACCTACTGCAGAGCTGTGAAGAAGTAATTACATATCATCTTTCGTACCTAGCAAATGAGATATTTTTAAAGATGTCACACTAGCCATCACATGCTCAGGAACATCATGTTCTAGGCAGTGGGGTGTTTTATTTGCATTTATATCTTTTAGAGCAGCCATCTGTACAGCAGCATCTATGTTCCTACAACATATTTTGGGTGTGCATGTGCATTACCATTTCATTTTGTGCAGCTGTTTGGTAACCTGCGGAGTACATTGCAGCCATTTAGCATCCATGCTCTATATACTGACTGCAGTCTTGCCCCAACCAATGTCCAAGTTCTTTTTCAAAGTGATTTCTTTTCTACTTTTCAGTGGGACCTCCTCAGGACTAATACCTCCCATATAGGAGAGACATCCTTTTTTTACAGTGGTATCTTTACTGATGTCTGAGAAGATTTAATGAAATCTAGTAATCTGAGATTCAAAAGTCTTGTAAGAGATAATTATTTATAGGTGGTGAAGGTGGAATAGATTGTATATGAATGCTCCCTTCCTTCAAGGACATCATGCTGTGTGCTCCTGGCTCTTCTGTTAATTTTCATCTGATTTTTCAGTTCTCTGTATCAGCATTTCCGTAAGTTATGAGTAGGTTTTAGTTAATGCCTCTTGTCTCCTGCCTCTGCCTTATAGCTGGTGATACATTACAGTAGGGCAGTGTGCATTGACCTGATAGATGGAAGGCTGCAGTTGTACTTAAAACTTGATTCACTTTTTATTGGGACCAAGTGGGAAAATAAAGTGGCACTAGGACATGGCCTGTTTGTGAACTGGAGCCCAGACACAGGAGCTGCCTCTCCATTAGGTTGCATTAGGAGAATCCCAAGAGTCAGGTCCAGCTCTGCACCTTAATCTCTATGTTGTTGTGATGTTTTGTGTCACAGAAACAGAGCTATGTTGTAGAATCATTTAGTGATCTGAGTATAAATATGGAAACTTTTTCAATTTCAGCATTATTTTTCAACTGCTTGTTGCAGAGATTTCAGGTACTGAAAACCTGAGGTGCCATCCTGTTCTCCACCTTTGTTCTGAAGTGCAGAATTCTCCTGGAAGCCAAAACACCTTTGTGTAAACTAAATGTTCTAGTTAATAATAGGGTGAAGGATGAACAGTGTTTGATGTGAAGGAGTTTGGACTTAATGGATTCTCAGAAGACAGTTTCAGTTTCCAGCATTACTTTCCCATGTGTGAAAGGGACTTTATATTTAACATCTAGATAAGAATTAACTGAGCCTACTGTACCTTCATCCCTTGCTTGTGTTACCTGGAAAAGTCTGGTGTTCTACCTGTATTTTGAACAGGTCAGGTTCGGTGTGACCTTCTTGTAGAAGGCTTTGTGAAGGAAAACAACCCCTAACAATAGTAGTTTAAAAACCCTGCATATTTTGTGACCTTTGCCACTAGTCACACACAAATTCTTTGGTCTTTCTTGAAGACATAACAGGGGCAGGGCATATATGTTTTCTTTCAGTTAATCGCCAGAATAAAAATGTAAAAAAAAGAATGAAAGGACAGTTTATTTTCCCAACTTGAATCTTTTTGTCAAACTCTTTCATCTTAGGATCTTACTGGTAAATAAAGTTTTAGGAAATGGTCATGTTTCTGAAGTACTTGAAGTGTTTAAACCTTTGTTTCCTTTGATAAAATAATTTACACAGAAACCATTTTGACTGCCTTTCCAATTCACTACTGTGGGAGACATCACATCTTAAAAATATTGAAATGTGTTTACATTTATTTTTATGTACATAAACATGTATTTTTCATGTGTATAAATATATATTTCTCTTTCCTCTTTCTTTGTGTTTTGGTTTTTTCCCATTGGAAAATTTTTCAGGAGCTTGGCTAATCAAATCTTGTACCAGTCTGAATTAATTCATGGACATCCCCTGCCACTTGTTGTTTTGTCAGTATCACCTTTAGAGAAATCGTGGATCATTTCCATGTATTAATAGGCTACTTTAGTGAAATTAGTCTCTGGCAAGTATAAAATTATGCTGGTCTCTCAGAGTAGTTGCCCAAAGCCATCTGGAAAGGACTGCTTGGGTGAGGAGAGGTTAAAGATACTAAAGATACCAAGCTAGGCTGAATTTCCACTGAGCATCTAGCAGGGAGTATAGAGAAAATTACATTTAGGGAAAAAATGGAGGTAACATGAGACCTTGCATTTCTACTGTGTTTCTAGTTTTTTCAGTTTGTAAAAGGAATGTCTTTAAGCTGGTTAATTAACATGGCAGGAGCCTCCACAGCATCTATACAGCTACAGCAGCAGCACATCTGTCTGCAGTAATTAGGCAGGAACTTCCACACTGAAGGGCTGCTCACAGATGGAGCCGATGGCTTGCCAGGCAGATGATGCAGAACTGTTTATACAAACCCACTTCTACTCCTAAAAACAATAGCAAGCACATATCGTTGGCAGTCTTTGGGTGTGAAACTAATTATGATAAATCTGAAATGTTAAGTGCCTTGGGAAGGGAAACCCACCTAAAATTCATTCATACTGCTGTGACAGAAAAACACAAGGTCTTATTGATAGTTTATCATACAGTGTAAAATAATAAAAGCCTTTGAAGAATGGGTAGAGATGAAGCTTTCTTGGATGTGCAGAATAGCTTTCAGTAAAATATTTCACACCTGTCCTATTTATTGCTGTTGATAAGATTAGAGAATTAAGATTGCTAAAGAATTTCTTCTCAGAATCTATCAAACATTTAAGACTGTTTTGTTCAGAGAATATGTTGTCTTTCAAGGACTGATGTGAAATCATCTGAAGATATTTGCAGATGCTCTGTGGTATAGGAGGGTTTTTCCATTATGTTTTTTTTTACTGTATGTAATGTTAATATCCATAGAAAAATTGTCATAGTACTACTCCAGTATTGATTAGATGACACAGGATTTCATGTGAGCTAAAATTTACTTTTTTCAGCTGAAAATATTATAAGACAGCACACAACATCTCAGAGAAAATAAATAAAGGAAAGACAGTTGGACTAAACACTGAGGAAAAATGTAGAATAGTTGGCTTTGATCCCCCCTGGCTTCCTCCAGCCTCTCATAAATGTAGTGAAGATATTTGTGCTCTATGACTACTGGTCTTTTTATGATTTATGCACGTTTTCTGAGGATTGTAAGTAATGCTGCAAAGGTTGTTGGCAAAGGTGCTTCTTTTTCCAGTACTTTGTAGTTGTGAAAGAAGGTCAAATAACAACCTGTGTACTACTCTGGTTTAGCTACATATGCTCTTCTTTGAGAAGCTCATTTTATAGAGAAAGAAAATCTAATATCCTACCTTTTATATCTGCTACACAAGGTATTGCTGAAGGCAATGTAGTGATTTGCTAAAACCCAGTTCTGTTTCTCTATTCTTCAATAATATCTCTGGATATTTGTGTATAATGTAGTATTTTTCCTTTTATGTGTTAGCATCTTGAGGATAGATTACAGGGCTTACTTCTTCTAATAGTCACATATATTTCATTTTAGAAAGTGCATATTAAGTTCAATTTCTTGCACTTTCTGTCTGTTCAAATTCAGGTATTTACTTGACTACAGGAAAAAAAAAGTTGTAAGTGAATTATTTTATCTAGTTTTTAGAAGTGTGTTGGTCTCTGCTGAATTTCCTCACAGCCTGACATGAGTGTCCTAGGAGTGCTGGATGTCATTGCTTGTTTTTAGGAGACAGAGTTCTGAGGTTGTTAGATCAAGGTCTTAAATATACGTGAATTTTACAAGTTGGAACTTCCAACTCTGTTTCTGATCTGAAATGTCAAGACTCCTCAATAATATGCAAACAGAATAGCATATCCTTTTAGTAGTGGTAGGATCCTGCTTGCCTGAGTTTGTTTTCACCCTTCACCAGTGCCAGCAACTTTGATTTTTCACTGACCACAGTGGTTCCTGCAATATCTGTGGACTTTGCACTATCTGAATGCAGATGCAGTCATTCAGTTTCTGAAAATGAAAGATTTGGGAACAGAGGCTGCTGCCTCTGTCCCAGGGGCCTGAGGGTGTGCTGCATCTGCTGTTTCTTCTGTGGAAGGCTCAGGACAACCTTTTCTTTTCTTCTTGTTACTCCCAACACCTCCCCAGACCAACACATTTACATTTCTGGGATCCCCAGTGATGATGCCAGTTACTGAGATTGAGAAGTGAGGTCACAGAGGTGATCAAGGAATGGGAAAGTGACCAGGTCACGCCCAGAACCTTGTTCCCATTTGCATAGAGTGGAAATTATTTTCCCCTTTTATCACACAAATGGAAAGTCAGTTCACAAAAATCAGATTAGTCTTTTCAGGTGGAAAAGCAGGGCAGGCTGTTCATCTCCTTTGTGGGGAGTGACCACGTGTAGCCACTACCTCCACTGGCCTTTGTGCATGAGATCTCTCCAGGGTTGGTGGGACACCTGGAGATGGGCCAGCAAGTCTCAGAGCAGCTGCAGGAGCCAACACAGGTACTGAAGACACCCAGTACTTGATATCCAAGATCTAGGAAAAACTGTTCTTCCTATATCTAGGGAAAAAAACCCAACAAACATTTGCAGAGCTTTATCTCATAAAGACTGAGAGAATAGGAACATCTCATAGTGAAACAACTAATCTGAAGTATGAGCTCACAGCTGCAGTGTACTAAACAAATAGGATGGTGCTGGAAGAATTGATTTCTTTTTCTCTATACCAATCCCTTCCTGCTTCAATGGATCATGTTGCATTCTGGAGAGAGAATTACTCAGCTGCTTGGTATTGGGGAGGAATAAACCAGGAGGTTCACTTTAAGGTAAATTGGAATATATGTCCCTTGTTAAGACACTAGGCACACCTCTGTTAGCTGGTAGGATTTTAATTAATGTTTTTCTTCACATAGTTGATACAGGATCTGTGCTTGAATAGCTGTGGATACAGTGTGCATTAATTACCTTTCTACACTTGTGTGGGAACTAACAGAGTACAGTGTTTCTCCCGGTAATATACATCTGGTATTAGAGCCTGCTCCAAAACATTAGTCAGTTCTACAACTATAGACAGAATTTTATTGCATTCTTCAGTAATGTGATAATGATGAGCTGATTCTTACAAATCTTCATGGACTTTCTCATCAGTGTAGAACCAAATTAAAATTTAACTTTTTCAAAATTTCCAAGTGTTACGTGTTTCACTGGTTCAGTCAGTCAGCCAAATATTTGAGTAAAGAAGGTGGAAGTTTTCTATCACAGTTTCGGAACTGCTTTTCTGTAATAAATTGAAATCTATTTTACAGAACCATTATATTAGATATCATTTGGAAGTAGAGTCTAACTAGTTAAGTTTATTTTCATGCAGGTCTTGCTAATCCTTAGTTTCTGAATATACTGTTAAGGTAGATTTTAGGAAAAACAAAACCTTTTTTTGAGTATTGCTTCAAGTTACACTCAATGTTTATTCAAGCTGATCTGTTTTGAAGAAAAAGACAGCAGCCTTACTGTTTTTTCTCTTATGTCTTTCAATTCCCAGAACAACAACAAAAACCTCCCCACCAAATGCAAAATAAAAAGAAAAAAAGCCAAAACACTTTGCTTGGTATGAATTGCACAAGAGTATGAGTCGAGAAATATTTCTTATGTGTCTTCACATGCACATGCCAAAAGGTCTCTGCCAGAGCTATTCTCTGTTGGAATTTACAGGGGGTTGTGAAGAGCAAATACTGAGGCGCTGCCTTGCTCTTTCTCCATTAAAATACTATTTAAGGAGGAGCCTGAGGAGCTGGATTGCTCAGAAAAGGATCTGTTTAATATCTAGACAGAACTCCTGGGTTGCTGAGCTGTAATTGAAAGGTAAATTTTGAGACAAAACAAAATTAAATTACTATTTGCATAGTTTATTGTCCCTTTGGGATTTATAAAAACATCCCCAGTATTCTTTGCCTCCACCCAAAAAACTATCTTTGTTGAATTACAAGTTTTAGATTGCAGTTTTCTCTTCTTTCTGAAAGGCTTGAGCAATTATTTGAATTCCCTAAGAGTATGTTAAAACACAGGAGACAAAAGCCTCAGCTTCTGTTTTCAGTCCTGGCTGTGGAGAAAGGCAGTATTGCAGTGTATGCTGTCCATTGGAGGAGCAGCATTTCTCATGTAAAAAAAGTCTGAAATGTTGTGAATATTTTTGATGCTGTGTTGGTTTTATTGTTTTACTGTATTAACTACAATCAGGGATGAAATGCATGGGGCTTTTAGTGGAAACTTCACATATAAAGTTAACCTTAAAGTAAAAAAAAAAATATATATATTTACTAATGACCCTTCTTAAAGGATGAAGTAATTGTAAGACATTAAGTAGGAAGATAGTACTGTGTGTCTTGGCTTCCAGAAGGGGTATGATGCCAGCCTGCTCTGGACTGCCAACATCCCAAAAAGTTTCCTCGCTGGCTCCCTTCACGGTGAGTTGCCTGTATATGCCTCCTGGTTTTTGATGCTGACACAGTAAATAAAACTTTGGCAAGGTTTATGCCACAATGGGCCTGAATTGCAGATAGTCTCTAGGTGTAGTTCCAGTGTAAGTTGTCCATAAATGGAGACTGCTGGGTTGGGCCAGTTAGCAGATAAATCATTTGTACAGTTTTTACAAAGTTAATTCATGGTTTTGTCAATTCATGGTGGTTTTGCAAGCTTATTAATCAAATATGTATTGATGCACATGTTGAGCAGTGAGTCTGAGAACCAGGTTTTTTTTCCTGACTTCTTGTGGAAGTAAGTACAGAGTAGGAGGAAGGAGGAAAATGCTCTCTCTCCCCTGCTTTGTCTGTTCTCCTCAGTGAGGGGCCCAGCAGAATCTATTTATTTCCAGGGCAAGACAGGATTTCCCTCCCTTCAGGTATGCTTGGCCTTTCCTCCCAAAGGGCCACCTTCAGTGCAGGCCCCTTATGGGACATTGTTGTTTGTCAAAGTGAAATCAACACTCAGTGTACATAATTATGGGATGAGGGAAGAAGATGGTGATGTAAAAGGTCCTTGAGAGGGGGTCTAGTTATGGTAAGCCATGCTTAACCCTCTCTGCATCCCTTGCTAGTTGCTCTTCCTTTCAGAGGATAACGTTTTGCAGTTTCTGGAATAAAGAGCTGGAGTGGAAGCCCATATTTGTCTAAAGAAGTTGGGTCGAGGCTCCCTGGCAGCAGCTTTGCAGGGCTCAGTGGAGCTCTGGTGGCCAGCTCATCACATGGCAAAGAGGCCCACATGCCTCTTGCTCCTGCTGCTGCTTTGTGTCATGGTCAGGGCTCAGCTGTCCCAGGAAACACAAAACCAGGCTCTGGGGGAATAACCAGACTTTGCCCATGGGAAGCACCTAATTAGATGGGTTTATCAGGTGTTTTGTAATTACAGAAATAGGTAGATAATTATTTTCCTTTGAGCCAGCTTGTGCTTACTTCTCTTAAGAATGTGCCATGAAGAAAAAAAGTAAACTGCTATTTAATTGTGCTTTAGACTACAGATATTTTTAAGGCAACTGAACCATAACAGTGAACAGTGTACAGAGACTATGCTAATGTTTGAGTAACATCAGATTGATCCAGAGCTTTCTCTTTTGCCACACTTTTCTGAAGTTTTAAAATTTAAATGCATAGTTCTTTTGCCACACTTTTCTGAAGTTTTAAAATTTAAATGCATAGTGCCAAGCAAGAATGATCCAGAGGAGTGATCTGTTTAAGTGTAATAGGTAGCATATTTGCTAAATTTTAGCCAGATTAGGATCCTGCATTTGATGATTTGGGTGTGGTGTTTTTTGGTAGGGTTTTTTTTTTGTTTGATTTTTTTTTTAGATCCAATAAATTATTTGAAAAATACAGTGTACAAAACAGGAAGAGAAAAGTATTTTCCAAACAGTAGATCAATTAAGCTCAGCTTCCACTTGATGCAGCTTTGTTCTTGTGTCTAGTATCAAAATGTAACAGTTTCCATCCCAAATAGTTATGTTACATACATATGCTATCTTTTTATTAAAAAATACTTTGTAATTAAGAAGTATTGCATGATAAGATGTAGACTAGCCCAGGACTAGCTCAGGAAATACTCATCTTGAATAAACAAATAATGCTGAGGTTACCTTATCACTAAAAACCAGTGCTTTGTTTGGACAAGGTTCACTTGCCTTATTGATCAATAATTCACTGAGTTACAGAGGTATTTATATATTCCATAGACGTACTAGACCAAATTTAAAAATAAGAAAGAAGATTTACAGTTATTTACTGTAGATACTCCTTTTGAATTCAAAAGATAGGGAAGAATTTATTGTAATATATAATGTACAAAAAGAATTCAAATTATTAACCTCAAGACGTCTGTTCCTGCAGATGTATCTCTCATGTAGATAAAGCTTTTAATCAGAGCAGAGCTTCAGGTTGTGAGTAAAGTTTTCTCCTGCAAGATGCAACAGGCACCTCCCTGTGCTGCCAGGCCCACTTCCTTCTCCTCCTTCTCCCTGTCACTGCTCTCTCCAGCCCTGAAGGCCCTTGGGGCAGCCCCATGGTGAAGAATAAGTGGCCAGTGCTGCTGGGCTGGTTTTTACTGGAGCATTCACAGTGCTCCAGCCTCAGGAGAGGGCAGTGGGCAGAGGGAGGCTGGATTACCGCTGAGTGGGAGGTGAGGAAGAAGAGTCACTTGAGATCTAGGGATACATGCATATACATACATACATATATGTGTGTATATATATATATATATATGTCTGTGTGTGTATTATGCAGAGCAGAGCTGGAAAAGAGGAGATGAAGAACATGCAGAGATTGACAAGGAGGAAGAATCATCCTGTGGTCAATGCACAAGACTGAGACAAGTTTATTGTGTCTCGCTCATATCCAGCGTTGGCTTTGTGCTGAGCACCTTAAGGGGTTGTGCGGCACCACATGGTAAATATGGTGAGACTGAATCAGCAGACTCGGTGTCCTTGTGGGAGGGAAATGGCAGCTGTGCAATTTCAGCACAAAAATCAGAGGGGAGCAAATTCAGAGGGTCTTGTGCTTTTCCTGCTTGGCTCCACAGGCTGCCGTTCTATGAAAGGTGTTGATAGACTTGAGGTTTTGGCTAATGTTAGGTGTTTCAAAAGTAGTCAATGGCAATTGTTGTATTACTACTTAGGGTTTTAAACACGTGTCTTTTGTAGTTTAATGGGAAAGAGAGGGTGGAGAAATCTTGTGGGCAAAGCTGTGGAAATAGAGGGAAATTTTCTTAAGTGTCACACTAAAGAGTTGAAAGCATATTTTGATTTAATGGCACCAGTAAACCCCTCTGCATTCATTTTCTATTGTGTTGTCTAACTTAACTGTTGGTTGTAAAAAAAGCAGAGATAATTAGTGTTTGAACTGTGGTAATGTAGAAACCAGGACCAGAACTGCAGGTAGAAAAGGCTGTGGAACCACTGAGGCCCTGCATTAGAGAACTCACTGTCTATTCAGAACAAACAAAACACAGAAGTGGAAAACTGAGGCATGGAAAGAAAAGTTTGTTCCATAAGAAACCAGGAAATGAGCTCAGGGCTTATGATTATCATCCTGTATGTTATTTCCAAGCATGCCCTCTCTTTCTCAGAAACAAAAAATACTAATACCAAATTACTGAACATTAAAAACAATGTTCTGTTGCGCTTAAGAATGAGCAGCATTTTTCATTAATATTTATGTCATTATATCAATTGTTATTTTACATAAATCAATTATATAATATATCAAATTTTAAGCAATGGCTATGCTAGATGTACATGGATTGTAATATCAACTGTTTCCTGCTTGCCAACATAATAGTGCCTTAGCAGAAAATGAGAATCCTATCTTGTGGCTCAATCAGTGCAACCCATTATGTGTGTATATATAAGTTACATATAAGTTCTTGAAGAACTTGCAGAAAAAAAAATATAAAGCTATTTAAAAGGTCCCTTAACAAATATTATTGGTGGGTGAGAAATGAGAATGCAGAACAGTAAGGCAGATTTGGTTGAATAAATGCTGGACAATTAGCTCAGCTTTCTGCAGAAGAAGAATCTGTTTTTCAACTGCAAAACCCTCACTGGTGGATTCAAGGAGCCCAATGTGTGTTCTCACAGTAGAAGTATTTAAAGCATTGACAATGTTCAAGTCAGAAATACATATAATAAAGTAAGATGTAGATGTTTGAAGGAATTCAGTTTGATGTTACAATACATAGGCAAATACAAAAGGGTCTCTCAAAGAGTGTCTGTATCTAGAAAGCTATTACAGTTAAGAAAATATAATTTATATTCGGGATAATTTAGGATTTTGATGTATTCATGAGAGAAGAAAATCCTTATCTTTGGGGAATGACAACAGAAGTAGCTTCACCTATTGCACTGTGCACAGAGATTTGAATGCTATACCTCTTTTTGGCCATGGTCTTAAAAAAACCAGATCTTTTATACAAAATGAAAGCCTAATGACTTGGAATTGGGAGTGTGGATGTCTTAGAAGTTTGTTATTAAATACATGTTTATTTCAGTAGTTGAGAGCCTAGCTGAAGACTAGAATCACAAAATTTCAAATTGAATAAGTAATAATGTTCTTTTATTTATGCTGTAATTTATTTTGGGAGAGGGATGGGAGTAGCATGACAGTAGGATTTTATGTTCAAAGTTGCCATGGTAATGCAACCTACTACCTGTTGCTAAGACTATGCTGTTATTACTTTTATTACAGCTCTTTATCGGTTAGATTTTAAGGTGTTTGTTACATTTCAATTTCACCTTTAGGCAAACCAGTAAGTTTTGCCACTTGCCAGGAGGGCTCTATAGTAATAGCAATGATAGCAATGCAAGAACCTGATTCTGCTGACGTGGCTCCTGTCCTCTAATGCAGAGACATTTACAAGCTATCAAACCATGTAGGAAAACAAGATTATCAAGACAGTTCAGTGTCCTATCTGTATTAATATCCACTTTTCCTGTAAAGTCAGTGATCAATATTTGGAGACAGAAATGCCCCACCAATAACACCATAGAAAACATACAAACAATGGTTTCCTAGCATTAGAACTTGAAGCATCCTGTCTGCTTCAGAGGTCCCAGGACCTCTGTTACTGCACCAGCCCTGCTGAGCAGCAGCAGTATGGTAAGCCTGAAGTCAGCCAGAGTGCTTCCATTGGGGATCCCAGCTGTGAGACTCTCAAGATACCATCAGCCCCTCTAGACAATAGATGGCTTGCTCTTTACAATACAGTGCAAGGAGAATATTTACCAAAGTCAAGATGGTTGTCTAAACCATGGCTTTCAATTATGGACGTGGTGATAGATGACTTTTGTCTTCTGTACTTAAAATGCTGTATTCATACAGCATTCTCTCTTGTTGGATTCTTTTTTTCAGACCTGTCTCCTGGTTTTAGTTCAATAACTCCCTATCCTTTCCTGCTAGATAACAACACTTGTCTATCTTTTATCTGCATGTGAAAGCCATTGGCTGAATTTAGAAAAATTAGTACTGTCAAGCACCTTCCTATATCTGAATCTCTCATTTCTTCAAAGGGAAAAGTTCCTAATTAAGTACACTGTGCAAATTGCCCCATTCTTATGCTCCTCTCTATATTCGTGACTGGTGATTTAGCACTTTATGTAAACTTTTATATAAACTTTCTTATTTTATCTAGAAAATATTGAAAGTTAAGTAGATATCATACATTAGAATCAAAGAGGTGAGTTACTGTGTTCTATCCAGAGCAGTACTCTGATGGCTGTTGCATAACAAGTGCTGGTTTTTGTTTAACTGAGCTGTGGGATAATACTACACTGTATGAGTGTACACAGTACATACGTTTTTTGAGGGTGTGCCTACATTAGTGTGAACTAAAGGTTCATGTATCTGTTCTGTTTCTTACCAAATAGTCACAGGGATAATCACAGAGAAAGGCGTACTCACAGCTAAGGGGTTTGGTGTGGTCTCAGTTTTCTGAATACAGTCCTCAAGGATGAGGTCTTGAATTCTTCCCTCCTCATGCTCTACTTATAATCATGGCACTTAATTTAGGAAAAGAAGTTTCTTAGACTCCATCTGCATCAGTCAGAAACATTTTGGGTCTTTGAAAGTCACTAAAAGCATTAGTCACTGGGTGGAGGCATCTACTTCTCTCCACTCATTTAGACCTACAAGTGTGAAATACGTTTCACCTTAAGGCAATAATTCGTAGCCCATTATCAAACTCAAAAACAAGTAAAAGAATTGCCAGTGCAGTATAATACACTGACGTTTTGGAAACCTACCTTTGTTAGCTCATGGAATGGAGGGTTGATTCTGTCCAGTCGACTCTGGCCAATTCTACAGTCAGATGTTAGCATTGCAGGCTCTCAATTTGCTCATGCAAGAGGAGGTCTGTGAAGGGGGAAGTGTTGGTTCTGCTTTAATATCTGAGTTTCTGATGACTGCTGTTATCTGGTTCTCGATGGCAGTTCTCTCATCCTCTTGGTTTTCACTTGTCTGCTAGAACTTTTTCCAAAGTCTGCATGTTTTAAGAGCTTTGCCTCAAGATGTGTCAGTTCAGTCTTTTCATCAGTCACTGGTGTCATACGGTATAAGATACAGCTGTGGTGTGGATTTTGGTCAGTAAAGGAGGGCAGAAAATAGAGCTCACAGGTACAGTAAAGCAGTCTCAGAAGTTCTTGTTGAACATAAGAACCACCATGCACTTCAAATTAGTAATAAAGCAGAACATGCGTGAAATGTCTCATGTGCAGCTGGAAAATTAATTTTTAATAGCTGAATGTCAAGCAATTGACTGGTAATAAATAAAAATAATTCATTCACAGGGTAGGACCACTACAAGGGAAATTAAGTAATTTTCTGTGTAAAAAACATTCACAAAACTGAATTACAGTTTCTACATCATCATTTTCTGCTCTTTTTATAAAAAGGGAGTACCATCAATTACTTTCTGTTGCAGAGCATTTTGAAACAAAACTGTAGAATACATTGGATGAAATCAATACTTATGAACTCATTACGACTACTACCAGGAATAGCAGAACCATGCAGCATACAGCACAGAAAAACTTACATTTTGGAATGTTTACATGCTTAAAAATTCAATGCTTACAAATGAATGAAGTGAGGTGGCTGCTCCAGATTCTCCGGCTGCAAAGGGGAGTCATCCTGAGTCTGTAACCCTTAAATCACTCTCCTTGTGTCTGTTCAGAGGAAATGGTTTTGTTCAGATCTGATGCACATGAGAAATCTTTATAAAATGCCTTCGACAAACAAGAATTTACAATAACACTTACAGCACTAATACAACAGAATTAAAAGAATCCAAACCAGCATGAATCACCATGAACAAGCATTAGATCTCTTAAAATAAAAATATAATTCCAGTAATTCTCATACTCACTTTTAACGCAGCTTTTCATTTGAATTTGCTACTTTTACAGAGCAACACTTCTCTCTTTTAGAAACTTTTCCACTAAAACCAGATTGATGCTTAAAACATCATCAAGCCCTCTTCCTTCAGGTCAGAAATCCCAAGCCTTTTCATAGGCTCCATGGAGTCCACAAGAGGCCTTACTAGTGCTGCTTGGTTTTCCATGAAAATTTGTCAGCCACTGCAGTATGTACCCTGAACAGTCAACTTAAGAAATACTGCAATGAAGATTGTAAGAAAGCTTGACTGGAATAAATACTTGGAACCTCTTGTGAATTTGCTGTGGTATTCCCGATTTACCACATGGAGCTGTGTACTAAATAGAACCAATATTTTGGTGGTTCGTCCTAACTTCTGCTGGATGAAGCTACTCTGGTGTTTTGTCACAGCTATGGTCCTATTTTCTCTCCTAATTTGTTGTGCTTGCTCAGTGAAATTGAATCGCACGCTGTTTCGGGCAAATCTTGGAGAAGTTGTTTTCCTCCGTGCAGATGGCTCTCTCCTCCAGATGTGAAAGGCAGTTAAGAGCTGCCTCATTTTTTCTTAACCCTTCTGAACCATCTTGAAATGCCCTGAATGCTATGGCTGCAGTAGTGCCATGGTTTTTGCCCTATGGCTGATTTTCTTGTGCCTGTGGTCTGTCATGCATGTCAGTCACAGCTCTGGCTCCTTATACGGGTTGCTTTGGTTTACTTGGTTTGTGTTCTTGTTTGTTTTAACAGCGACAAAGTAAAATTCAAGAGCACAGCAGCCCCTGGGAGATGTCTCTGCTGGAAGCTCTTGTGGCAGCTTGGCAGCAGTGAGGGTGCAGCCGCTGGCATTTACAGCTGCACATGTTCCAGCCTCACATCTTCAGCCCAAAGCAGTCGAGGAGAACCTGTACCCTGACCATTTCCCTTCACCTTGCTTGTTTCATTTGGGAACACAATGAGCTGTCAAAATTTCCTGCCTTGTTGCCACAGAATTCCTTCCTTTTGCTCTAAAAAGGAATATTTATCTAAAACCGCTAATTGCATAAATTGTCAGAATGACCGCTTAGCTTGATTTTTAAGGTGGAGGCAAAGAGATGTAAAGGTCTGGTGGACTGATGAAAGTCAGCCTCAAAGTTATCTGCGAAAGCAAAAAAATAGCATGGAGCATTGCCATGAACAGCCCAAATTTATGTGGTAAATTGTATATCTCGTGCAATCCCTTACTTAGATGTAATTAAAAGTAATGGGGAAGAATCTAAATATTTTCCAAATAGGTGAGCCAAGAAAAAATGGAGGAAGGGAGGTGTGGTTGATTTAGCCCACCACCACTTCCTAAGTAATCTTTCTCTAATGATGTAGAGAGAGACTAGGTGGCACCTGGAGAAGCATTTTGAAATAACAGATTCATGAGGTAGAGCTACTTGATAACATCTTTGACTCATCAGAAACTTGCCTTCCCTCAGGATAAAGTTAATAATCATATAACAATATAAAGATTTTAGTGGCTTTTCCTAAGTCAGCAGGGATGCAGATTTATTCTGCATACAGATTCCTATAGTGCTGGAGACGGTCCAGAATTATATCGTCTGTAAAATTACGCAAATAGCCAATTGGAATACTCACTAATTTGTCATGACTTCTGTTCCTGGGGTTTGCTAGTTCAGTAAAACTCATTCACATTTCTTACTAATTTCATCAATAGCTCCATTGCTTTCCCTCTCTTTGCTGCAATTGCTTTGAATAGTGTACATAAGCATCTAATTTGGCTAGTCTGTAGTTCTGTATGAGACAGCAGCACCGTGGGAGGAAGCTGTGCTACCAGGAACATCCAGGCATCTGGGCCACGGAGCAGTTGGGACAGAAGAGGTGACAGCAGCAGTGAACTTAATTTAAAGTAGCTGTAGCTGTTAATAGCTGGTATCTCCCAGCATTGTGTTATCCTCAAGAATCAGTAGTGCTCTTCTGTGTCAAGGTCATCAAGAAAAGTTCTTTAGGACCATTCCCAGCATAAATTTTCTAAATATAATTGAGATTATGGAGTAATTGTTTGCAAGCAAAGTTTCCTTTCAATGCACTGTGTTTTCTTATTTTTTAGTCCTAGTCTTTAGTCTTGTACTCATCTCTTGCCTTCTCTTGAGTGTTTAACAAGGTCCATATTGTTGAATCTCACTACAATATTGCTTCCTCTCCCTTTTGTCTAAGAGTTAGTTATTTTATTTGAGGTAATTAAGTATCTTGTATGGTCTACTTTTGGTAAGCCCACCTTGTGTTTTCTTTGGTGTTACAGTTGTCTGCCTACCTTTAGTGTTCTCTTCCTCAAAATTTGGGTTCACACTATTGAAATCAGAGTTAAGCGATCCTTTTGATACATGACTGTATATGATTTTCTTTTTCTCCAGTACTATGGTACCTCCTCTGATTTGACAGATGTATTATTTCATGCCTAGAAAGAGTATCAGTCTTGCTCGTTTTATAGTATAGTATATATATAGTATAGTATAGTATAGTATAGTATAGTATAGTATAGTGCAGTGCTTTGGGTGTTTTTTCAGATTTTTGGAGTCTGAATTTCTCTCCTTTTTTTGTTTTAAATGTCTCTGCTGATACAGTCACAAGTGACATGTTTATCAGTGTGTAATACAGGGGATTACTTGCAGATTCCTGTTAATTCATTGGTGCCTGCAGAAAAACAAAAGCGTTGGTCAAGGCATGCTCTGAATTCACACCCGTTCTTAATTTGCTGATGCCTGTATCAGTAGCAGGCTCAAGCCTGCCTGATTTTTTCGAGTTTATATAATGTGTACCATGTGCTTGCCATTCTAACTCTTTCTGCACACGTGAGCCAATCTGATGGGGTTACCTGTGGCAGAGGGCAATGCTTTTAAGTCTGAGTGCTTCTTCATGGGCTCTGGCTTGTGGGTGCTGATGAATCTTGCGTCGGTGTTTTACAAACTCTCCAGCTATTTGCTCCACCCTTCTGCTCTTTAACACAAGGATCGCAGGGGGATGGGTTCTTGTACCTTCATTGCCACCATTACATTGCGTGTAATTTTAATCTGCTGATGAAGGTGGACCCACAGCATTAGCATACCTTTGAAGTGGAACAGCTGAAGAGGAGGTAGAAGTTTGCACCTCCTGCCCCTGCTGTCAGGAGGGGTAAGTGGGGTCAACAGCAGCTTGGGTTGTTTTGGACTGGTTCCTTAGAGTGGTTGGCAAGAAGGAGCCGAGAACGCGGAACACGTGTTCTGTCTCTGGGAACAAAAAAAGCAAAGTGAAAGTAAGGGTGAGATATAATCAAAAGTGACTGTGTTTGAAATATTCTTAATTTGCATGCACTCTCTTGTGTCTTTTGTATCTCTAAGGACCCCTAGAGGGCACGGAAGTTTTTCTCCACCTCAGATATTTGACTTAATAATTCTACTTGGCTTTCTTCCCTTAAACATAATTGCAAGCACATTTTCAGTGAGCATTAAATAGAAAAAACAAAACAAAAAACCAAAACAACAGCATTTAACTAGGTCCTTCTTTTATGCTACAAGATGTTTTCTTGTTTTTAAACACAAGCAGTAGAAGCTAGCACCAGCAGCCAAATTCTTAAATTATTGTTTAGATTAGTTAGATGCTATATTTGTATACCAGAGGAAATGCAATTCAAACTAACTAAAAATACTTCATTGCAAACTTTGATAGAACTACAGTGTGAGCTGTATGGGGATGTCCAGTGGGTATGCTTTCAACACTGTGGTCTCTGTTTCTGTAGAAGAGGAATTAGTATGGCAAAGAACTAGAGTACTCTAACTAGAACCTCAAGGTCTCCAGACTTCATCTGATTTAAGAATTTTTAATATTTTGGTCTTGCTGATTGCCTGGAAAGGAACAGTTACATTTCACTACAAGATACTTAAAATTATGGAAACATAAAATTGACGTATGCTTGCCCACTACTTCCTGTCTACTTGGAGAGAGGTTTTGTAACTCTTATACATCCTGGGGAGCATTTGTCTCCTTAAATTAGTTTCGCCTATTTCATCACTATTACATGGTAAGTCAGGAACTAGTCAGTGTGAACTGCACAGCAATACACAATACTAATTCTTAGTATTGTGTTGGCACTTCATCACCTTTAAATATACATACTAACGCTCCAGAGTAATGCTTATCTGAGAACATCAGGTTTTCACTTACATCAAACAGCTGCAGTGTTTGAGAAGAAGGTTTGCATTTTCCAGAGTGCTCAAACAGCAAAAAGTAAAACAAAAACAAACAAACAAACATACAAACCACCCACCTAAGTGCAAAAACATCTTCATACTTTTGTGGGGGGGATTTTTTCATCAGCTAATGGTTTTGAGACCAGTCCCACAACTGTGGAGGTCCATTAGATTGTGGGCCTAGTCCGGAATTGGGACCTTTGTATGTGAAGCCCTGACAGCCAGAGTCCTACCTGTTCTTGCTTGAGAAAAAAAAGGCAGATGTCTGCACTTCTTGTGAAGCAATAAAAGTCTGCTTGCTGGGCAAGAAGTTGTTCAATAGGATAATGTTGTTTAATCCCAGCCAGCAATGAAGGGTTTTTTGTGTCTTTGTTCTGATAAGAGGATCAGCTGTACTGCTTTACCCAATTACCCAGGGATGTCATGGGAGATGAATTTTTGGACCTTAGTTTTCCCACTGGAGGAGTGTAATGTCGTCACTTTGTATTAAAAAATAGATCTAGATGAAAACAGCAGAGAAAGGCAGCTGCCCCTT
Organism: Passer montanus; assembly: GCF_014805655.1. Lineage (NCBI taxonomy): Eukaryota > Metazoa > Chordata > Aves > Passeriformes > Passeridae > Passer > Passer montanus. The sequence continues at coordinate 14,689,170 of NW_024366591.1, forward strand.
CTAATGTCTCTGGGGATTTTGTGTTTTGCAGGAGATGCACGGGTGAGAGGTCAGACAGGGGTTGTCTCCGAGCGCCGCGGCTCCTACCCATTTATAGACTTCCGTCTGCTTAACAGTAAGTGCAACCCTTCTTTCAGGTCTGTATTTAAATAAAAACAAATAGAAGTCTCTATTGAAAGTGTATGAACCAAACTATCTCATACATATCTGTAGCTCAGCTGTCTTCACACAGTCAGCATTAATTCCATTATTTCCACTCAGTGTCTGGCTGTGAAATATTTTGATTGTGTGAATAGTCCATAATGCTCAATCTGTCAAATGTAAATACAGTAGGGCCATGGGGTGTGCTGGGGAAGGAGCAGGGGCAGTTCAGAATTAAAGAGATAAACCTCTGTGTCCTTTAGCCTCTTAGACAACAGTTGGAACAGATTTATGTGAAGCTGTTATCCGGTCATATAGAATTGGCACAGAAGGGGAGCATGTGACAGCACTGACCAGTGGTTTACAATAACATTAATTTTTCCAACAATTAGAACCCAATCCAAAGCCCCATGGAGTCTTCTCATTGACGTCAATGGATTTTGGGTCAGGCCAGCAGTGAACATCTGTTAAAAATAATCTTAACCTCATTTTGATTTGAAGTTATTCTGCCACTGTTGTAAATAAAGGACAGCAAATCTAAAAAGAAAAATAAAAAAGAAAAATTGAGACCCTATTGTTTTTTTTTTCATCTGATGGACTCTCTATACTGGTGCAAACCCATTACTGAGCATGTGAAAAATAAAAAAAAAAGAGCAGCGACCACTTAGTCTTGGGTCCTGTAGCACTCAGCCTGCATGCTGTGTAAACTTCAGTGTTTGGACACAGGCAGATCTTGATGTATCCTTGTGTACTGCACAGACAACCTTTGAAAAAACTGTTATTCGCTGTCTTTATCAAAACAGACTGGAACTCCAACAGTTTCAATGCTGACACTGTTATGATTCTAGGGATTGCACTTTTCATCAAAGAGCAATTGTCAAACCAAAGTTTGAATTCTCCTTTTTGTACCTCCTGGTCTGGGTGCCTGGGGAAGAGCAAGGGGAAGGGGAAGGGGAAGGGGAAGGAGGAGGGAACAGGGAGGGAAGGGAGCAGGGAGGAAGCAAAGCGAGAGGGCTGGCTGGGAGTCAGGAGTAAAGAGGAGCTGGGGTGGGGAGGGCTTGGGATCTGATGGGTTGCATTCAGCCATGCTGGCAGAGTTACTGCCACCCAGCAGTGTGCTGCTATCAGTCTTGCTGATTAAAGGTATTTTCTGGGTTGTAAGTCCATCTGAGAGCTTGCTATGGCTGAGGTAGAAAGACATAAGGGGGTAAGATGGGTCCATCAGTTTTTCCCAGGACAAAGAGAATAACTTACTGGTTGAGCAGAGTTTTGAGGACAGTTTAGTTCTGACTTGTCAATGAAAAGCATAGAGAAAAATCAGGTAAACGCTAGCTGGAAATAATACTGGTCAGGCATGCCCTTGTAAAGACTGGGAGAAAATAAAGCACTTTTCATTCATGAAATAGAAGTGGATATATATTCATATTCAAATGCGACTAAACCGATTCTTTCTTTTTTATTTTGAATACATACACGTTATATAAAATTCAGTTTCTTCTAAACTTAAAAAAAATTTTCAGTTTCTTTACCCATGGAGAAGGAAGAGCAAAAGAATAGTTTCAGGATTTTTTTTTTCTGGCTTAGGGCTTTCACTTCTAACCTCTGTATATGAGTCCTGCCATCCTCCAGATCCTGACAGTTTCTGGGAAATGCTGGTGCTGTCTGTGGGCTGTGTAGAGAGACATCCATGGCAAGGGATGTCTGGTGAATACTCAACCAGGATAAAGCCAGGAGCAGGGCACTCCACATAACCCCTCTAAATATAACTGCTGAACCTAAAAAGTGGTGCTTCCTTGTGTGTGCACCTCTGGTCCAACAGGGTGGGGAACCTGAGGGTTCTGTGCTCCTATGCTCTCTCTCACAGAGACCTCTAGTTTACTCTTTTTACTGCTTTTCCATGATCTGAAATGTATGGCTGACTGATCATGATCTCTGTAAGGGAAAGCAGTGATCCTGATTTTAGATTCCCCATGGCTTTCAGGTTTTTATATATTTACCATCTTCTCTCTAAGGAGTAGTGTTGCCTTAATTTTTCGGTGCAAAATGAAGTGGGATTTCGAAATACTTGACTACTGATTTTGTAGCTGGCAAGCGCACACTGGGCCTGGCTCACTTGGTGACCTACACTTGTAGATGTGTAGGAAATGATGTGAAATGAAGATGCTCAGTGTCAGAGCATGCAGACGTGTTTTGCCAGGAAATAAACAGGCTTTTGTAAGATTTGTTCATCTACATCTTTCTGTTAAATCCATTTCTGCTGTGTACCGCTGTGCACTTTTCTTGCAAAGTACCCAACCAATACTTGCAGTAAAATTTTGTCACCATGTTGCGTTTGTTTGGGGGCAGTAACTGGCAGGCAGCAACTGTATACTGAAAAATGTTACAGTGAGGGAGGGAAGAGGCAGATGAAATGTTATAGTAAATGTTCTCAGAGGTCATAAACAAATGCAGAATAAACATTGCTCCAGCTTCTCACTAACAAACTGAGCTTAAATAGTGACTGTTCTATCTCACATCTGAAATACTGTTCCAAAAAACAGTACCAGCCTTGTTTCAAAGTAAGGGAAAACACTGAAGCTCATTCTTGAACAAGTTGACATCCATTATGTAAATTCACATGTAAAAAAATACAGGGCATTGATATTTAATGTCAAACTAAAGGTTGCTTACATGTAACTTTTTTTTTTTTGTTTGTGTACTTGCAGATTCAGTCAAATTAGTGGATTTTTCCCTACTTTGTCTGTTAAGGGTTAACACTGACTAGACCATATCTTCTGTTTTTTCTGGAGTCTTACAGTAAAGTCACTGTGTAACTTAAGACACCATGAAGTCTTTTTGGACATGAAAACTTCCTTCACTCTGAAAATGGGATCTTCTGTAGCCCTAATCAAAGCCAACTATACTAATGTTGGCTTCTTGCTGTTTGAGTCTGTGATGCCATCTACACATTCCTCCAGTGACTCTGCAGTAAATAGAAAGTTAGTGTTACTTCACCTTGTCTTTGCTGGGCTGTTGGGACCATGAGCATTTTTCAGAATCCTGTCTGGGGGAGATGCAGGGCTTTAGTCTCTTCCTGTCTTTTCTCTGCCTAGTTGCAAGCTTTCCTAAGCATAGCTGCACTGGTGGGTTTGGGGACTCTTAAGATAACTCTGGAATACAAAATGGGGTGTAAAATAGCCCTGTGTCACCGAGAACCCCTTGGTTCTGTTCCCTGAGGAGTGAATGTTTGCCCCAGCCCCTAGAGTTAGTCCTGCAGCTCGTGGAGACCCCTGTGACCCACCAGAGTCTGTTCCCTGTTGGTGGCAGCGAGTCAGAAGCTTGAGGAGAAGCCATGTAGCAACTCCTCCCCTGCAGAGGGAGAACTTCTAAAATAAGAGATAGAAATTTTGCACAGCCCTATAGGTTTATGGGAAGATAGGGTGATAGTTTTGTCTTCAATTAATTCCAAACAAAACCTCTCAAATTTTAGGAAATTTTGACTCTGAACTGGGTTGCTCAAGCTTCAGACTGAGCCTGGTGCAGGTCAAAATTGATGTTGGCAGCTCATTGACACTTCTGCATTTCAGTGAATTAAATGAACCTTACTCTGTTCACAGGACAGAAAAGGAGTTAAATTGAATGTTTGCAGGGTAATAATTTAGAGTTCAAAACACTTCTGCAGTGAAAATTAATTCAATTTTTCTTTTAGCAGAGTATATTTTGGATTTGAGGAGCATAGCTATGATAAGCAGTAATTTAGTTTTGTGATTCACAAAGTTGCTCAGTGATTCATTGAAGCAGATCCCACTAGTGACTAATACGCATTGATTTAAATGGATTTTATTATCTCATTATGAGAGGTTTTTGGTGGCTGTGACAGTACACTTCTTCATTGCTTTAACTCAGAAGTTTGAGGGAATTCCTTGTGATAAATCTGGACTTGTAGGTAAACATGCAGCAGTAAGCAAGAAGATCTCACCCTTCGCAATTACATTAGATACTTTGTTTTATTGCCAGGTTCAATCAAGTAGAGTAACAAAATAACACAGTTTACAGCTGTGTAAGTACCTTGTTATTTACAAGTTTGCTTGTCAAGCAAGTCAGAATACAAGGTTTTTAAAATTTAAATTCTCCAGTTCTCATCTTGTTTATGCTAAGCTTTATCTGGATTAAATTTTGGCTTTCAAATGACAAAATTGTTAGCCTTTAATTGACTATATTTAATTGACTGTATTAATTCCCTTCTTCAGTATTCACTTCAGTATTTATGTATGTGACCTGCAAATTGGAGTCTCTGTACCCAAATGGTGTTAGCCAGAGGGATATCTGTTTTCTTGCACCTTGCACAGCAGGAACAGAGTGGGATCTGAGAATATGTAAAATATCAAAACATGTCTGTAGACATTCCAAAGGTTTGTCTCTGTATTACTTAGGATCTTTATGTTGTCATACAGGTAGAAGCTGAGTCCAAAAGAACCCCACCTGCTTTAAGCTTAGCATGGCAAATTAATTTATTACAGATTATCTACTTCTAATTCCAGATGGTGATAAATGGTAATATTAGGTAACATTCCATCTCTGTCCTTGATTTGCTGTCTGATCTGAGTCAAGCAAAATACTCTGGTTTTCAGTTTGTTTGCAAATAAAGTGAATTCATCACATACTTTTCAGGCATGTGATGAATTAGGTATTGGAGAAATAAAACGTGTTGTCAGGATTAGTAAGGGAAGATATGAAGTCATGAAAATGTCTCCATCTCAAAGAACCAAAGTCTCTGGACATTTGAATCTGTGGTTTCTGCCTGTCTACAGAAGGGTCTATTGCAAAATTTACATTCATTTTTGGGGTTGTATTTTGAACACTCCAGGGCTTTCAGGTAGGGCCCATCTCCAGGGAAAATAAAACTTAACCACAGCCACCAACCCAAAACCGAACCATCAAGTAACCTGAACCCAACTGAGTGAGGTTAAAAAGAGTTTGGTTAAGCGCCTTGTTTTGTTGCCTTTGGCTAGAAAAAGAAGTGGGAGTGAGAGATGCCTTTTTAGATATTTCTGACCTAGGTTAAATTAGGACACTAAAAGTCTTGTGAGGAAGTTTCAAGGGTTGATTGGATTACTCAGAACCCAGCCCAGCCTGTGGAGATGAGTCCAAAGTTCCAGATGGTTTTTAAATTAGAAAGGGAGAGATCTTATGAGGTCTGCATTATTTCTACATAATACCTCCCCTAGTTCCTCATGGATAAGCCCATCCAAAAGATACTCATCAACATCCCTAAGACATATAGGCTTCTTAATCCAGTTAGCTTGTTTGAATGGGATGAACATTTCCAGAACTGGTCAGCCTGTGGCCTTGCTATCAGTTACCTGTTCAAGGAAGAGAAATTGGAATCCTCTTAATACTTTAGCACAGAGATTGTTCTCTTTTCCAGTAATCCCTCACTATACTAAAAAATTATTTGTATCATTGGACGTCAATCTGATCCACCCTTTTCATCAAATAATAGGAAGGGGCTTTTTTTTGGAGGAAGAGTTTTCATTTTTGTATTTTTCTAAGTGATACTATATGCAAAATTTAATAACAGAGTTAGTTTGAGAAGTGTAATGTACTTTCTGCCATTCATGCTCCTTGTTTAGCTGGAATGCCACACTTGCAGAAAAATGACAGCCAGACTGTAAAACCAATAGATGCCTGTACCCTCATATGCTAACAAAATTCGTCATTTTGGGTTATGAATACTTCAGGAGAACTCAAACAGAAGCAAGCAAAAAAAGCAAAAAACCTGCATATGCTTCACATACAAAGTCTTAGGGAACACTGGCCTGATACACTCATTTGTAACTTACTTTTTAGTAGAGACTTGGGATTCAATTAACTGAAGATGTCCCTTTAAAAGCTGCCAAATGATGCGTGACCCATTCTGCCACCCCACCTTCTTTTCCTTGATTAGAAAAGGGAAAGGATGTACTGAAGATAACACTGAGGATACTTTCCAAATGACCAGAGGAAAAGAAAGAACAAGGAGAAGGGATCATTAAAATGATAAATGAAGGCTGGGTTTGCTGTTATTACAGGTTATGTTGTTTTTTCTCAAGGGGAGTGAAGGAGGAGGGGATGCACTGTTTCCTGCTGGAGAAACTGTAATCAGCTATAGAACATTTGCAGTTTTAGGAAGAAAAGGTCCTGACTGCTGTACAAAGATTGAAGTGTCAAAGCAAAGGTTCATAATGAAATGATAATGAGATTGTGACAAACCAGAAAATAACATGCCATTTCCTAAGAACTTGGAGGAGGCTTAATAAAATTATGCCAGAATGTTTGTTTGCATAAAGATGAGTTATAGCCCAAATAAAGGTTTGAAATTGTGATAAGAAATACATCGAAATTCATCTTAAATTTGGATTTAATCTATTCCTCTTTCTGTTATTATGGCTAATATTCTGTTGCTTAAGTGGTCTTTGAAACCCTAATTTCTCCAGAACTTGTAATTACTTGTTGTAATAGGATTATTTCGTATATAAGTGGAATTATCAGCATAATTCTTAAATTCTGTATTCTCTTTCAAACAGTATCAAAAAGAATGTATTTTGGGATGGGGAGGAAACTGCATGACTCGTCTTCTTTAAGATGCCAATAATTGTGCAGGAATTTCCTGAGTTGGAAACTCAGCTGCTACAAGGCACCATCACTTCATGTGATGTTCAAAGAAGAGGAAACTCCAAAGCCGGGTCACCTAGAAAAGTGGTTTCTCAGAACCTCTCACACAGAGAAGCATGACTGCCTGCTCTTTGAACAGGGCTTTGCATTGGTTTTGTGCACTTGTAGACGTGGTTGGAGAGCAAAATTTTTACTCCAAAGCATAAAATTTTAAACTCCTTTTGCTATGCTTCTAATTTTGTGCTTTTCTCTGATGTGTTCAGGGTCGTCTCTCTTTCTCACAGCTTCTGCCTAATTGAAAAAAGTTTACCCCTCTAAAGAGAAATAATGCAGTTGCTACCTATATAAAAATGGCATCTAACAGAGAGCACTTGATCTCTAAAAAACAATTTTATCAGAAGTCAAGGAGCAAAGAATATTTTAAATGTTAGAGAAGCAAGTAAAACCAAAGTGTTTATAACACAACTTTTTTTTAATTCCATATAGTCTGAGGAAGCCTTATGAGGATTTCTGCATTTATAAGATTTCAGTACAACACTTTTTTATCCGTAGATGAGATATAGTGCAAAGTTGACATCTCAGTCTTCTTAGTTGCAGTGACCAGTGTATATTCAGATGATAAAATTGACACAATCTTACTATTTTTGAATCAGTGCTGTTTGTTAGTTTCTTACACATGTGACTGAGACATAGAACGGGGGTATTCATTTGAGCTCCTCGGTCCTTCTGCACTAGACTCAAAGCTTTTAAGTGACAGTCCTTCCACACGGGCTTCTGGTGGTTTGTGCATTTTCTCAGGCCTTTCCTCAAAACTTCAGTGTTCTCTTTCTGAAGGCTATATGGACTACAAGGTGAAATGTATCTGGAAGGCCTAGACAGTGCAGAGAGAAGAGGCTTTCTGTTCTTCTAGTTGATAAGTGCTTTCTACAAAAATCAAATTTGAAACATTAAGTTTGTCATTAATTTGTAGATCACCTGTGTTAGTTCAACTACCCATACTAATGCTGCTGTTGTCTTTTGGACACTATGATAAGTCTGTAATGTAAGAAGATACTAGGAAGGCACAGCAGGCTTTTTATATCATCAGTGCTATGCAGTGTCCTGTGTAAAAAAAATTTAGCAACCAAGCATGCAATGAATATGCCAAACAAGACTTCAGTAAAGGTGATATAAATGCATGGCATAGTTTTACATGCAAAAAAAAAGGACAAACACCAGTTATTCCTCCTAAGTCAATTACATACCTCTCAGGCACACAAAGAGAAGTTTCCTAACCAGCTGTCAAGCCAGGAACCGGTGCAGAAAATTGTAGGAGCAGAGACAAATTTTTTCCCAGAATCCTCACTGTTTGCAGGCTGTCCAGATCTTAAATTGCAGAACTCACCATCTCACCTTATCTTCCAGATATTCCAGCACCTTCCCACCAGTCCTGTCTGGGTCTTCAGGCATACCATGGCTGTGTATGAAATGCCTTTGCATCCTTGGAAGAGGGGAAAGGGTATTATAAATTATATGATTCAAAGGCAGCTGCTTGAGGACCTGATTTATTCTGCATCCTTTAGGAAAGAAGAGGAAAAAAACCATTTCCCTTTTCTGAATCAGCTCACTTTTGAAAATTAATAAACCCTTTTTTATCCACTCATGCTGCTGGGCGACCTGTTTTTATTGTACGCTGAAGTGCAATAAAATAACAACAGGCAGTACTGTGAAGAAAAACTCAGAGGCTTTATTTGAATGCATAACAAAGGTTGTTTACTTTGAAAGAACAGTAACAATGTAATGAATGTCTGGTGCAGAGTTAAGTACATCCTTGTACAGATTTGATTTATGTGATCATTTCTGGATGTTAACTCAGCCATTGTTAGCATAACCTCCATCATTTTTATATTCATGCTGCCTATGGGCACGTGCTAGCACAGCAGTGTGAAAGAAATGTGAAATAAAACTGGTAGCAGTTTCCAGCACAGGAAAATTTTTTTCCTGAAATAACAGAGGCTGGTGTGTAGTGAGCCATAGATCAATTTAAGGCGAGAAGATCTGTGTAAGTGGAGGAGCTGTGTTGGGAGAAAGAAGGCAGCCATTGATTTCTGCAGCTTATTAACCTCTTGAGGGCCACGTGCAGCAATGCAGACATCATCCATGGTCTGCTGGCGAGTCTGTGCGTGCGTGATGTGGCTATCAAATTACTGGAGAAAAATGCAGCCACTTTGGTTGCCTGCTAAAACACAGGAGAAACGCTGCGAGCTCAGGCCACCTGAGCTTTTGAAGGCAGAAGTTGAGCTTTGTGAGGAATGCTTGTATGAACACTTCTGTAAACATGTGTAATTCATACAAGATGTCTGTGCAATTCATACAGTAGCTTTGTTCAGTGTACAAAGGAGCGTTTCTACAACCCCTGTGCTGGGCAGGAACTCTGTAGCATGAGAATGGGCATCTTTTAAGAGATGGATTTTTTTTAGGTAAGCAAAACATTCAGAAGTTTCCACAATGACTAAACACAGTTCTTGAGGGAAGTTTTATGGGTATAAACAAAAGACGCTCGTGTTTGTCTTTCACGTTCATTTCAAAATTGCCCATAATTACTAAATCCTTCCCACGTGAGCTTTGCAGATCATGGTCTTTAACCAGATGCTATAGCATATGTTCTAGTGTCCATGGTTCCACAGCTGAAGTTCGGGGATATTTGCAGTAATATTTTTAATTCATTTACTTTGTAATTCAGTTTCATCTGAAGGCACTGTATGACTTGTATCATGTGTCATCATCAAAATTTTATATTTACGATTTAAATTGAAATAAATTTATAGTTGTCAATAAAGTAGTATGTACAGCATTTTACTCTAACTCATTCACATAAATCCTTAATTTCATCTTAAAACTGCATCTTGATTTTATGTCAGCTGGTAGATCCCATATGTTGGGAATGGCTTTTTGCTTCTGGGAGATGCAGATGCAACTGCTGAGCTGAGAGCAGAATTTAAGTGTTCGCTTTTGGCTGCATTGCCTTTTGCTCTTCTGTTTAACGTTTTTCTCTCAACTTCATATAGTTGTGCTTTTCCTTTTTTTGTTTGACACTGATCATGGAAGGGGAAGGAGAAAATGCTAGTGAGATTATGCTTGTTTGGGGTGTGTTGTGCTCAGAGAAGGGCAGCGTCAGTCCACTTTCATGCAAGACACCATCATAATAAAGTACATTATTGTGGATGTCACAGTAATCTGAGATGGGTCATAGCAATCAGCTGATAAGTCCTGTGATTCAAAAGCAAATCAGTTATTACTGAAATGACCCAAAGGATGTGATTTTAACATGATATTCTTTTAAGTCGACGTACAGAGTTTGCACGTGGATCGTCTGCAGTGTTGGATTTGGGCTGTTCTGTCAAAGCCCAGTTTTGAAAATACATTTGCTGCAATTCTTTATCAGTATTATGAACTTCTTCCCTTATGAATGAAAATACAGAACAACAGATTATTGTGAGTAATCTTTTTTGTATAATATATTAGAGTACAGCGCTCACCTGAAACATCAAGTCAGTTTTCTGGGGCGCTCTCTGCTGATAACTAAATTTAAATTTGAGACTCTTGACAGCCATACAGAGCAATGGGAAGCAAGTTTGATGGTTCAGTTCAGAAAATATGTTTCATAATAAGAAGTTACTTGTTTCCATCTGACCTGTTCGTGCTTTGGCAAGTATTATTTAAGCTACTGAAATGATCTGGTAATCCAAAGGATAAAATAAACACTTCTACATAATCCAATGTACAGCTGCTTGTTGGGACTCAGGCCAAACCTTCACCTTCAGATCAGCAAGTCTATGTGTGAGTTTTAAAGACAGTTTAAGAGAGTGTAGGTGGTGATTTCAGTCATCTGTCTTTAACTGAAAAAACAGATATTAACTTAGATAAAAATTAGTGGGAGCAGCTTCTAATTTTTATTGTAAAAAAGTGAATTTTTTTGTGCTTTAAAATTTAAACTTGTTACCTGAAAGTAGTGACAGCTTGTGGGCTAAGATGGAAATAGGAAAGTTGGAAAGCTGAGAAACAGCTAATACAAGTTTAAAAAGTTAATTTATTTTAAGAGTGTTTTGTTATCCAGGAATTAAACTGAATGCCAGCCATTTCATAGCAGCCCTGTATAAATGAAAAGAAGTAAGAAAACAAGTCTACTGGTTCCTCCATGTGTCGCTGCCACTGGGTAACTGTTCACACCTACATTAGTCACTCCTTCAACAGGCCATGAAATTGTTCCAGCTTTTAAAATGTGTGAGAAAATCAAGGCAGGTCCTGGCACATCATAAATGAAAACCTGACCTTCAGGTTGTTACAGTACTGGTGTTGTTACTGTTTTCATTCTGGAAACCACATGGCTTGTCAAGATGCAATGAAGTTATTTTGTGCTTTTGTATTATTAAAACTCAGTGAGGTCTTTGGACTGCACATGAGAACCATGAGGCTTACTGGTGTTGGAGGTTCTGTTGAGCCTCAGTACAAAGGATGGCTTTTTTGGATGCTATTACTGACTTTGTACCGCTCAGTAGCTGTTGGATTACTTAATAAGGAAGAAACTTGCTACAGAGGGTGCTGCTGTTAGAGAAATCAAATCCTGAACCATCCATGATCCAAAAAACCTTAGCGACTTCTCTGAAAATCCTCTCAGAATAATACCACCCATGGAAACAGCAGACAAAGTATATTTTAATTTCACAGTAGAACAAACATTCAGTGTTTTTTCATAAAAAGAGATGAAAAAATAAAAAACAGAGAGTCAGCTTCAGTGTGTAGATATTTTTCATGAGCTCTTATTTAAACCTGAAATCCAGTGAATTGCTATGGAGCTTCTTATCTCAAGAAATCATTCCTTTTCTCTCAAAGGACTGTTTAATCTTCAGTTTCTTACAAATAAAACTGTATTGTATCTTGCTACCTTCGACCAACTGTCCAGTTTCTGTCCTCTCTTTTTTCCAAAACTTATACCAGACTGCAGAATGAAAACACCTGAGCATGAGGTTCTATTAAAAGTTCAGATTAAATTACCTAAACCATTATGAGTTTTAGAAAGCCTCCAAATTTTTCTTACTAACAATAAGGTAATTTAATTACTCTAATTAGTGATTTAATCACTGTATAAAAACTGCCTTGGATTTTGTGTGTCACATTTAGCCCTATATGAAAATCTCCTAATACAGCATTAGGGAATTAGAATGATCCTGGTACCAAGTGAAAAGAACATATTCAGTTGTGTAACCAGAAATGGCTGTATTATCTCAATATACCTGCTTTCCTCATTGCACTGCTGAAATATTTTCTTCATTTATAATTTGCTTTAATATGTAGAAATGACAGCAGACAATGCAATAGGATTATTAACCTGTTCTTATTTCTTTCCCTTTTTTATTTCCTTTTCCAAAAGTGGCTGTGACATTGATGTTTTCAAACTGTATTTTGAGTTCTCTTTTGGTGTTACTTTTTTGATTTTATACCAAGATCACCTTCTAGTACTGTGCAATTTTTAATATATTCCAATGACACCTCCTGTGAGGTAGCGAAGTAATGTTATTTTCAGGTGTATAGTTAGGGAACAGAGGAAGGTGTATAGCTAGGAACAGAGAGGATAGGAGCAGCTTTCCTGTTCCTAGCTCTGCCCAGTCATTTAGGCTCCCCCCAACACCTACAGTTAGGAGATGTATCACCCCCTTCCCCCCAGGGACTGAGCTGGGTCACATCAGAGGCTGTGGCAGGCAGTGTACTGAACTCAGCTCTTCCAAAGCCTACAATAGTGTTCTCTTTCCTGGAACGTATTTCCTTTCTAAAATAAATATATTATGCTGTGGTGATTTGAATACTGCTCCTTCATGTGGCTTGGCAAGAAGCATGAACTTCATGATTTTTGTATTACTATTTTAAAGTGTTTGACGTTTCTCATATTAAACTGATAATGTCATCCATCACCTTGGGTTTCATGGTTTCTGTACTGATTGCTTTTCACAGATACTACACTCTCAGGGGAAATTGGCACCAAGAAAAAAGTGAAAAGACTGTTAAGTTTCCAGAGATATTTCCATGCATCCCGCTTACTGCGTGGAATTGTACCACAGGCCTCTCTGTACCTACTGGATGAGGACTACCTTGGGCAAGCAAGGGTAAGACAGGTCTCCAGCTCTCCATTTCTTTTAATAATCCTACAGAGTGTGTCAGTTTTGTTTTAGTCTTCAGATAACCAAATTCCTGGTTCATCTTTCTTAAATGACCTGTGTTATGTGCCAACAAACAGATTGTCCATTCCTCATTTGTGGTTACAGCCTTAAAGGCTTAGGTCTCAAAGCAACAGGTAATGTTGCTAAATCTACTCAACATTTTCAGATTCCAACAACTGAAATTATAATATGAAATTGTTAAAGAATGAAGGATTTCAGGTTAAGTTACTGATTTAAGTGCAGCCCTGACACAGCATTTAGTTCACTTAAAAAAAGACAGGTGTCTCTCATCTGCTATGGAACAGCTATTAGGCAACCCACAAGAGCTCTCCATAGTGGCAAAGGCTAGGAAGCATGGAACATTGACTGCAAACTTCACAGTGATCAAAATATAATTATCTTATTTTGCAGCTGTTACACTTACTTTGAATGGTATTTTCTAGCAAAACTTTCTCAATTGATGGAATTGGTATTATATGCCTAGGTAATTTTTATTCTCTGCTGGAGGAGATTATGTGCCAGGTGTTAGAATGAAATTATAAGAATCCAGAACTGTTTGAATGTAGACTAGAGATGGGAGTGAATGTGTATTTCACTCACACATACATCACTGTAGGCCATAGAGGTAGTTCAGAATCAGTCTCCTGACTCAACTGATGAAGCTGTAAAAACCCTGCAGTTGTAGGTAATGATGGATTCTTCTGCATGTCTGAGTGGGCTTAACAGTAGTATCTAAATTTATAAAATCTGTTCCTGTGTACTGCTTTGTTTAGCATATTGTAACTCATATTCACCATGAGAGCTAAGATTTTAAAACACTGTATTAAAAACCTAAGAGAATTTGCACTGACAGTCTGGAGACATGAAGAAACAATAAAACATTTGTGCAATAAAAGGGAATATTGCTGTTCCTGTGTACTGCTTTGTTTAGCACATTGTAACTCATATTCACCATGAAAGCTAAGATTTTAAAACACCTAAGAGAATTTGCACTGATTTTAAAAACCTAAGAGAAATTGCACTGACAGTCTGGGGACATGAAGAAACAATAAAACATTTGTGCAATAAAAGGGAATATTTTCATAATATTTTGGTTTATATTATTCATAGTTTTGAGTTCCATTTAGCATGTATTTTTAGTGTTATGTTCAAAACCTTCTCAGTGAAAAGAGCAAGTGATATTTTTTGCAGTACAGCCACATGAGCCTGATTTCTGATATTTCAAATATGACCTCTGTAGGTTTCTCAAAAAAAACTTTAAAACTGTAGTAACCAATGCTGTGACTGATTATTGTGGAATAATAATAAAAATCTGATTTACAGTGTGACATACCAGTCACTGGCCTTTTCACATTTGTTTTTTCCAGCATATGCTATCCAAAGTGGGAATGTGGGATTTTGACATTTTCTTGTTTGATCGCTTGACAAATGGTAAGTAAATTTTTTAAGTCTTTATTTTACTCTCTCTCGTATATGACAATTCAAAAATCTGTAATTAATTGTTTGTTAAATGTTTACAGTTCAGATTACTGAAGAGAAATTTGCCATATTTAACCTCTATTAAAACACATCCTGGAGCTGTTTCAGGCCTTTCCTAAACTATAGGGTAATGTTTCAAGTGTGCTTTTGTACTAACCTAATCCCCTACATTTGTTGTTGTCGCCTTTTCAAGAGATGCTTCTGTTTCATTTGCCTGTGAAACTTGAAAGCAACTTTAAATATACCTGTTAGATACTTTGGTCAATAAATCCAGATCTCATAATCAGTCAATTTCTATCAATACTAAAGACATTTGAGTGAAGATACCCTTGCTTCTGTTCAGTAGCAAAAATTAGGAAATTTATTAAGAGAGTAAAAATCCATGGAATGTTTTCTCTAAATACATACCTGTAAAACCATCCCCCTTCCTCACAAATGTTCAGACAATAGCTCTTGATCAGGTAATTGCTAGAGAGGGGAATTGTCACACCTTTCCCCTTTCTGTACTGCTCAGAGAACTGAGATCCCTCATTCCTCATCCCAGTCTAATTAGGTTTGGTTGGGGCAGAAGATGTAGAAAAAAGTTGGTTTAGAGAGTCATTCAGCTGAGTGACTGGCAGTGAAGAGTGAAAAGGATTGCAAATTGCCTGGGAAGAAAAAGCATATTCTTCTAAATTGTCTTTCTGTGCCCCTGCTCAGTAGTCAAGACCAAGAAAGTTTCCATGTGTTCTTCATACAGATATTTATTTTCCTTCCTGAGTTACATTAAATAAGAAAAGACTCCCTTCAAACTTTGTTTATGTGTAGTATGGGTTGGTTGGTTTGGGGCTTTTTCTAACTTTTATGGAAACAGTGACACTGAATTAAGCAGCACAAACTTTTTAAAATACTGTGTTTATGTATAGCTGATCATGCAATACTAGTAAGGTGCAATTTTTCCAGTGTTCCCAGTATTGGATTTATAGTAAGGCCAGTGCAGCATTACAGTGGGACATCAGACTGTAAATGCTGCAACTCATTTTTCCTGTCTGTGTCAGTTTTATGGGATGCAGTTGTAGCTGAGCTAGGTTACATGGATTAATTACATGTTTATGCAGCCATATGCAAAATAAAAACATGAATTCCATACTCCTGAGTTTTAGTAATTAATTAATTTGTACAGTATGGCAAACCAAAGTGGAAGAAGAGCCACTCTTGTTTCTGTTGTTTCTGAAGATAGACCTGAATTATGAAAATGATACTGCTCTCAGACAAGCCTGTCAAAGATTTTGTTAAAACCATGTCAGTTTGCCTTCTTCCAGTTAAAACCACAGTTTGCCTGTCACATTGAAACAGCAAATGTGACTTTATGGCACACAAGAATGGCACTCTGTTGGTACAAACTGTCCATCAAATCTTGATTACATATAGGAGTAATTTGTATAAGTGACTTCTCAGGACATGAGAGTCATCTGAGCTCACTTCGTTGGAGATGAGGTGATAGGAGCTGACCAATAGGAAATTAACCAGAATTTTAGCCTTGCTTGGTTTGTAACTACATGTATGGGGAATCTAAGAGTTGTTCCTTTCTCCTTTCAGGAAACAGTCTTGTAACACTGCTTTGTCACCTCTTCAATGTGCATGGACTTATTCACCATTTCCAGTTAGACATGGTTACATTACACAGGTTTTTTGGTAAGTGCACACCTCAAAGCCATCTTTGAATGAAGTTTATAGATTAAGTGGAGCATCAAAGAAGGCACTGGCTTGGTCTATCTATGTAAAAATTATGATGTTGTTGGAAATATTTCAGTAAATATGATATGTATCAGCATACAGTTTCAGGCACTCAAGTACTTGGTTCAGTACCTAGTCGGTGGAGGGATTTCAAAAGGCTCTGCGTTGGGCTGAAGCATCCCAGCAGCACAGTCACACTGGTGATTTAAAATAAAATACGCCATGCAGAGATGTGGCTGGCTTAGGCCCACACAGACAGACAGACACTGCAGAACCTACGCGTGCACAGTACAATTGTGGTGCAGTGTAATTATTTTAGTGACTAAAAGACCACTGAGACCCAGGGCAGTTAAAAGCTTATGTGCAAAATTTAACAAATTATATCAAGCTGTCCTGTCTACACTGAACAGTGTTGATGAAAGCCCCTGCTGCTGTTACTGCCAACAGAAATATTAGCCCCATGCTGTCAGTGAACCAAAAGAAGAAATTGGCCAAAATCAATTACTTTTTGCATCACTTTTTGAAAGCAGCTAAATGCCAGTTTTTCAGGCTGTCAGGCAGAGTTTCCAAAGCAGGGTCTCTTCTTTAAGACTGCGTGATTGTTGCTTCTGGAAAGTGTCCCTCTGGTGCAGAGACAGACAAAATCCCCCTGCTGTTTCTAACTCCTGCGGGCAGACATGAAGCGGACAGTAGGGTAATTAGAGCTAGTGGTCTAAACTCACAGTTTAAGGGATTACCCATTGTACCTCCAGATGCTTGTGTGGCTGGAAACAAACAGAAGGCTTGGACTTTCTTTGGCGCTTCTCGTGCTGGCAGCGAGCGCCATGGGAAATCTGCCCATCGTTGGCTTTCCATTGGATTAATTTGATCGTGTCTAGGAGAGCGCTTTGGGCACGGTCACATGCAGCCTCCAGTGCTCACATGGTGGTGTCCCACCACCACGTAATGGTGCACACTGCAAGGAATAGAGGGGTGTGAAGCACACATCTCAATGATTTTTCTGTCTCAGAGAAAGCTGAGTTAAGAGGTTGGTGCTCCTGGTCCAACTGGGCTGGTTTCAGCACTGCAAACTGAAGCAAGAGGGACTGGCATGTTAAAATGAACACACAGATGTGACTAAAATTGTCACAGGAGATTTTGCTGTGAATACCCCAATGCTGGCTTCTTTTGATTCTTCCCCTGGGGGGTGTAGAAATGCCTTTGCCTGTAGTTCATCACTCAAATAACAAATCATGGCAGGATCTCAGGGTCTCACTCCCTGCTGCCGTAAAATAGGTGGTACTGCCTTAATGGCACACTACTACCCTACAACAGCAGCCTAAATAATTACACTCCGTTGTGGATAAATTTGCCTCTCTTCCTTGTTTATTTTACTCCTCAATGAGAGCCTTCACTAAGGCAAGAAAGAGGTGATTTATGCACTAGACCCAGTATATCCCTTTGGGCCTCACAAATCCTTTCATGCATTTTTTTCTCTAAAGGTACCCCGATAAAAGCAGCAATTTAAATAAGCTACAGCTATTTGAAGAAAGTCCTCAGGCAGCTGACTGCAAAACCTCAGATTGTATTTTAAGTCCGGTTCCCACTTGTGGCCATGGCATTCAGGGACAAAAGGATCTTTGTTTTCTGTTTTGATTCACAGTTATGGTTCAAGAAGATTACCATAGCCAGAACCCATACCACAATGCTGTCCATGCTGCTGATGTCACACAAGCTATGCACTGCTATCTGAGGGAGCCCAAGGTAATGACAACCTTTCACATGTTGCTTTCAGATGGTTCTCAGATTTTTTTTTCCCAGGGTTGAAATAAAACCCCAAGAGATACTTCTAGACAGCAGAAAGTAATGGTGTGCTGCAAGTCAGCAACAAGTCAGGAGCAGCCTTGGCTACAGATTACAGATGTTTCAGTCAAGCTGTGAGAGTCACTTCTCATCACACAGGCATCGTGTCTGAGTGCTGCCATATGAGCTCCAGCCACCACAGCTCTGTGACCCAGCCACCCACTGGTGCCTGCAGTTCTTCTCCCATCAGACTCAGAAGGAGGCAGTGCATGTCTGTGCCTCAGCCACCTCAAAATACCAAATAAGGTGCAATTTCAGCAGGAAAGGGTGGTGGGCCACCCTTCAGATGGGTCTGTTGCAAGGGTGTCCTCTGCATGAGTATTTGACTGCTGCTACAAGTTCTCACGGCATCAGAGTGGTGGTGCCTTGTGTGTTACTGGAAGGCATTGTGATACAGCTGTGCTGAGCCACAGTGTAAGAGCATAACTAATCTTTTCTGGCTTGGCTCAAATGAAAGGATGTTCTGCTAGAACTAGCAGTTTGTTACATAAGAATATAGCAATGGTGAGGACAGGAGCAGGCCCCACCTTTCCTGTATTTTCATCTCATGCAAGATCTGCAAGTCCTTTCTTGCCAGGAGTGCAGAGGACAGACAACGTCCTGAACCTGGACCATACTGCTCATCAGTTCTGACCTCAGGATTCTTCTTTCATCTCATAGACCTGTACTCTATACAGACTCATTGGGCTTGCAATAACTGCCTCACTCTCACAGAGAGAAAATGCTAAGACTGCCTTTTTTTTATTTCTAAGTGAGCCCTGTAGCAGAAAAAAATCTGGACAAGTTTTCCAACTTGAATGTTTGAAGTTAGAAGGGTAAATTATATTCCCTAATAAAATACATATACTTGAACTGAGATATTTAAGAGCCAAGGCTGAAATTTCAGAAGTTGGTAAACTCTGCATTTTATAGGACAGTGCTATGCTAGAGCAAGAAGCCTGATATTTTGTTGGCATTTATAAATACTTGGAGAGGCCGAGCTCTTACAATGGGTGATAACATATGCCAACCTGCCAGGCTACCTGTTTGCTTTTTAAAACAAATGAGACTATGCTGAAGCCCTTCTATTACAGCAATCCTTATATTGCCATGAGTAATAAAGAGATAAGAAAAACAAACTGTAATAAAAGATGGTTATGTAGTATAATATCTTTATAGATGTTCAACATTTACCTTAAAAACATTGTTCACAAAATTTATACTTGACATTTGTGTACAAATGCCAACACACCCAATCTGTGCCATGATGTCAGCTGGTTTGTTTATTTACCAAAAAAAGTGTTTACTGTTCTTGTTGTGATTAATGTGTGTGATGATTCAGCTTGCCAACTTCCTCACCCCATCGGACATCATGCTCGGACTGCTCGCAGCTGCAGCTCATGATGTGGATCACCCAGGGGTCAACCAACCCTTTCTGATTAAAACCAAACACCACCTTGCCAGCTTGTACCAGGTAAAACTGCTCATCAAGTTGCTGACATAAAAATGCAGTCAAGGAGAGTTAAAGCAATTTGCAGTGAACTTTTAATGCCAAAATCTGGCAACAGAAGGATGTGGGTCAAGTGATTCTGCGTTTTGGAGTCTAAACAGTTTCAGTCAAGGACCTCACTGAGTGTCACTTCTTAGAGCAAAGCTGATACAGGAAAAGAGGTGGAAATGTCATACTTTTTTTGACAACATTTAAGCTAGATCAGTTGTCTGGGTTGTTTCTGCTGTAGATCATCTGGGGTGAGGAACTTGTGGGTAGGACATTTAAAATCATGACAAGAAGATCCCATCTTCTTTCAGTGGGCAGATAAGCAGCAGGCATGCTCTAAATTGGTATTGCATTAAAAGAAACCTTTGCTTCATGTGGCTGCAGTAAAATGAAACTCTTAATGAACACTGCATTAAAAAAAATGGAGACAGATGAAACCAAAGGAAAAGTCCTAGACATTTACAGTAACATTCCTCAAGATACAAAGAACTTCAAGAAAGCCACTAGGTCACACCACAGGCTGTCTAGACCAGTATCCTGTTTCTAAGAGCAGCCAGTAAAAGATCTCAGAGAGAAACATAAGTCTGGGATAAGTACAGAGTTGTCCTTTACCTAGTATACATCCTTTCAGCTCTGGCAAGCAGTAGTAGAAAACTTCCTGTAACAAAAACACAGACCCTCTTGTTCAATCACCAGCAATGAACCCATGCTGCCTGATTTTGGTGGTCCTTTTTGAATAAATTTGAGATTTAGGCCCATGGCAATCATTGTTGCTCTGTATTTTATCTAGAACTGTCCTATGAGTATAATCTCCACACACATGTGTACGTTATATATGCACATCTCTCTATTCTTTGCATTGTATTTATATATACAATGTGCCAGAGCAAATCTTAATTTTGGTTGCACCAACCATAATTCACAGGTAGTAAATGGAGTTAATAGTGATTTCTAGCCTTTAGAATCACAGACTGATAGAATCATAGAATCGTGAAGGTTGGAAGAGACCTTTAAAATCATCCTAGGTCCAACATAACTGTTCACCCAGCACCAGATCCAGACACCTCTCAAACACCTCCAGGAACGCTGACTCCACCACCTCCCTGGACAACCTGTTTCAGTGCCTGACCACCCTAACAGTGACAATTTTTTTCTACTATCTAATCTGAATCTCCCCTGTCTGAGCTTAAGGCCATTCCCTCTGGTTCTCTCAGTGCAGTCCCAGCAGGAGAGACCAGCCCTCACCTCCCTGCAGCCTCTTCAGGTAGGGAGCAATCAGGTCCCCCCTGAGCTGCCTTTTCTCCAGGCTAAACACCCCCAGCTCCCTCAGACACTCCTTGTAAGACATGTTCTCTGGTCCTTTCATGACTCTTGTTGCCCTTCTCTGGACATGCTCTAGCGCCTCTAGCATGCTCTAGCAGTGTCCTTTATAAAGTGAGGGGCCAAGAACTGGATGCAGGATTCAAGGTGTGGCTTTACCAGTGTCAAGTACAGTGGGACAGTCACTGCCCTGGTCCTGCTGGCCACACTGTTCCTGATACCCGCCAGGATGCCATTGGTCTTCTTGGCCACCTGGGCACACACTGAATCGTGTTCAGTCAGCTGTCAACCAGCACTCCCTCTGGGCTGCTTTCCAGCCACTTTGGAAGAGTCAATTTCCGCCTTTGTGGAGGTTGTCAGAAACAGAATATCCTGCATTAAAAATTAACCTACCTGACTAAGACTCACTAGTAGCTACATACACATACTTAGCAAATTGAGAGATTGCTGTGATGCTTACTGCTTACTGCTTGCTAAGAGAGTCTCTCTTCTTCTACCCTACCCAAGCAAAGTTTGGGTTTTCCTGTAAGAAGTGGATTGTGCAATGGTGCAACTGTCCTGCCCTCAGACATGGGAATGGGCTGGACTGCAAGAGCCCCAGCCAAGGCACAGTTATGCTCAAACACTGAAAACTTTGTGACTGGCCTCATCATAAGCTGTTGCAGCCTATTATGTCATACCCAAATGTTTCTGGTCCAGTCTTTTCTAAACATCAGGCCAGCTGAGTGAGGAGGGGAAAAAGCCATGGGCCTAAGCTGCAGTACTTTGGGAGCTCTTAAGAGGAGTGAGAAGAGCCATTCCACAAAACCCCTTGTCTTTTGAAAAGGTACAAACAATTCCTTCTCAAATTAATAGTGGCAAACAGTACTTTATAATTAGGTTGAAAAAGCAGGCTAGTCTGAAAGACATACAGCTAAAATACTGGTATCTTGGAGAAGCGGTTTCTGCTCAGGTATTTGGGTTTGAATATACTTACAAATATTGGTTAGAAAAGACAGTGACAAAGCAGAAAATGCAATCTTTCAACAGCAAATGAGATCTGAAGTACCCTACTTAAGGACATTCACTGGCAAGTTTGAGTTATTTTAACTGAAAATGATCCCACATTGTTTCCAAAGATTTTAGTAGTACACAGTATATGGATGCCAGTAAAAATAACTCCTAGAAAAAAGTTTTGCTGAAAACACTTACAGTCAAAAATTTAGATTTAGTGAATAGTCTTTAAAACATGTACTTTAACATGTGCTTGAAACTGAAACAAAGTTC
Organism: Passer montanus; assembly: GCF_014805655.1. Taxonomy (NCBI): domain Eukaryota; kingdom Metazoa; phylum Chordata; class Aves; order Passeriformes; family Passeridae; genus Passer; species Passer montanus. The sequence continues at coordinate 14,711,238 of NW_024366591.1, forward strand.
TTAGGTTTTTGGTTTTTAAGCAGCAGAGCCACAGAACTGCTGGGATTAATCAGCAAAAGGATCAAATGAAAGTAAGTTTTAACAGAGCTGGCAGTCATCTGTCATTGAGACAGTGAACTTATCCATGTATGGCATTTCTATGTTTTTAAATGTCTCTTGACATTTAAATTAAAACTTTACATTTGGAAGAAAAGGTTTTGCAAAATGAGGTAGGTCAGTTCTTGACAAAGATATAAAGTGTTTGACAGTCTCTGAAGTGCATATGTGAGAAGAGTCATATTTCAGGAAGACATCACCAAGGACTTCAGAGCTTTCAGTATTTATTTTCAAACTAAATCTGTATTTTTACTTTGTTTTCTAATGCATAGGGTAATTTTCTAAGGTCTGTTGCACGTGATTGCACACACCATAATTTTCTACAAAGGTAAAAGCAGTTAATTGAAATCTCCAGCATTACAAGGACAGTTGAGAGCACAGAAGGTGACTCTAGGGGTCTAGAGGTCACTTAGTTTTCCTGTGAGGAGCACGACAACATTCCTTGTAATGTGATGCAGACTTTGCTTCTAACTTGCATTGTCTGGCGTTTAAATGAAGGGTAAAAGTTTAGAAGTGTGGATAGATCACATATAACATTTGTAGTAAAAAACATTTCAGAAAACTATGAAATGACACTTTACAACTTTAATGTAGGTAAGCTGGAAATAGGAAAGTACATTTTGGGCATCAGCAAAAACAGTAGTCTTATGCAATCTTCCTTAAAAGCAATGCTTCTAAGTAATTTTTGACTATTTAAGATTATGTAGTTAAACCGACTGCTCAATGAGTAAGAATAGATTGAAGAGATTGAAAGAAAGTCTGATCCCCTCTGACTTTGAATTAAAATTGAAGTTTGCTCTGCACCTAGTTAGTAGCAAGTCTCCCTCTCTTCAAGTTACTGTTCTTTTTCCAGTGTGTATGTTGAATGCAGTGGTTTGAATAGCTCAGACTAAGTAACAGACTGGAAATATTGTGGTAGCTTAAGTGAAATAAACTGTCATAGTCCTGAAATCTCTGTTATAGCAATCTACTGGGCTTGGGCTGCAAATGGGACAGAAGCTTCCTATAGTGCAGCCTTTAAAGCAGAGCTGCACTATTCAGTTTTTTTTAAAAAAAACAAAACACCACGTGAAGCAGAGCTGAGAGCCCCGGTCTGCAGGCCAGCACGGAGACTTTCCCTGCATGGGTTGTCTCCCACCAGCCTGGGTGATCAGCTAGCTCATGGCAATTAGTGTTAATAAAGCAGTAGTGTGTTCCTAGGGGGAATAGCTGACTCTACTAATTGCTGGCAGCAGCTTCAGGGATGCTGGCTCCTTACATTTAAGAGGAGAGTCATATGACTTCATGCTCGGTTGTTGCTTGTCAACGTGACCTTTCCTTTTCTCTCCTCCCTGTAGTTTCAGTGTGGGAAACTAAAGAGTGCAGTCAATTTGAGGTTCCCCTTAGAGCAGCAGGCAAAGAGCAGAAACTTAGAGAAGATGAGAAACTGAGATGATTACATGAATGTGCTTTTTCCTATGAGTAACTACTAATTGGATGCTGGAAAGGAAAGGTCTCATCACTTTTCAGGTGCCTCAGCCCCATTCTGGCTGGCCTTCAGTATGGCCAAGGAGCAGCTGCATCCATGGAGTCTAATTCCCTTTTTGAGGCAGGTGCTGCTGAAGCAGCTCCTCACAGCAAGTAAGGCTGCCATGCTGGAAGGGATGTGAGGACACAGGGTGCTCCAAGGGGGATCTCCCTGGTCACAGTGTTTCAAGGATGCAGTCAGACCAGGGTCCCAGGAAATCGTGCATACAGGCACTGTCTTAAACAAGTGTAAACATTCCCAAAAGCCAAAGGTGACATCAGATAGAGTTTGTCCAAGGTAGTAGGAAGATGGCAGCCTGTGGCCTTGGGGTGACTCTTGGGACCAGTATTCAGCGCTGCAACTTGGTGGGTGGAAGGAAAAAAAAATAATAATAATTTGTTATTATGTCCTATTACATTCTCTTATTTTTCTTGGTCAGAGTGTAGGGTTGCAAAAGTCCATTCTGATGTATTTAGGCAAAAGGAGAAAAGGGATATTTAAGTTGGCAAATGAACAGGATTGCTGTCAAAAGTAATTTCTGTATTGCATAACTGATGTTGCGATCTGAGTCCATCAGCTCTTCCTAAGAAAAGGAATTGGTTTTTACATGGTTTGAAAGTTTTGGATTTGGTTTTACTTTGTTTTTTCCCCCCAGAATCTGTGATTTCTGTAAGAGAAACAAACAAACAAACCCAGAGAAATACCAAAGCAACATTGTTTCTGTGAACTCAGAAGCAACAAAAAGCACTGCGGAAAATAGTGCGATAGGAAGTCAATCCAATTTGTACTCTCACCTTTGCACTAGGCAAGATGATCAAAATGCAAATTGGATCTTGGTTACTGGCAATGTTTAGGTTTTTAACTGTCATTAGATATGACAGGACTGCAGAGGAAGATGGGGAAGACTTAGGCAGAAAATACTGCTCAGTCCCTCTTGGAATCATGTCCCACAGGAAAGGCAGTACTATGTCATACTCTGTCTATACCTCAGAGCTGTGGGACTGTGCATGAGGGAGCTAGAGGTCAACAGTGGCTGGAGAGAGAGATTCTGACTCCACTTTCACTGCTGGCAGTGACAGGGTGGAGTCCTTGTTCTGCTGCCTGCTCAAAAGGTTTGGTTGTGTTTTGTTTTGCTTTTCTTATCCAGTGCTCATCTGCTGCAAAAGATGTGAACTGCCCAAAACAGGGAACAGATGATAGAGGTTTCTGAACAAGTGACATTTCTGAGGCATTTCATGGTAGAAAGTACTCTGTGAACTAAACAAGTGATTATAGGAAAATGCATTGTGGTTAGGATAGTAATTTCAAGTAATCAGACATAAGATATCAGATTTGTTGTAATTTACTAACAACCTAGAAAGCTGGGTTTCAACTCCCTAGCAGTTTTTTTCCCACCTAACTTTGGTTCCACTTAGTTAAAAGCAAGAAAACAGAGGAGTCAAAATTTGTTGCAGACTGAGTTGCTGAAGCCTGCAAATGCTCAGCAGTACTGCTATTCCTCTTGCTTTCACTGAACAGCTGCAGGCAGCTTCCAGTTCCCTGACTCAAAGGGAAATTTGGCAGTTTAGTTTGCTTTTTCTTGTCCGCTCTGCATTCAAACTGTAGAGGCTGAAAAGTCAGCCTAGAATCAGTAGGAGGTAAAAATACGCTTTTGCACTCCTGCTTTAATTTATTTGTTAATAAATCTGCTAGAATGCAAACTGCCTCCCACTCAGATGAGATTAGCTCCTCTGTTCACAGTAGGATTCAAAAACTGCACGACAACAGGCCTCAAGGGCTGACCCTTAGGTAAGAAATCGAGAGGCACAAGGTCCTTAACTGTAGGAATCTAGACCAATTACTCTAATCCAACTGTGGCTGAAAAGCACACATTTTAGGCTCATGTTACAGCATGTCCAACCAGCTCTGGGTATCATGTGACATGGCAAATCCATATGTGTAGCTGTACCATGGATACGATCCTAATCCTTGCATTTATGGGTGTTATTCCTCCCCAGAACGTGTCTGTGCTGGAGAACCACCACTGGCGCTCTACCATAGGCATGCTTCGAGAGTCACGGCTGCTCGCCCACCTGCCCAAGGAGGTCACGTAAGTGTCCATCAGAATCACTGAAACTAGGCCATGGCCTCCTTCTCCCTTCTTGAAAGCACACTGCCAAAGAGGCCCAGGCTTCAAAATAGGCTGAACTTCCTGCACCTTCTTGGTGCCACTGTGAAATCATGAGACGAAGTTACACAGCAGAAGTATTTTTTACGACCTACCCACTTCTGCAGCTCAGGAATGGCCACTCTCAGCACCCAGCAAGAGTGGACTTGTTCAGATCAGTTGTTGGCATTTTTCATTTTACATAGCACCAACCAAATATGGAAAGATTTAGTGATTAAAAACAGGAAATTGAAGGAGTTGGTCAAGGAGCATCAAGACTGCTCCGGACTTCCACACGTCACTGGGGGAATGTGATTTAGTCTTTATGGATAAAGCAAAAAAAGAACAGCCACATGAGCAACTTGGCCAAGTTGCTGTTAGCTTTTTACTTGTGTTGGTCCCATCAAGGATGGGAGATTGAGACAGTGAACAGACTGCAGTAATACATTTTAAATCATAGGTGACCCTACCAGGAATATAAACAAGTTACCTGGAAGCAGTAAGCTTTATATCCCTCCAGAAATTCTTTGCATCAGACCAACAACTTTAAAGGACTTCAGTCTGGACCTTCACAACTTTGACTGCAACTTCAAAGTTGCAGTATTCACCACTCAGCTCTGAGCAGCTGAAGTAAGACGTGAGCATTTTTCTTGATGCAACATGCTGTTGTTTCAGGGTGGGTTTTTTTTATACTTTCCTAGCACTTTTCAGAAGCTTTCAGAACAGCCTGTGCCAATAGGCATTTTTCTTCTACATTATCTATTCTTCTTGAACCCACTTGGGCAGGTAGAACAGTTGTACCCAGCAAAACCCAGCAGAGACTGACCAGACTGGGTCCATAAAGAAAGAGGGAGCTTTGTGCCAGTTCCAGTGATCCAGAGCAGGTTGTTTTGAGCTCTTAATGTTGAATGGTTTCATGATTAAAGGGGTTTATTTACCTTCATTGCAGACAGGACATTGAGCAGCAGTTGGGCTCTCTGATCTTGGCAACAGACATTAACAGGCAGAATGAGTTTTTGATCCGTCTGAAATCTCATCTTGACAATCAGGATTTGAGGCTGGAGGATGCACAAGACAGACATTTTATGCTTCAGGTAACTTCAGATTTTTTTTTATGGTTTTTATGAATTTTTCAGGTCACAGTATTTCCTAGTATATGTTAAGAGTAGAATATTATAACATGTCTGGACATCAGCCTCTCCTTACCTATTACCATAAACACTTCCCTTCTGCCACCTTCTGGCACGTCAGGCAAGCATAAGTGTCTCCTGTATTTCCTTATGTAATTTCCTTGAGTTTAAAAGCTATGAATGCAACAGATACAGGTGAGTGTCAAATGCTAAGGAGTGGAGATAAGCTAGATCATTTTATTTCCAGAACACTGCTTCTCTTGCCAGGTAATGCTTCAGTTGTAGTGTCTCTCTCTCTTCTGGCAAATGTCACTCCACTGGTGTCATTTTCTAGCGCTGTGCAGGAGAGCTCCCTCGTTGGTGTTCTTTCCAGGACAGCCTGACATTGGGTCTCCAAGTCCTGTTCCTGTGATGGATGCTCAGAAACTGCCTCTGCAGACAGCTGTTGCCATGGCAGCGGATGCTTCTCTAGTGCATCTGCCCAGCTAATGGAAAACCCATGCTTTATTCAAAACTCAAATAGGTTCATACTGGTTCTCCCAGCTAAGCAGCAGTCATTAGCAGACTCTTCAGAATAAACCTCAATCTATTAAAGCATTATTGTGATTAATGTAGCTACATATACTTGCTTCTTTGGAGAAATTACATTAATTTCATTCCTAAATACATAAAGAATTTGAAGTAATAATTTTCATTTATAAAACAAACACCTACATATTTTCCCTCCATCAAAGTCACAGAAAAGGTGACAGCTGCAAGGAAAGAATTGTTAATCTGTTAATTCTTCCCCTTCCAGCAGCGTGGGAAATGTAGTAGCTTCTCACCTGTTCTGTCTCAAACACAGTCTTCTGTCAGACTCCTGCACAGACTGTGGCAGGGCAGGGTGACAGGTTGACCATATTTCTGGACAGATAAGACAAGCAAATTGTGCAAATACCAAAAGCAGAGGAATTACAGCTCTCAGATATGGCAAAAAAAGGTTTCTTATGCACTAGGGACTTAGGAGCAAGGGAACGGACAGTAAGATTTACTTATCTGATGGATTAGTTATGGAAGAAGAAAAGAAAAAGATCAAGAACTCTTGTTTGGTTGGAGTAAGCTAAAGAATGTTTGAAAGGTCCTTGCAGTAGACAATAACATTAAGTCTAATCAGCTTAATCCAAAGAGAAAAATGACTTGGAGATTTCTCTCTGCTGGTTCAGAGGCCTGAACTCTTAGAGGAAATACTTATGTTTTCTTCCCGGGTGCCAGAATGACTTCTGACTTCTGTCAGACTGAATGACTGTGTTCAGTCTGTGAAGAAACAAGGTACATGATATTTTGTTCCAAGGCAGTAAGACAGGCAGACTATTACATGGTTGACTTTTCTGAAGTAGTTACTCAGTTTTAAAAACCTTTTCCCCTGTGCTCATTCTCATACAAAGCACTTAAAAGTACTAGTTAACTTAAGTGAAACCAGGCCAGGGGCAGTGTGGAGAGTCCTGTGCTTAGCTTTGTAAACAAAAATATGCAGACATTAAGATGAAGTGTAATTGAAGTGAGATGCAAGGTCACTCACTGAGACCGCAGAGAAATCATGCCCAAATACACCAGCTTGGCTCTTCCCTTCCTTGTCATCAGCCATGGATGCTGAGCCAAGCAGTCAGCAGGAGCCAGCCTGAGGCTTTTGTTGGCTTATTCCTTCCAAGGAATATCCAAAACACTTTGCAGCCTTGGAATTTGGCCCTTCTCTTGTTCTCACTACGGTAAAGTGGAGGGCTGAATGAAAGTTTTGTTTGCAGCTTAAGTAAATGCTCTTTCCTCAAAGGGCACATTTGGGTGAGGCTGAGCCTCTGAAAAGTAATCTTAACCCTTCCTGGCATCCCTGGTGGGGCCTGGGAGTTCTGTGACTGCAGATTTACTGCTGAAGCACTGCTAAACAGTAACTTCCTTTCTCACTGCTGTTTTTCTTCTTGCTTTCAGATTGCACTCAAGTGTGCTGATATTTGCAACCCTTGCCGGGTCTGGGATCTGAGCAAGCAGTGGAGTGAGCGGGTCTGCGAAGAGTTTTACCGGCAAGGTCAGTCCCTTCAACTCACAGCAGTCCCTTTCCCCTCAGCTTTCCATGGCTTGTATGTGACAAGCCAGAGGAAGCACTGAAACGTGCCTTGAGAATGAGCTCTTCAGAGGTGCGCTGCCCCACTGGAAAAGTGGGAAGGGGTAGAAGAGCAGCAAGTGTTTCTCTGCTCCTCTACCAGCATCAGGCAGGAGGGAGGCTTTTGCTGTGCCTCAGCACTTGAGTTCAGCTGCAAAGCCTATGGCTGGGTTCTTCTCTGAGGCCCTCCAGTCACCGTGAGCATTGCTGAGCTGGAATGGTGCCGGCACCACACTGCCCCAAAATCCTAGCACCGGGTTTTGTCTCGCTTTTCATGCTCCCACTACAACTCTGATGGGAGCCTTACCCTCACTGTTTCCCAAATATGACACATTCTTCTGCCTGCAAATGCAGAGAAAGGGTTCAAACATGCTTCCCAGCATGCTGTTGAAAGGGCCAAAGCAGGCATGCCAAACCTCAGCTAGAACGTACTGCAAATGTTTTCAGACCCCTGCAGAGAGCACAGTCAAGCAGGGTTTTTTTTGAAACACAGTAATTGCACCATTTGGCTCTATCTGCATAGGCAAGGTCATGCTGTGCTACAATACAGGGTGCAGCAGAGTTTAATCAGTGCTAAATTCTTAGTTCAGAGCATCCTGAGAGTTGAAGGCAAGTGGAAGAGCACACCATGAAGTTCTTAGTTCATTTAATTTTCTCCCCTACAAAATTAAGCCACGTCTGAGCTGGTACCTGGTCTAGTTAGTCTGTAACAAGGACAGAGAGTTCAGCAAGTTAATTTTCACCCAATGTCAGTTTAAGCTGGTGAAATGTCTTGGATGCCTTTGATGTAACATAAGCAACTTGCCCAGTGCAGGTTTAGTTAGTCAGATGTGTAGTGAAGGCATAATCAGCAGGCAGCCCATGAGGTGCAGTACCTCACTTTTAGTGTATATGGGGACCACGCTGAGAAAGACAGCTCAACTCTTAAAAGTGTAAACTTTTTCCACTGCCCTCAAGATTTGTTCATCTAAACATCTAAAATATACCTCTGAAAGGGGATGCCTGAGTACATGAAACCAGTTAGAAGTCCTACAGGGAGAAAAGGAGCATTTTATGTGGGACAATTATACAGAAACTGTGGTCTGATTATCACTAGTGGCTGTATAATCCTGTTCAGTGGTACAACATCCCCAGTATTAAATAGCATGTATTTAGATACCATTATCACTTTGAAGTGTTTTTGTAGACCTCTCTACCTCCTTACACACAATAATGGGGCTTGAAGATATTTTTCAGCCCTAAGTTTAACATCTGGAAACCGTAAGGTCTCATGTTTTGATTTTTAACTATAGATGAGACAGATAGTACCACAATTAGTACTTTTTTTTAACAACATTTCTAAGGCCATTTTAGTAGAGACTCAGATCCTGATCTTCTAATGTTCTGGTGCTTCTACACTAAATGTAAATAAATAAAAGACACAATCCAGGTACATTTCAGGGAGCATCTGACACCTACAGCAGCTCCTAACAAAAACCTTTTCCTAGAAAAATACTCTACTTTGTTTTCAGATCTTTTAAAAGTCAACACAGCTAGGACCACAAGGTAAGAAATAAAACTTGAGTTGTATACATGAAACTGGAAGTGGAAGAAAAAGCTTTCAAGAAGATGGCTAATGTTGAAGCAACATTAATTATCAGTTGCTCTGATAAAGTTTTAAAATTGCTTGGAAGGTTTTCCCTAGCATGAAAGTTCTCAGGAACTAATTCATGCAGTTCCTTTTATAGTAACTAGAAATAAACAAAAAAAATTGACCATCATTTTAAGTTCTTACCATGCAAAAGCAAATCTTACTTTTGTCAATTAAGTGATTTTTGAAAGACAAGAAGATGTGGATAAACTTTGAGCCAGACAGATATGGATATACTTTGAGTCAACCATTTTCTACCCAGAACGCCTACAGAGGGGATATCACTGGAATTAGAAACTTTCTTTTAATCAAATATTTTTGGAGGGGTAGATGAGAAGAAGACAAATTGCACATTTGGCAGCATAAGAAACTTATTGTGTCTCAATTTTGCTAAATTGTTCCTTTTGATTGTTCTTGAAGTTAAAAATGTTTTCCTGATGCTTTCTAAGTACTCAATTAGAACTGAAAATAGTCTGTTCACATTTAAGAAGTGATTCTGTGCTGCAGAGGGAAGAAAGGCAAGGCTTAGAAATGCACACAGTGTTTTATATGGGGCTATAGAACATGAGTAGCACAATAGCAAAAACTGTTCATGGGGAGAAAAGAGCTTTTAAACAAAAACAGTGGATTTAAAGCAAAATGTTTGTTTATGGGTTGAATACAGTGTTTTGTCTAAACTAGCAGGATTGTCTTTCTTACAGGAAAGTTCTTCCTAACGAGTCCTCACTACATCCTTATTAGTAAATCAGGTGGACACAATATTATTGTCTGTGGGGAAGTGGCACATCTTCATTTGCACACAGTTAACTCTCACTTCCCTTCCGTGCTGTAGACAGGAAAGGTGCTGTACCTCTTGCAGTAACCAGGATTGTACACTGGCAGGGAAGGCTAACAATCACAAAGGATGAATATGCTGCACTCACAGACAGTGTTTGTTTTAAGAAAGCCCCTACACCCAAAACTTAACTCAGAGCAAGCTTTGCATGAAGTAATTTTAGGCATGGGGAATGCAGTCTCTCCAGCAGAAAAAGTGACTGTTGTCTTGGCATGGCAGTGAGCAAATTACACCCTCTGAGATGTTTTTCTGCTGAATTCTTAAATCCAGCATGGTCGTTGCTATTGATTACTTTCAACTCCATAAAAAACATCTCCTGCTATTACTATGTACAGAAGCCTGTCCTGTGTGACTATTTCTGCAGGAATAATTTCTACTGACTGTTTATAAGTGTCTTTTCAGTGTCAAACCTGGTGAATTCTGCATCAGGGCCAATCTGAGGTGGCATCTGGAGTGAGCAGATCCCCCCGGCAAGTTTTTCTTCCAGCAATTTGAAACAGTCCCCAGGGCTGGTCACAGCAGGAGCTGCCTTGTAGGAATCTTCAGGGCAGTCCTGGATTTGGAACTGGAGACCTCCTTGTCTAGTTAATATTCTGCTGTGAAGGTGGCTAGAGTTCAGACAAATACTTTTCTGCCTTGAGTCGGTTCTGTGCAGATGCCTCTCTGGGGACTTCCTGGATGATCTAGGAGATAAATATGCTCAGTGCATAGCTTGATACCCAGCTACTGCACAGTAATAAGACAGACTTTTTAATTTCATCCTTTTTCCACATTTATATCTTGAGCTCCATGGCTCTTGGTGCTTGAAACATTGCTGAAGTCCATGCTTTGGCCCTTACTAGTTTGTTAGTGCAGTCACAGCTGTGGGCTGCCAGGCTCCAACACTCTTCCCTTAAGAGCCACTTCCACAAGAACACACTAGCAATTTCTACTAAAATTGATGCATGGCAGTTTTCTGGTAGGAAGTGATCTGAACAATGAGTAAATGAACTAGAAACTAGAATGTCTTAAAAACCTTTCACATGAGAGAGTCTATTTTAAAAATTAAGGTACTCAGAACACTTATGTGCTCAGATTTAATGTTCATCTAAAAGTTGTCTTTTCTTAGATTTTTCTTTGTATGGATAATTGGTTTCTCTGATACCTAAATAGAAAAAGTCCAGAAAATTAAGGTATTTAGACATTTACCATGGTCATCATTGGTAGAAGATTCCAAGTCTTCACACAGTTGCAGACACTGTAAGAGTGTGGCATGGATATGGAGAAGAGATAAAAGTGGCAGAAAAAGACTTTTTTTTCCCCTTTTTTTTTGCAGGTGATCTGGAACAAAAATTTGAACTGGAAATAAGCCCTCTTTGTAATCAGCAGAAGGATACAGTACCAAGTATCCAGATTGGTAAGTATTAGTTTCATTCTCTTCATGTTTATCTCACTATGGCAGAAGCTCTAAGAGAAACTTTTGTTCACCACAAGCCCCACTCTGATCCAGTTGTTTTAACAATAAGAGCTGTGGATACTGTAAGAGTTAAAAAATATGTTCTAAATTGAAATGTTCAAAACAAAATCTATCTAAGCCAAATGTTCAACAGAAACACAAAGGAGTCTTTGCATAGGGGGAAAATACCCACAGGAAAAAATTAATTGCAGTGTTAAACACTGGTTACTGTCTTGTCTGAAATCTCCTCAAAGGATTGCTGATGGTCACAGAGTTTAGTGTGACACACACAGATAAAGCCATATCTTGTCATGTATGCTGGTTAGAAGATGTGCATTTCAAAAGGAATTGATGTCTGAGACTTTGTTGTTATTTTTCATCAGGGCTTTTGCCACTTACCTTACTCTGTGCTTTTGCGGCACTCGGTGGGGCAGTGCACTTGTGGAATTAACTTGTCACTCACCAGCTGTTCCTTGTGTGTTTCTCCAGGGTTCATGACATACATCGTTGAGCCACTCTTTGAGAGGTGGGCCCAGTTTACAGGCAACACTCCCCTATCTGAAAACATGCTAAACCATCTCAGGAGGAACAAGGCCAAGTGGAGAAGCTTGCTCCACAAGCAACACAGCAGTAGTAGGAGCAACGACCACTCAGGCCAAGTGACTGGCAGCCAGGAACAGACTTTAAATGAAGAAGAGACTCCTTAGTGGCAGCTTTGCACTTTTCCTTCTAGCACTGCTATCTCCGTCTTGGTCACAGCAGCAAAAAAGGTCCCGGGGAGCAGGAGCCTGTTGTCAACACCGTGCAAAGGCAAGAAATGGCAAAGCTCTAAGGGTCCTCATGAACACACCCATGGTTCTGCTGGGTTTCTTTCATCACCTTCCTCTCCCCTCTCTCCATTCTGCGCATGCCTGATGCCATTAGTCACTCCTGACCCCAATCTGCCCCAATGTGGAGTCCCAGCAGCCAGGAAGCCAGGCCAGTTCCAGCTGCCATGAAGCAGGGAGGCTTGCTGAGAGAACAGGGGGCACAGAGAGGCACTCCTGGTGATCTTTTCATTTAACACAAGTCATATGTGACATATGTATATAGGTCCAGAGTGCCACACCCTTTCTAGGCTGGCAGCTGGGCTGCACATTAAACCACCAGCATCTCCAGCATCCAGAGGACATGGACCGAGCGGGACGGTGCTCACAGAGGGCAGAGAGTCAGGCTGTTTTAGTGGTTAAAAACCTTTTTAACTTTTGTATTCTGTGCACTAAACAACAGATCTATAAACCTTGGACTGAAGTTACTCTCCGTATACACACCTTCAGTGTAACAAGGCTTGTTTTGGTAATCATTTTTATGCCACTTTGGATAAAAGACGGGCATCTTCTCATTGCAAGGAACAGTATTCCCTCACAGCTGAAAGGGAAGGTGTAGTACAGTCTAAACCTTTGAAACACAAACAGATCTATCTTTTGAGTACTGTTTCAAGTTACCTGTTTATATTCATATGTGTACATTTTCTGTAAATAGAAAGCGCTACTGATTCCCATGCCAAAATACTGGAGTACTGTGGGATGATTGCTACCTGTAAAAACATTGGCACTGTGAACAGAATACTGTTAGTTTTAATACAAGAGAAAGCATTTGTAAATATGGTATAGAGTTTATTAATATACACCATTGTTTGTGGATAAAAGCCTTAACTTCTAGCATCCTTCATCTTCTGATAGCTGCCAAAATCATACAATTACAAGATATGATTCTGAACTGCCTTTCCACTATCCAAGGTGTATCAAAGGTCATTGAGGAATGAAGTCTGGCAGGATAACTTCTTGAAAACTTCAAACACATTCCATATGGGTTCGTGTTGTTAATCCATGGCACCTTGCACATTCGGTCTAGGCAAATGTTTCACAGCGCCTGAAGTTTTAAGTTTAAAAAAAAAACCCAGGCCCCACAGCAACACCACATGATTTGACAGTTCAGCATGATTACCATTTATTCAAACGTGTGAATTTTTACTAAATAGCTTAGTCATCCACAAAGCATGGCATTAGTTCTGGAGTTCAGTTGTTTTCTTGAGAGATGTTGCAGTGTAGCTGATTTTTTCCCCACATTCCCTCCTTACGTAGTTAGCATCAAAATGCATTTGTATTTTTCTTTTAATTAAAAGAATACTTCAACTGACTTTTAGATTAGTCTCAGTCAATGAAGGAAAAAAACGTGTTGTAATCAGACTACTAAAAATCCTCCTAGCTATCATAGTGGCTGAAGAATTTTCTATGATCTCATCTTTGTGAAAGATACTTGGCCTTAACTATGCCATAAACAACCTCAGTTCTGACAGTCTTTATTAAACTTTACTTAAGCTTCCACCATTTCAGTGAGATTGTATTCTCAGACACTACTGCGTTGCACCAAAGGGATTGTTCCCTGCTCCTCTGCCCCCAGAAAGAATAACTGCATTCAGGTGAAACACAGTGTTGTTGTGAACCCCCCGTACATCAAATCTGTACAGCTGCTTTCCAGAAGAACGAGCAGGTATGGCCAGGTAGTCACGTTTGGATAGTCACGTTGAGATGTGAAGAGGCCAACAAAGAAAGAGCTTTTTAAGTTGGTGTTTGAGAAACATGAGGAAGATGTTTTCTCACAGAAGTGCAAGGGAAAACAGAATACATTTTTTTTCAGTTAGGGGGGATATTGACTTGATGAGAGAAGGTTCATGCTCATAAGGTGACTAATGTGTTTAGAGGAAAATAAAAAGCATGAGTTTTAGTGAAGGATGATTTACTCCGCTAATTCTTTGTATGTATCTTCAGAGAAAAGGGGCTGAAACCCAGTGAAGTAAAAAAGGGCAAAACACGGTGAGCACACAAAGCACTCCAGTGATGTTTTTCTGCCCCTCCACTGTTATGCAAGGTACAACCAATAGAAAACCTCCTTCTTCCTTCCACTAATCTAAATGAGATTCATACAACAGAAGGACCACAGCAAGCAACGGGCACTCAAGGGAGTTGTCGTGGAATTAAATTGTTTCTAACTACTGGACATAAATGTCTTCTTAAGCACATGAGGGTGGTGGGGGTGGAAGCACCACCACTTTGTAGCTTTTTAGGTGTACCTTTCCTTCTGACAGATGTAGGACAATTATTAGGACATTACGTGAGCAATGTAATGCGCTACTTAGAAGCACTTAAGTCCATACAAAAGGATGTAATTTCCCGTGTTTTATCTTTTTACTAGGAAATGGAAGCCCTTTGCCATCTAGCTCAAAGAATTTTTTTAAAATGTTCTGAAATTTAGTTAAACCCAGCATCTAGCAGCATAAAAAGCTCTTGACAGAAACATTGTCAAGCTGTTTCTGAAGAGCTTCCAAAAAATAGGTCCAACAGGAAAGCTTAGGTACAAATCAAATTTTCTTACAGCCACATTAAACCCAAGCCCTTTTCTACAAGTGGAACCTATAGGTTCCATTTCAAGTTTGCTCTTAGCATATTAAAACTTTCCAACTTTAAAAAGCTCTTCTGAAAATTATCAGGCTGTGGGGGATTTTGGTGCACTGATCATACCGGCTAGATTTCAATCACCTTGTCTAATGAAACAGTGCTTGAAAGAGGTTCAGGGTGGCCCTGAAGCAGCACTTCTGTACTTGTGAGCCAAACCCATTGCACACGTTTGGGCCTGGGCCACTTTGCCTCGGGTGCTCCAGATAGAAGTGCTCAGAAAGGGTAGGCTCTGGCAGCAGATGCCTGGCAGCCAGATTCCCTGGGGTCTGTAATACAAAATCTGATTTCCTGTAGAAACCCTAACTGGTACCAGCCAATCCAACAGCACCACTGCTTAGCATGTGCATTTGTAGCATATGTGTGGTATTCTCTGGTTTGGAGGGCATTTCTGCACTGGGGTTTCTCCCCAGTGTGCCAACAGGCTGCTGATGCACAGAATAGAAAAGCTATGCAGATAATACAGATTTTGGTGGTGTCAGCCCTATCAGCCACTTTACAGAAGGCTCTTGTAAATTATTTTTCCCTCCCACTGGGCCAGTGCAGCTGAAAGATTTTTAAGTTTTCAAACTGAGTTAAGGTTTTCATATCTAGAAAGAGGAAAAAAGCTGTTAAAAGCAGGATGTTAAAATGTTTTTATGCCCCACAAATGAGATTAAAATCTAGCTCCTCTAAATGAAGATTTCATACCATCTAAAAGGCAAAATTTTGTATAACTAACAATAATAAGTGATAATAAGTGAAAAGCTTAGGCTGGTTAAAATAATGCATATGTATGCATTGTCATTAAGTAAAGATTTTACCTACCTTTGTGTTTGTAAGTGTCAATGGTTCAGCCACCAGTCAAATGGGGAATAAAAGGACTATTGACAACATGTACCTTTGGAATACAAGGAACAAAGACAGGAGTAGCTGAGATTAAGTAGAGTCCAGGAGGAAAAAGAAAAAAACCCACATGATCTGCAGTTGTGTCTAACCTAATCTACAACACAGGTCAATTAGTTTTGTATAAACTTGGTTTTCATGAAGAAAACCAAAACCTCCCCAACGATTAATGAGAAAGCTGTAAATGAGATAAGGCTGTTGTTACGCTGCACAGTGATCTCACCAGATTTTGCAGTCTGGGGTTTCAATTTCTGTTAAAGTTTCCATCAAATTAGACACAGAAGGCACACTTAGCCTTCCAAAAGAATTCTCAGAAAGGAAAAACTCAAGTAGCCACAATTTTATTTTCAGGTACCAGACAGGGTACCAGCCATAATATATTGCATTATATTTTAAGTCACTAATCTGAGTTGTCCATAAAGTGTGCCCATTCCCCATGGCCCACAAAAATCAATAATTAAATTTGAATTAAAACCCTGCAAATCCAAAAAAAAGGCCACCCCAAAACACAAAACAAAAACATAAGGCAAGCTTCATGCCATGGGTATGCATTCAAATTACTTTGATTGGTGCAAACTGTTGCTCTTTGTTTCTATAATCCATTCAATATTTTAGGTACATAAATTTTTAAGTGCAGACCATAAGCTTGACATGGATGTAAAATATATTCTGCTTATCTTTGAATTCAAGATTGTATATGTCATGTTTATTGTAAAGCATTTTATATATACATAGTCACATATCTTATACAACTCTATGGGCCAAACACAGGTCCCCCCAACTTCACTGGGACCAAGAATCAGCCCCCATATGTGCGTATATATGCCATATGCATCATTCTGAAAGGAAGCACTAGATTGTGTGAAAATGCTGTGACTGCTATGCAGTGATGCCAAGAGACTTAACTGTATCTTTTTTAACATACTGCTGTAAGTATTCATCATGTCGAAGAATGACAGCTAATAAACAAAAAAAAAGTTAAGTGTTCCAAGTTATTTGGTAAAGCCAGTTGATTGAAGGATCTGCTTTGTTTGCAGAAGACATTCTGGTTTGACAAGGCAGCAAAGATCCCACTGCATTCATTCTCTCACTGCCTCTCCTTTCCTCCAACAGAATAATCACTTTCCTAGTGTGCTGTTTCTGAGAAGAACTTTTCTCTAAATTTCTCCTTAGACTTGCTGTATGAATATAAATGGAGTTCCCAGCAAGTGAAGCATTTCCATGTAATTTTCCTAACCATGTAGTAGAAGGATTTTCAAACTGCAGGGAAAATGGTTCCCTGCTTAAGTATTTAAAAGAGAGTTTTCCTTAAACTATTGTTTCAGTTCCAGTAATGAGTTCTCCTTAGGATCATTGGTCAGTTTTAATCTCCATTTTCTCATTTCTGTTTCAGACCATGTTCTTTATATGTGCCACATGACAGAAGCTTTTTGAAGTTTAATTGAAAATACAAGAAGTATTGATGTTCTACACTGATAAGTATTTCTAAGTGAGAAATACTTGTCATCACTGATGGGTATCACTGCAGGGACTCTTCTTGACTCTGACACATTTCTAAAGCCAGAATTAATTTGTACCTCGAAGTGTTCAGCAACAATACTCACATAGTTTGTGCCATGCAAATACTACAATTGAACAAAATATAGGAGCTGGAAATATATTTTGTTTCTGTGCCATTTAGCCAACACTTTAAATTCAAACTTTTCTAAAAAAAAAAAAAAATCCACCCTTCAGAATCACAGTAAGTATTTTCCTCTGTCCCCCAGGTGCAAACAGAACTGCAAAAATTGATTTTAGAATGAAGCCGCTTAGAGATCTATTCTATATAGGGCTGGACTTATGATGGTTTCTCCAGGAGTCTTCTACAGTCACCATTGGAAAACCACTCTGTTTTCCATAGCAGATTTAACAGAGTTATTTTCAAGTACAGCCAAATCAATACATCTTCCTACTCTGCACAACCACTGTCTGGATGGTTGCTGATGTTTCATTGTTCAAAACAAAAAATGCAGACCAGCAAGTTGAAATGCATCAATGAACAGCAAAAGAAAAACTAATTACATGACAATATTTTTGTCCTGGCCAAATACTTAATTATGGTTTAAAGTTCAGGTGGAAAATCTTGGAAATATATCTATTCAACAAGAGAAGAAACCATGTAATATGCGTGTGACAATTATGTGACAGACACTCCTTTTAGCTAAAGGTGAGGAAGGCGGGGTCTCTCCAATGTCCAATCCTCTTCTGGATGAAATGAGTACTGTTACAAAATACTCTGGTTTTACCAACAAAGCAGGTTTGTGGTGTCCCCAGTTCTACACCTCTCAATCTTTCAGTGATGTTGTGCACAGTAGAGTCTCAAACAGATGTTTAGGGACTGACAGACAGCAAATGAATCACAGGTTAGAGAAGAGTTTAAAGTCGCTCTACCAGTAAAACCAGTGGATCATCTCACTGCATCCTGGGCTAGTTTGGCTCTAGTTTGGCAGAGTTGAACACCATGTAACACCTTAATCCATGACAACTGGATTTTGCTACCAGCAGCAGTGCTTCCTAAAAGCTACCTTGGCCATGCAGACCTAAACACACAAGGAAGTATCGCAACAGCAGATGAAATTCATGTCAGATTTTATAGTAATACAATTTTGAGAGAAGATTTGAATCCCGTACCCTACAGAGTTCTAAATATATTGCACTACTAGATTAGGAAGGGGGTCTGGGTGTCTTAAGAAGTTGTAACTAAAATGGAGTAGTAGAATTCATACAAACAGAGGAGTTGTCCTATTATTTCCAGCACTCCTACCACCTAAAGATAAATTCAATTTGTATACCAATCATTCCCTCTCTAGAAAGTGCCAGTACAAGAGTGGGAAGTGCAAAGGGTGGCAAAAAGCACTTTGAATCACGAAAAGCCTCCAGGAGGGAGAGAGAGAGGAAAAAATACTGTAGCTTCATTAGTATCACCCATAAAAAGTCATTTTTTAGGCAGACTGAGAGCTTCTGCTTTCCCCAAATCAAAACATAGGTAAACAAAGTGCAGCAGTACATATGGAAGTTGCTGCTGTAAGAATATATTAACCTTTAACCACATAGTAAAGCTTAAAAGATTGAACATTTATATGAAACAAAAAGGGAATTCCTGGTTACAAATAAATATTACTAAAACCGTAATCCTGAAGAAAATACACTTTAATACTTAAATCCACCATTAGTTTAAAATGATGCTTTCCTGACCTACTCATGCTGCTCAGCAGCTGTTACATTCCAAATCCAGATTTTCCATTTGTATGTGTAGAGGATTCCTATGAGCTTAGCTCATACATAAGCATATTTATGAAAGAAATACAGCTACCAAAAAGAAAAATCTGGTGCTACACTTACACATGTATTTGATGCCTAGCCTCATTTCTATAACCAGACCTACCAACACCTGCAGACAGTCGCAGGGGTAGTCCACGTTGGGCAACCAAAATGCAAAGAAAATAGGAAGCACTGGAACATATGGTAGATTCAAGGGCAGATTGCAAAACTACTGTCCCAAAGATCACTTGTTTGTATCTGCCATGCTTTGTGTTGGGTAAATATATTCAAGTCAACTTCTAGAAGGAGAAAAAACAGATGCATTAGTATCCTCAGCCAAGAGACCAAAACATGAGTGTAATTACTTTGTTTGAAAAAATGTACCCATGGGATGGTGGTTCCATGTAGAGGACAAGTAGTTTGGGGCATCACCACTGCCCTCTGTGGTACTTTTTCACAGCACATTTCCTTCAATGCATCAGGAAAGTTACTGCCACCAGCTCCACCATTTCTGCATGGACCATTAAGGAGTGGCCACTTGCACTTTGGTGCTTTGAAGTCTCTTTTATCAGTGCTAGGGCTGAATTAATATGCACACAGATGTGCATGGTAACTGCCCCAGCTCCCATGTGAAGTCTTCCTCAACAATGCCACTGCCTGAAGACTGCCTGTATAAAGGTAGATATTAAACAAATCAAGAAACATAAATAAGATCTGGGATGGGTGCATCAGCCACTCAAAATGGCTAAGTGACATTGGCACATTGGCTTTAGGTACATAAAGGTGTGCACTAAAGTTTAAACAGGGCAAATACACTTCCTTTGTTTAACTCCATCATAGTTACAAAGATAATACAGAAATTATGTTACCTGATGGGATTCGTGAATTAAAGTGAAAAAACTTGGATAAGAAGCTGTGTAGTTGATTTCCTTTTGCACTTAATCCTCACAAATCCTCTGTGCTTGGTCTATCAGGAGTCCTGTTTGGAGACAACTAAAACTGGTTATCAAGCCTCATTTTTACCTTCTTAGAGGTCTTGCCCTCATCCCCTCCCCTCCATACCTAATTATGGTCAGCTTCTTCAAAACACCAACTAATCACAAGCAACACAAAAAATTAATTTGATTTGGGAAATTATGGTATCTATTATGATTCCAATCATATGTTACATTCTTTTAAAGAGCAATGTGATTTCCCCCTGCCTCTCAAGAGAAGCAGGGAATTCTTTCTTCTCTGAGATACTCTGGATTTAGCTGGAAGATAGAAAGATCAGAAACTGCAAGATATCTCAGCAAGAAAGCCATAGCAAGAAGCTCACAGCTCGCTCAGAATGCAGCAAGTAAATAAAATTCTTGCGAGCCTTCGCTGTCAGCCAGACATGAGAGGGGCCTAAGAGACTTTGCAACTCAGAAAGGTATTGAGTTAAGTGGAAGCAAAGACTTGCATACAAGGTCACAACCCATTTTTATTTTCTGTCTTCCTTGATAATTCCTATGTTCTCCCTAGATAAAACTGTGGAGGTTTTATTGTAATAAAGCCTGGCTTTTTGATTTCAAGAGAAACAGTTTCTTGAGGCTTAGATCTGCTTCAATTCCCATCCCACTTTTTATTAAGCATATTTTACAATAGTATGAAATATTTTCTCTTTTTTTAAAGAATATTTCAGTTTTCCACTTTTAAAAAAGAACAGTCCATAATATTACTATTCATGTTTGCTTAGGATGAAGCATAAGAAAAGTCTGGACTTCAGCTGCCTTTTGTCAAATCCTCCATGTGCCCAAGACCTAAACATGTCACAATATAATCCTCTGTGACCAATAGCCTCCATTTTCTTCTGAACACTTCCACTACTTAGGCCTTTATGTTGACAGGCTTTGAAATACAAACCACCAACAAAATTATCTGGCATTTTGATAATGGCAACTAAACAGTCATGCTGTATGAGAAATGCTAAATAGAGGTGTCGTTTATTTATTTGCCCCATGGTTACACTTTGGAGCACTTTAGTTATGGATCAGGAACTGCACAAGGGACACCAATGCTGCTCCCATGACAACTTGTTATAATAGAAATAATTTAATAACAGATTCATGTTAGAGGTCAAGAAGCAAATCATCACAGACCCTGAAGAGAGCAACATGTGAAAGGACAGCTTTTACTTCAATGATAAAGGAGCACAACTTCTATGGTTTTGTGGAAAAAGTGAACTGATGACCTTCAGGTACCTTAAAAAAATCTGTACACGTTGCTATGGGTTTGGGGTCCTGTTTTGTTTTGTTTGTTTTTTCCTTTTGAGTTTATTCCTTCACCAATCCAACTGCAGTTCTTTCTTCCTGATACTTCAGTGTCATTAATTTAAAGGGAGAGCTTACATCATCACTCTTGAGTTGCTTGACAGCTTCAAGTTTTGCCTGTGGGTGTTACATTGCTCTCAGGGACATCTTATATAATAATGCAGATGTCATTTTTCAGCTGGCACGGCACATCTACAAGCTTAAATTTTACTGAGATTCATGATGGAATGAAGTCTTCTTAAATATCTGAATATCAGCAAAGAGTTTGCACCTTCATGAGTAGCACAAGTTACTCTATGAAACTAAAAGTACTTTTGAGATGTAAAACAAATATAGTAAGAGCTGTTCTCTTTCTGAGACAACCTATGATAAATACACTAGAAAATAAACACATGAGGAAGGAAGGCACCATTGTCAAAAAGGGACAATTGTTTCACTCTACAGTTGGGTCACTGTCAAACCAGCGTTGGGTTCTACTACAGACAAAAAATAAAGAAGAGTCGCCACTTCCCACTGTGGATGTCATGCTCATTATTGAAATGCACTCTCATTTAAATTATTTTTGTTCTCACTTCCTACAATTGGCTAGTATTACAATTTCTCTCTGACACAGAAATAAGCTTTTAGCACTTTTTTTAATATTCACTGACAAATCCAGCCACTGCAAACAGATTTTCTGTTTCTGAAATAATACAGTTTGAATGAAACAGCTTTACAGTTTTTCAACTGACTGTACTAGAATGTACTTTCCTTCTGAAGACCTAACCTGCTATGGCATTATCATTGTGGCTTTTTGCCATCATTCACATCTTCATTATTTCTCTCTACGTAATTTCTGGTTTTAATTATCCACAAATTTTAGCACTTATTTCATTACTAAAAATATGAAACGGTATTAGCCCAGTACCATTCTCTGTGATCTTTAGTAGAAATACTTCCTTTCAGTGATTACTATTATGTGCCAGCCAATCAGTTCTATATCCATTTAACATCTACTTCTGTTGGTAATAAAAATGTTGTATTTTAATTTACACTGGTCTATTGCAGCTATTTTTGTTAAAGATTATTTAAAACATCTATTTTACAGTAAGTTCACATGCATTCACTGACAAATACAGCCACTGCAAACAGATTTTCTGTTTCTGAAATAATACAGTTTGAATGAAACAGCTTTACAGTTTTTCAACTGACTGTACTAGAATGTACTTTCCTTCTGAAGACCTAACCTGCTATGGCATTATCATTGTGGCTTTTTGCCATCATTCACATCTTCATTATTTCTCTCTACGTAATTTCTGGTTTTAATTATCCACAAATTTTAGCACTTATTTCATTACTAAAAATATGAAACGGTATTAGCCCAGTACCATTCTCTGTGATCTTTAGTAGAAATACTTCCTTTCAGTGATTACTATTATGTGCCAGCCAATCAGTTCTATATCCATTTAACATCTACTTCTGTTGGTAATAAAAATGTTGTATTTTAATTTACACTGGTCTATTGCAGCTATTTTTGTTAAAGATTATTTAAAACATCTATTTTACAGTAAATTCACAAGAGATCAGTCCTGTTACGTATTTCCAACTGTGCAAAAGGATACCATCATACAGGTTTTTTTCCTAGAATTGATACATGCCAATTGACCTACAGTCATGTGTCTTACCCCACATTTCTTAAAGAAAACTTTGATGACACAATTTTCTGAATTTCTGTATTACTGTAAAATTCATTCAAAGTAAATATTAAGGGAAAGATATGTCTGACAGCCAG
The DNA here is from genome assembly GCF_014805655.1 of Passer montanus. Lineage (NCBI taxonomy): Eukaryota > Metazoa > Chordata > Aves > Passeriformes > Passeridae > Passer > Passer montanus. The sequence goes on from NW_024366591.1 coordinate 14,733,895, forward strand.
CTTCTTCAGAATTTGAAGATTTAAATTGCTTAGCCATCTGCAATTCTAAGTTTTTTGTTCTAGTGTGCAGAGTTTAACTTATTCCTCCATCTAATAATTACTTCACTGGTAATTGGTGATCCTGGTTTTTTTCCTAAGTTAATACATTCTTCTTCTCCTAAAATCTATGCAATTCCTAAGTGAGACTTTTACTCATATTAAAGCAATGGAACAGCAACAACTTCCAAACAAATGTGCCAGGGCCCACTACCAGGTGTGATGTTCACCATCCTCAACCTGTATTGGGTCAGCTATTCACCACTATCGTGCTCAGTCAAGATCTGGCCAAGTACCATTTTCTTAAAAGCTTCTAATCTTGACTGTGAGACCTTGTATGATGAAGGATGACAAAGGACTTTGTCCTGTGGTCAAGACCCCCCACAACTTTTATTACGCTAGAGAAGAGGAAAAAGGGGGTACATGGAAGAAAAATACTGTGAGTTGGTACAGATGTGTGGAAATAGCACAAGTGTCTCTGGGTTCCCCAGGCAACTACCAGCTTAGAGCACTGTTACCATGCTCTTTTCCTAGCAACAGCTCCGAGAGCTCACAAGGCACGAAGCAGGATTTCACAAATTCTGTTTATTTTGCTCGCCTTATGTCAATGTTTCTTCAATATATCCTTTTATTTGTGAACTCAAAAACCTAATTTAACATCAAAAATTAGTTCCGTGACAAGCTAGGTTATACTTATTTGGTATAAGTCTCACTAGCAGCTGCATTGTTCTGATATATTAAATACAAAGTATACTCTTCAAATCTGAAAGAAAAGGCTATGTCACTACTGAAAAACAATAAATGGGCTGGGGATTTGCTAGAAGTCTTGAAAAAGCAGACTCCTCAGAAATGTAACTAGTAAAGCCTTAATATAATTCTTATACATGCAGACAGTGCATATGAGAGGAACAGACAGAAGAAGCAAACACAAATGGATAAAAAATATTGGAGTGGTCAAATGAGCAGATAGGAACAGGAGGTGTTGATAAAGCTCATATCTCACCTGTGTCAAATCAAAGTACATCTTCAAACTACCTATTTTTAGTCTCACAAAATACTGAGCTGGACATTATTTTCCCACTATACATGCTGGTAAGGAACTTCCCAATAATAAATTAAAATCAAGAACACTGAGCTTGACCTCTCTTCAGAAACACTTCCATAAAAGCAAACAAAGAGTTTAAAAACAGCCTGGCTTATCAAGCCTGCCCCAGTAGTTGACAGTCAAACACAATATGCAAGTCAAGCAAAAACACCTGCTAGAAAATGATGAGTAAAATACCAGACAGACAAAATTGAGTAAGAAACAACAGAACACACATTAAAAAACCCAATATTCCAGAGGACAGAAACCTTTCACTTCAGTAGTAGAACACACAACTTCTGCTGTTTCAGTTCTTCCTACAGTTTTCATTATAGAAAAAACAGGACAAATACAGCTGTTAACTGCAATGTAACAATGCATCAAACAGCCATAAGGCAAAAATAATACAGGGAAAAAAACAAAACTAAGCTTACTTTAATTTTTTTTCCTACTGCTCCTTTATGCCAGCAGCTGTTGCTCAGTGGCAACTGTCTCCCATCAAACACAGCTGCTGTGTTATGGCACGAGAACTATAAAGTGAAATAGAGAATTGGGAACAATTCAATCGGGTTTAACTTTTCCTACTAAATAAAATATTTGCTACCAAAGAGAAAGCACAGACAGCAAGAATGAAGTGGACACTTTGAAAATTGACACTACTGAAGGTTAAAATTTGTCCAGCTCTGCAAATATCCCCATACCCAGCTTTATGGATGCATCTAAACTGGTTCAAGTCACTGTGTACATGTGAGGAGCAAAGGATGCACATGTTTACAGAAGAGCAGTATAGTGTTTCATCTAAAGAAAGAAAAAGTTAATTTCTATACCTCATAGTCACTTTGACTTTTAATCAATAAAAAGCAGCATATTTTCACTTGTACAAGCTAGAAGTTATATGTGTACTGGACCACAAAGAGAAATCTCCAACGGCCATTTTACATGGGGATAAAGAGGATATTTTTTTCAGAAAAAAAAATTACTGCCAGGTCAAGCTCTTCTCTAACTCACCACATAAAATTTTCAGCCTGTTCTCCCAGAAAATGAAGTAGCAGTTTCATTTTGTGAAGAGAATAAATGAGCCAGGTGTTGACTTTTTACTAATCCAAGTGCACACAAATACAGTTCATCATAATGATAATAAGATAAAATCATCTACCCCTACAATTTATTGTATACCACTACAAAAATAAAAAGATAAAGGGATTAAAATTTTGTTGTGAGACGTTATGCCGACAAAGTAAAATTTCTTTTCGTTTCAGATTTGCAACACAGACCTGATGTGACACTGCTCTCTTGTGGCTCAACCCATGCAGTTCATCTGCAAAATGTAACAACTATTTGTATAAATTATTTTAAAAGCTATTCAAATATTAATCTAACACATTTTTAACTGATCAGCAGTTTGAAGCAATCAGTGCCAGCTCCACCCCTGCCGACTGTACTGCCATGTCTCTGTTACCTAGAGAGAATTCAGACTGTTGTTTTTGCTTCTGTGTCCCATTGAAATAAATGCCTAAAATTAGCCTTAAACAAAAGGTAAGAATACATCCATGCCAATAACAATGAAAGTCTGAACACTCTTCCTAAAATACATAAATAATTTGTTTTTAAGGCCTACTTTAGCTTTCCAGGCTGAATAAAAATGTAAGCAGAAATTGAAATGTAAGGAGGTCTAGAAACACAGCTGGAACAAAAGCACCATGCTGTTGTTCTTTCAATGTGCAAAAAAAAAAATTATTCAACTTTCCACTTCAGAAGGAGAGGTCCTGATGAGAGGATTATTGCGGAAAATAATGAATATTAAAAGAAGGGCCTTTTGATTATTATAATCAAAATTTGTAAATACTCCAGCCAAATAATACTGACAAATTTCTGTGCCAACAGAAATGTGTGCCAAATTTCTCTGAAGTAGGACAGCTGTCATCTTTAGTCTTTACTCACAATACAATTTTAGATATTGTGAAAACTAGCACCACAATTCAAGACTGAGTTCCTAAACAAAGTGTTCCAAGGCATAACTATGGTGAATGATGTACATTGCTCTAAACCACTGAAACAACTACAAACAGCAAGCCTGTCAAAGACCCTTCCAGATTGTGCCTTTCACATTTGGCTAACTCGCAAGAAATAAAAGCAGAATAATTTACACAAACAGACACAAGCATTCATTCATGTCTTGTTTCCTTTTACATAACTCAAATTACTCCAACACATATGCTATTTACAAGATTCTTCCTTTTTTTTACAAAAACTTTTCTATAAAACTATAACATACCTAGTTGGTTTTGCTGTACTGTTACAAGTGACTTCAGCTGCATACTTCAAAGAGTTTTGAGAAATAATGAAACATATCCCTCTTTACATATGGGTAATTTACAACAGCTATCCCATTCCTGCTAGTTAAGCTACATGCTTTATCTTCAGACCTTTGAAATTAAATTGCCCTTATCAGGACATGCCCAAGCACCTCCATGTCTTTCTGGCAGTGAGGCGCTCAAAACTGGACAGACAACTCAAAGTGTGTCCTCACCAGAGCCAAGCACAGAGGGACAATCACTGCCCTGGTCCTGATGGCCGCCAGAATGCCACTGGCCTTCCTGGGCACACTGAATCATGTTCAGACACTGCCAACCAGTACCTCCAGGTCTTTTTTTGCCAGGTGGCTTCCAGCTGCTCTGCTGCCAGGCTGTAGCACTACAAGGGATTGCTGTGACCCAAGGGCAGGACCTAGCACCGGGCCTTGTTGAATCTCACACAGCTGGCTTTGGCCCATTGATCCAGCCTGCCCAGATCCCTCTGCAGAGCCTTCCTGACCTCCAGCAGATCAACACTCCTACACAACTTAGTGTTTTATGTGAACTTTATGAGAGCATACTCAATTCCCACAATGAAATAAAGACAGAACTGATTGCTGGGAACCCCACCAGTGACCAGCTGCCAGCTGGATGTAGCTCCATACACCAACACTCTCTGGGCCCAGCCATCCAGCCAGGTTTTCACAGTGCATCTGTACAAGCCATGAGTGGCCAGTTTCTCCAGAAGAATGCTGTGGGAAACTGTCAAAGGCTTTACTGAAGCCCCAGTTAACCATGACTGACAATAAGTGATTGAAAGTGACTCGGTGAGCAGTTCCACCACCTCCCTCAGTACCCTTGAGTGGATCCCATCTGGCCCCATAAACTTGTGAGTGTCCAAGTGGGGGGCAGCAAGTCACTGGCCATTTCCCCTTGGATTATAGGGACTTCATTCCACTCCCTGCCCCTGTCTTCCAGCTCAGGGGACTGGGTACTTGGGGAACAAGTGATCTAGCTATTAAAGGATGACAGAAGGAAGGCATTAAGTACCTCAGACTCTTCCAGGTCTTCTGTCACTATGTTTCTCTCCACACCCAGAAAAGGATGGAGCATCTTCTTGGCCTCCCTGTCATTCATTACTAAAGTACTTAGAGAAACTTCTTTTTACTGCAGTAGTCAGACTAAGTTTTAGTTGGGTTTTGACTATTGTAATTGTCTCCCTGAGTTACCTCACAAAAGGTGAGGTAACTTGTAGTCCACCTGAATTGCCTGCCACTTCCTCCAAAAGTCACAGGCCAAAGCTCCCTGCCCAACCAGATGGGTCTTCCCCACCAGCTCATCTTTCAATCCATGCAAATCACCTCCTCCTCTGCCACTAACATTTTCTTCTTGAAGAATGTCCATTTTTCCTGGACTCCTTTGCCTTCTGGGACTGCCCCCCAAGAGATTCACTCAGTCTCCTAGACAGGCCAAAGTCTGTCCTGCAGAAGTCCAGGAGAGCAGTTGTTGACTCCTGTCCTTACTTCTCTGAGAACTGTAAATGCTAGTGTGCTGTGATTACTGTGCCCAAGATGTCACAACCATCACATCACTCACCAGTCCTTCTTTGTTTGAACCCAACAGGCACAGCAGGGCACCTTCCTCACTGTAAACTATTCAATTTCACACAGATGTGCAATAATGCCCTAAAATACTATACACAATTAATTAATAGATTATTCATATAAACCTGGAAGGTAATACAGATGTAGCTGAAGTCAGTGTCACTATGAAAAATCTATTGGTAAAGAACGTATGGGTCTGAAAACCTGGTAGAGGAATCAGGATGATAAACATCTCCCAGACACCTACAATCAGTGGCAAACACATTTCAGACAAAGTGGAAATGAAATTTGGCTGCAGCCCTTGCTTAACACTGCAACATCAGTTGTTTCAATAGTCTTGCCTGTAGAACTTCCTTTCCCCAAGGTATCTGATCAGTGACTCAAGGCTAACTTGTCTAGCAGGTTCCCTTTGTCAGTTTGGCTTTTGCAAGACCCCTATATATAATTTACTATTTAGGTGGGACTAAAGGACAATGTAATTAATTCCTATCAAGAAGAATTGGCTAAGGGCAGTGAATACTGTTGCATACTCTCTGCTCTATCTTTATCCAAAAACTCTGTACCTACACATACAGAGAGAGTATATAGATTAATAAAATATATATTAATATAATGATTAATACATATGAAATTATATATTAATTGTCCCTCACAAAGTAGTGAGTATCTGGACAGGTTTGGTATATTATAGGAATATGTCAGCAATGATATTCTGACAATAATTGTCAGGTAATTGTATTCATTAGTCTCCTTGTAATGAGAAGCTCACTGATAGAGAATTCAAATCTTTTAGGATCTCCTAGAAGAAAATCTGTAAAAATATTTTAAAGGACTACTTTTCCTTCTTGCCTTTTTACTCAAAACATTTGAAACATTTACTCGTTTCAATTTTATCAGCTGGAAAATTGGATATCATATACGTACTTTTTAAGTCTTTCTAGTAGAAAAACAAAATTTCATTCCAGCAACTACCTCAGCACCTCCTGAAGAAAGACATCCTGCCCAAAAATTCACTGGGAGTGGTAGGAGAGTAAGTTTTTCAGACTCCTTCAGTAATAAGAAGGCACAACCTTTCACGAGATCTGCCAGCAGACCAATAGAGCACTCATGCTCCCGAGTCTCCTCCTCCTATCCCAGATCAATAGCACAACTCTTGAGTTGCACTGTGACTGGACAATTCTGTCAGGGACCTTATGTAAACAAGAGCATTTGTAGGAAAAACAGGGGATGGATTCTAGGTGGGCACAGGAAGCTTCAGAGAATCTAAAGCTGCTTCCTAGTTGTTGATAAAGAAGTTTTAGTCAAAGAAAATAAGATGACAAAACTGAGAAAAATCTGCAACGAGTGATAGAACTTTTCATTACTAACTTTTGCTAAGCTTTTCAACTTTTTGATATTAAAAATTTTCAGATGTTACCAGATACCACCCACAGACTTCGTTACATCTGGAACTACATAAAATAAAGAATCTGTTCTTGTAACATGTGTAGGTGGGGGAAAAAAATCACATGGTCCACTACTTATTCTTTTCCCTAAGGACCAACTTTCATTCCAGCAACCACCTCAGCACCTCCTGAAGAAAGACATCCTGCCCAAAAATTCACTGGGAGTGGTAGGAGAGTAAGTTTTTCAGACTCCTTCAGTAATAAGAAGGCACAACCTTTCACGAGATCTGCCAGCAGACCAATAGAGCACTCACGCTCCTGAGTCTCCTCCTCCTATCCCAGATCAATAGCACAACTCTTGAGTTGCACTGTGACTGGACAATTCTGTCAGGGACCTTATGTAAACAAGAGCATTTGTAGGAAAAACAGGGGATGGATTCTAGGTGGGCACAGGAAGCTTCAGAGAATCTAAAGCTGCTTCCTAGTTGTTGATAAAGAAGTTTTAGTCAAAGAAAATAAAATGACAAAACTGAGAAAAATCTGCAATGAGTGATAGAACTTTTCATTACTAACTTTTGCTAAGCTTTTCAACTTTTTGATATTAAAAATTTTCAGATGTTACCAGATACCACCCACAGACTTCGTTACATCTGGAACTACATAAAATAAAGAATCTGTTCTTGTAACATGTGTAGGTGGGGGAAAAAAATCACATGGTCCACTACTTATTCTTTTCCCTAAGGAAGCAGATGAGTTATAAACTGTATCACTGCAATTCACATCAAGATGACAAAAATCAGACAGTATCCAACAACCAGAAGGATCACACAGCTCACTAAAATTTGCAGATGCTTCTGACACTAGATTATTGTGTTAAGAGGTACTGAGAAATTTCTCAGAAGTCCATTCCAAAATGAAAAGACACTTCCAAAGTCAACCTTCTCACTGCAAACTGCTCCTGTTGGCCTAACTTGGAGTTAAATCATGAACTCTGTCGAGAACAGAGAAATTGCAAAAGGAGTCCAAAATAATTGTTCTTCATAAAAAGAAACTGTTGGTCACATAAAGCAACTGATGTAACTACCATATGGCTTTGCACACAATTCAGTCTCTCAAAGAAGGAATTCCATCCTGCTTGTCAGTCACAACAGCAGGGCCACAACCTCTGAAACCCCCTGGATCTAGGAATGTTGATATAAACCTGGAGATCACTAGCACTCACTGCACTGCAGATACTGAGCAAGAGGGAGGCAGTTCATAGCCCTTATGCTCACTGCCTGCGTGTCCTCTTCATCAGATGCCACATGGACTTCCTTCACTGTCACTGCCTGCTGCTCTTGCAAAGCAGAGAGAAGTGCAGAAGACAAAAGACAATGAGAAGCATTGATGGAAGAGGGTAAAATCATCAAGTATGGGGCTGAATATTCTGTACAGATTTCATAGCAATTGTCAAGTTTAGGTAAAGAAACCAGCAAATGCTTATTTTGGAAGAAAGTGAAGGCCAAACTGTAACGGACCAATCAAGGAATGGGAGAATATGATCAAGTTCAATAATTACTAAATCCAGAAGAAAAAAATGCCTAGAGGATTTAGTTTTAGAAGCATAATATATCAAATAAATTAAGCTCCAAATTAACTTGCATTTAACCAAAATGCAAGTATGGTATTCACACACTAAATTCTTACAACTGTGCAAATAAGACTTAGCAGTAAGAGGGGATGCAACTGTCACTCTTCTCCATGTAAGTGAGCAGTGAAACAGAAGACACATGAGATATAAGGGACACATTCAACAGTCTGACAGGATTTGGGTTTTATAGATCAGATGGATTGTTAGACAGAAGATTAGATGAAAGCAGCTCCTGTAAGCAGTGGATCATAATAAATTTGTAAATAAGTGGCTTCATTAAGTCATTCCTACTCTAGTAGAAAAAAATACAAGTTGTTCTTTAATTAGTTTCAGATATTGCAATTTAAGAACTTGTCTAATACAGTTCCTAAGATACAAAAGAGTCTGCAACACAAAAGGCCATTACCACACACATCTACAATATAAAGAGAATTTTATTTTATAAGCTCTCGTGAACATAATTGAGTTCACATGCACATGCCAAGATGGAATTTAGACAGAACATATGGAATTTAGACTGTGTTCAAGAAAATCTCTCTGCAACATCTTTTTTACCTCAGAATGCCACTCCCCCATGTTACAGGCATTTAATAGATGACCTGCCGTTTACTCACAGCACAAAGTTCCACAAGTATGAAAGTTCATCTCCTGACCCAAAATAAATTAGAAAACTGTTTGCACATGGAATAAGGAGATGCATCAGTAAACTGCAAAGAAAACCAAGGCAACTATGCCACTCTCAAGAAAAAGTATTACCATTATATACAGTAGTTATAACACACTTAAAAAAAGTTTACCCTTCCTTGTTATTTACAATGGAGTGCAAACAGAGCATATACCTCAGCTCCCACAGCAACAAATCTTTGTTTTCCCACCCCTAAACACTGGTTTCTTGTATTCCCCAGGTTCCAAAGGCACTGCTCCATAGCAATAAAAGCCTTCTCTCAGTTCAGTGCTTCCTGGAAAAGCATCACATTCACAAGTTTGGCTACTGAGAAACCAAAGAGAAGGAAGAGGTAATTTTACAAACCCTGCAACACCCAAACTTCAACAGCATAGGAAAGGCATGTTCTGGAATAACACGTTACAGCACCTTACAGCAGTTTCAAAGCAGACCCACCACTTATACACACTGAACTTTCCTTGGAAAATATAGCTCCACTATATCTGAGCTCTTGCTTTCCATGGTGGCACCTGCTTAACTCCATCAGTTCTTGTAAGGCTGGGTTTTGCATTTGGCTTCAGACTGCAGCGCCCAACCTGAAGAGCAGAGACAAAGTTAAAATTATACCCAAGAAACTGAATAAAAATATGTTTACAAGAAAAACATTTTGCAAGAGTTGTTGCACTTCTCTCAATGTAGAAAGAATAAAAAAGTAAGTCTGTGCAACTGGTTTAAGTACATCTATTCTTCACAACACTCAAGAGTTAATGGCTTGGTTACAAACTTGTAAGATTATTCTGCTTCAACCAGAAAAATTCCATCTTTTTGTATCTACTCCTGAACATGCTGGCCTTAAGCAGTCTCTCTTCCAGGACTTTAAAATCCAGCTGTCAGATCCTGGAACAAAAGCTATTCCATATACAAGCTGCTCCAGGAGCTAGTTTTGATCTTTGTGTTTAGAATCAGGTATGTCAGCTATGCAGTGTAATAGTCTGCAGCACCAAAAATACCAGCACTGTTATTTTTAGGACATTTTAATTTCTCCTTTGGGGGGAAAAAAAAAGTCAAAGAAATTTATGAAGACTGCACCAGGTACTGTTGACACACTGCAATCTGTAAAAAATATGCTACATTTAGCTTGGAAAATCCTTGTGGTAGCTGAAATTAAGAAAAAATCAAATCAAACCATTACAGCTAGAAAGAAGAACATACATATTAGTTTTCCTGAAGCTTTCAGCCACACAGCTAGCCACACATAAGAGCAGCTTCCAAAGAATATCTAAAAATATCTGGATTTCCACTCTATGTTCTCCATTACTATTTCCCTCCATCAGGGTAACAAATGCCACAGCCTGAATCTTTTCTCTCACTCTTACAATAAAAAGATACAATTGCTAAGCAGAGAGACACAGTTTAAATTAGTGCCATCTCTTTCTATTCATCCCATCCCAGTTCTGAGGTTTGTGGAAATGCCTAAAAACCAACAAAACAGCACTGCTGGACTGTATAAGCTGAGGTAGCTGGCACAGCATGATATGCAAAAACCAGTGCACAGAACCACCTGAGTCCAATGGCTCTGTCTACCACTTCTTTGTTCCTAGGAAAAAGTGTATTCCTCATGGGCTTTACAACAGTATCAAAACTCATTCTAGATAAGATTCAAACTGTGTGGACACTACGCTCAAAGGAAAGTATTATAGATTATGCATTTATTTTCATTTCTGAGCAGTTAGGGTGTATTAGTCAGACCTTTCTGTACCTCCCTAATATCCTTATTTGAAAAATTAGTCAATAACATTTAGACACACAGTTTCTGTGCACGGATACCTGCCCAGTACCATCAAGCTATGGTCCATAGTTCAACCAACCATGACATGAATTAACTTAGAACTGGTCTTCTAAGTTGTTTTTCTCTTTGCACACCTAGAAGTGCATTTATCAGTCTAAATCAACCCAAATTAATTTGAGATTTTCTGCTTTGATTATACTTTAAAGAAAGTGACTACCTAGGGTGATGGCTAAAAAAATTGTGGAGAAGTTCTAGGCCTGTGAAAACTCTGCAAGTATCCACGAAAATAGCAGTCAGTTCAAGAATACAAACACACATTCTTATATAAAAACATACCACTGGCACCTCAGGACTAGAAAATGGAGAGCTATCAAAAGAATTATTTTCTTTGTCTAGAGAATCATCTTCATCATCATTTTTATGTGCAAACTTCTGCTTTAGAGCGTGAGTTAGTACAGCAACCGGATCCCAATCTGAACTTTGCATCTTTTTGGGTCTAGAAAGAGGGGTACCTCCAGGAGACCTATGAATGACAACAAAAAAAGTTATTTTCTCCTGACCTTAATCCTGTGCTGACTAATCCAGAATCTAGAAGCACAACTTCTGTAAACACCCTATTCTATAAATCCCTTATTAAACAAGTAATGCTGCTGTAATGTTAAAGCAATTCATCAAATACAACTGATACAATTACACCCAACAACTTGTCAGCCTCATTCTTAGCCTGAAAACACATCTTGATGCTGTTCCATGAAGAAAGCTGGCAAAAAATCAACACAAAGTGTTAAAGTATTGCAAATAACAAGCAAAAAAAAAAAAAAAGAGGCAAAATTGCAGTTTTTATACCAAGTAATTTATAAGTTATATTTAAGTATGTTAATAGGAATGTCCCACTAGGGTATTTCATAATCACTGTGAACATAATTTAAATTTTATTAATTTTAAGTTCATTCAAATTCAGAAATCAAAATAGCACCTACACCCCAAAACTTATCATAAATGTAGAAGCTAGTGCCTAGTCCAAGACAATAAATCATAAAGACTTTCTAACCACTGAGAAATCTTGGGGGGGGGGCAGGTGGGTCTTGGGGGGGGGGGCAGGTGGGTAGTGGGTGGAAAAATCTAGAAGTGTTCAGAATTCTGCTTGTAAAGTGCAGTCTCTGGGCTGACGATTTTCACCTAATAATGCACACTGACAACACCAAGTTCTAAGGCTGGGAGTTACAGTAATTGTTGCTTAACACAAAACCTGCGAGGACTGAGTTCATGGTCCCTATAAAACAAGCCCTCAGAGCACTTGCACAATGTGTAAGACAGTGTGTGGGTGGCAGAAAGTGGGATCTTCAGGCTCTCAATTTCTGAGAACAGAGGTCTTCCCTTTGCAGTGCACACATTAAACTACAGTCAGAAAGACTAACAATTTTGATCATCATTACTCCCCCCAAAAATATAAATTATTCATTACTCAGTTAAGCTCTACTTCAGAACGTGTAGATGCCCAAATCCAGAAAGCATTTTGGAAGCACAAGCTACCACTTCCTGCTAATTATGCCCCTGCTCAGGTTAAATCTGTCAACCTGAATATCTCATTTTCTTCACTCTTCATACATGGAATTATAGAGAAAAAACCATATATAAAGGAAACACAAAGGTTTATGTAAGTACATTTCGTATTTGCTTTATTTACTGTGAGGATCCCATCAAAAGCATAAAGACATGCTTTGGATTTGCATGCAAATTATTTGCCCAAGTTTTTTTCTAGTCATTTTCAGGGATGAAGCTCACAGTTAAGAAAATCTTGAAATGAGAATGCAATAAGTTTTGCCAAGTGACATTCTTCCCACTTTGAGAGCTTCCAGACAGGCTTAGCTTTTCTTACTTTTTCAGTCCAAGAAGTTCAGAAAAGAATCCTGAAAGTGTAATCTCTATTATACCTAGCTTAGCAGAGACCAGAAGTATTGAAGTCTTTAGTAAAATATTTTTTTTAACAATTATTATAACTAGCTTAGAAGTATTAGTAGTAAGAGACCAGAAGTATTGAAGTCTTTAGTAAAATATTTTTTTTAACAAATCAACTTACTATCAACAAATCAACTGCACTTACTATCAAAACAGCTGACCACTAAAAATATTTATAATCCTATTGAATACTGTACTATTCAACTACTGAAATACAAATTTATGAAACATTTTCAATAAATGGTACAGTACATGCTTTTGTAAACACTTCAACGCTTGAATCAGGATATTCTGAGTATTCTAACAGTAGTTTTATAAAGTTTCCCTGAGGATTTGGCTTTTCAAAAGCCCAAATCTAAAAGGGAATCCATGAATCCAAAAGGGTTATTTTTTCGGATCAGTTTCCTGTGCCTGTGCATGCAATCCTGTAAGCGACCTCTCACCTCCCCACACCAACCTGAGATTTGCATACTGAAGCAGCACAGCAGTTTAAAATGCTGCATTAGTCAGCATGTTTTAAATGCATCTAAAAGCCATGTCACAAGTATCTTACATTTCAGGCTCTGAATTCAGAAGCTGCCAACTTGAGTTTGTCAGCAGTAGGGCTCTTTAAATGACTGGCGCTCTCTGGTGCTACTGAAGTGCTCCTGATGCTGAGATAGCCTTGGCTTGCTGAGATCCACACCCAATCCAACCTACCTCTCAACAGCTCGCAACTGAACTTTGTTTAGGTCTTTCAAAACATCCATCATACTGGGAAAGTTCTTTGTCCTCTGGTGATCAGTACTGTTGGCTGCAACTGAATCACTGTTTCTTGCAGCTCGGCGTTGTTTGATAAGTTCCAGTGCAGAATTACTAGCATCAACACCAGATGGTGCACCAGAAGGAAGTGGAGGAGGCGAGGGAATTACAAAGCGATTGTGAGAGACGGACAATGGCGTAGAAGTCATGGCTGGCAGTGGGTAAAATCCATCTGGAGTGCTGAGTGTTTTAAAGGCTTCTGCATACAGTTAGAGAAGAAAAACAACAACATATATTAACATCTGGGATTAATCAGTTTTAAGTCAAGATAAGACTGCCCTCTGAAAGCAGTCTTTTTTTTTAGACACCTTGCACATTACAACACAGAAGAACTAAATTTAAAACAAAGAACATTACTTCGAACCCACAAACTCAGAATACATAAAGTAATGAATCTGAGGTGTCTTGTGCTGCTCTGATTTTCACTTCTTATGTCTTCAATCTGGCACTAGATAAATCAGCAAAGCAGCCTGCTGCTACATACAGTGGTCAATGGTCTAGAGGTTACAATAACCTACATGAAGTAAAAGATAACCACAAAACATGTAAACCAGATTACAATACTGAGTGCAATGGAGAAGAGAGAGAAGACCCAACAGAATGGCTGAATCACAGAAGTGCCTCACAAGACTACACAAAAGTAACTACCTCACACCAGTCCAAGAATTTCAGCAACCACAGTGGGATTGGTCTGCAAGTAAGACAACTGAGACTCAAAACTTAGCAGGAAAAAAAAGAGGTCACAAGCCAGAGGTCCATCCTGAAGACCAAGGAAAAATCTGTCTGTAGCATTTGTTTTTGTTAAAGCCCCAACCAGACAAACTTAGAATTCTTCTTCTATACATTTAAATAATTTGTTAGAAACAGTGTAAAACCCCAAAAGGACATAATCTGTAACTTTTTAAAAACAGTTATTAGTAGCCTATAGATAGGCTGAATGTTGCTGAACTCCCTCACCAACAAAGAAATTAGCATGAAGAGTACTCAGGATCAATTGCATAGACCACAAAATAGAAAAGAGAGAGTGCACCAAATAGCAAAAAGAAAAACAAAATATTATGTCCAGTAAATTTAGTTGGTGTACCTTCAGTTAGAGAAGTTAAAGATGTTCTCTACCAATATCAGACATGGCAAGCTCTAGAGCAAACAAAAGAAACACTGCTTTGCTTCAAATCAGAAGGGCTTACGTGAGGGAACGCTTCCCAGGGTCTGCACTGAAACAATTGCAGCAATCTGAGCACGAAGAAAAGTCAGCTCATCTTCAAGTGCAGAAATTTTCTGGAGTGCTGCTTGATCAACACCGACTTTTTCTGCACTGTTTTTCGGAATGGACTGTATTGAATCCAGACGGGGATATGGATCAGGAGGAGCTGCGCTTTTCTCTTTTCTCCTCAATTCAGTCCTAAAAAGCAAAAAAAAAGACACAGTTTCAAAAGGCTCAGCCAACAATGGAAACCTCAAAACTACCTGGGCTGTTCAAGCAAGTTATTGTCACTCAGCAAGACCTAACTTTTCCAACTATTTAAGGAAACTACACTTTTAACCACTTATAACTTCTGAAATGTTTTAAGTCTCCCTTTGCTCAAGTACAATGAAGATCCTTGCAAAGTCATCATAAGAATTAATCAGATAATTCACTCAGGGATAATTAAACATCATACAGTAGGATTGTCATTATTCAGTAATTATTAGACTGACACCATAAGGTGTCTTTCCCTTCTTGCCACATGAAAGGCAGGAGAGGCAAAGAATAATGATCACTTAATTAGGCTTCAGAAATTTTAGCAATTTATCAAACTCTAAGATGAACACTGCCAGCAGCAAAGCAGTTACAATCTTTCAGAAAATGTACTTAAAAATAATAAGGTTTAATACAGACTCACAGAACAAGAATTTCACCTTCTGTAAGCTACTATAACCAAAGACAGCATTAGAAAATTGTGCTGTCTCAGGTTTTAATATAAAAAACTGATTCAAGTCTGTGCCTGCAGAAATAAATTTAAAATATAAGTATAAAATCAAACCACCAGAATTTCATCATGAAACATGGAAAGAAATTAAATTTACCTGATTCATTTAAGATGCACTAAGCTTTGATGGGAAAAAAGCCCAAACCTTTTCCCTTATTTCAAACATTCTTTTACTTCAAATCAGACCTGAAGCACTGCTTTCTGATTTGCCAAAACCCCCTTGCTTTTATAAACACTGCTTGAGAAGGAAAAGACATCACTTAGAATAGTTGTTCTTGAAAAACATCCCACAGAGCCAGAGGAGGAGGAAGAACAAAGAATGGAAACAACAAAAGAATGAACTGTCATCATTCTGTGAATCTGGCCAGCTACAGAACAGCACGAGCAGGACAAAACAAGCCAGGATTTTTTTGTTCTTTCAACAATGTTCTTGTTCTTCTGCTATTTTACAGCTGTTACAAACAAACTTTAATAATTTAACAATTATGAAACACACTGTATCCAACTTCTCCAAGGAAAAGAGTGTCATTTGAATTCATCAATTTCTTGTATTTTCATTACTGCCAAGTACCACAAAGGTCACAAACAAAACAAATGTCAGTATGAAGAATTACATTGTCCTATACAGATGCAGTACAAGACAACACAAGTGTGCACATTTTAATCTTGCTTCTGGCTCTAACTCATCCTCTGATTTTTGAACAGATCTTTAGAAGAACAGCAAGACAGCTTTCTATTTCTTCTCTAGCAGGGAAAAAAAAAAGACAAAATTTGTATACTATTTGTGTCTGCAAATTCTTAGACAATTTGTCATTTCACACTACCTGAAATATTTTGTAATTTGTAATTTGTAAAAATATTTTCCTTCAGCCCTCAAAAGTCTAGAAACATTTATATCCAAAATAATTTTAAAACAATTATGTTTGTTTTTCATCAAAGCAGCCAACAAGGCTTACACATGGCACTGTAAAAATCAAAGCCAAAAGGAGATATTTAAATATTTTTTCTTCTTTCTCTATTTATAAAGTTTATCAAACAGGTTATAAACTAGAAGGATAAAGATAGGAATAGTCTTACAAGTATACTGCAACAACCAGCTCCCTCCTGCACAAAATACTTGGAAGTGAATATCATTTAAAGTACCAGTAATGCACCAGACATACTACTATGAAGAGAAAAGAGAAGACTCAATTTCAGAAATCTTTCAGAAAAGAATCCTTTACATAGTCATAACCTTCAGGTAAGGAGGAAGTGCCCTCACTCCCCCCCCCCACCCCAAAATCCCAAAATGTTTCCAAGAAAAGGTTAGGAATAAAGGACAATAAACATGAAGACATAATCATGCATCATAGAGAACGCAAAAGTTATTTCTCTTATTCCTTTTCACACTTTTACTTACCTAAGTCTAGTACATGCTTGACCTTCATCATTTGCCACCCACAGGACATCAGCAAGTGATGGAGCCAGAGGAGCTGGAGCTGCACTTTGTTCATCATAACCCAAAGGACTTGGGTCTTGAACAAACTAAAAACAAAGAATGCCAAAAAAAAAAGGTATGAAGGGAAACTGGATTGAGCACATACTGAAGGTGCTGGCTCAGCAAAAAAGAATTTTTAAACACTGCTATAATGAAGTTGAATGGGGTGCACCACACAATTACACAAGCTAAAAAGAAAAGGAAACTTATCAAATTATGAAACAAGAAAATACAAACAGGTGAAGTATACACATGACAATAAATTTCTTACTTGAAAATAAGGTCTGGGGTAGGGCTCCAAGGAAAGAATTGTCCCAAGTCTACGGACCACACTTCGAGTAGATCCATATTCTTTTCTTTGGCAAACAGATGTGACCTAAAAAGCAGAAAACCTTTGAACTTGAGAAGCAAAATGAAAGCCCCCAGTTCTTAATCTCACTTTAATCTAAGTTATTGCATTATTCCATGTTACAGGTAATTAAATATAATGCAGTTTGGTTAACCTAACTTTTCAATGCTCTTCTCCAGCTGAAAGTCCAAAGAGGCCTTCACTGGTATGAATATTCTTTCTGCCAAAAGACAGAATATTTTAAAGAGGCACAAAGGCCAATATCTAGAAATACTGACAAAAGTGCTCATTTAATTAACTACATGCAGCTGTGTAAGTTTTGGGAAAGAACAATTAGCAAAGCAGTGAAATAAATTTAACATACCTTGACCTGATACTTCCTTATGACAGCATATAACTGCTGGAAATGCCTTCCCGAGGAGACTGCTGAAGGAAGGCACGTCCCGAGAGTACGGCTGATACTGCTGCCAAACACGCGAGTTTCAAAAAACGCGGCCTGTCAAAAAAACCAACAGCTGCCAACAACGGAACCAGAAAGTGATGAGGGCAGCTCAGGCAAACCAGCACTCCTGGAGATACTCGTAGTTTTCCCCCCAACAAGGCTAGATTGTCTCAGAAGCACACGCTGCAGCAGTGCCCCAGAGGAGGGGCCCAGGACCCCTGGCTGCAGCACCGGCCCCGGCACGGCTCCGGCCCCGGCACGGCTCCGGCTCCGAACACGGGGCTAACTCTGCTGGGGAAGGGGAACAGCACAGCACGAGCAGCCCACACCACTGCCTTTGTTACGTTCACTTCAGGGCAAAAAGCGCCACTCGATCGGCTGTGCCAGGGCAGTGCCCCCGCGCGGGCAGCGTGTTCCGACAGACCCGGCTGCGGGCAAAGGAAGGCGCTGAAGCCGCCCCACCGGGTGCCCGCGGTGCCGACCTTCCCTCCCTCCGCAGAGCCAAGCTGCCGGCGGGACGGCCCGCCCGAGCGGCTCTCCGGGCGGAGGCAGCCGCCGCGGGTCTCACCTGGTGGTGCGGCCAGCCGAGGTAGCGCAGCAGCCGCCGGAGCAGCTGCAGCAGCAGCAGCGCCATGGAGGGCGGAGGCCGCGCCCGGAGCGAAGCCGCCCGCGGCTAGGGCGGGGCACCGCGGCAGCCCCGCCAATAGGAAGCCGGCAGTGCCGCGGCGGAGCCAATGAGCGACGGGCGCGCCCGTCGCGGGGGGTGCCGGGAGGAGCGGTTTGAACGCCGCGCTGCCCGGCCCGCGCCGCTCCCCAGGGAGCGCTCCCGGGAATGCGGCCAGCTCGCACTGACCCCGGGGCTGTACTCACAAGAAAGGCAGCTTGTGCCTCTGCGGACACAGTACGCACCAACAGAAGAAATGCACCGGAGCCTGTTAACTCACTGAATTAATGGTAAGGAGCTACACTGACATGGTTTTGGTCTTCCATATAGCCGACTCGTAACTACTGCATTCACACACCTAAACAAATGCACAAAGTACCCTCAATGCAACAACTGCCCAGTAACACCTGACTACACTGACTTCACTTCAAAACCTGGCTTTGAAGTTCTGCACTTGCTCTTTCATCTTGCACTGCCTTCATCTTTTAAGATTTCTACTGTTTTCCTCAAGAAAATTTGAAAACTTCAAGAAAGTCAGCAGTGCTAAAAGTGCTTCTAGAAGAAATATCCTTTTCCTCCAGCTATGCAGTCTGTGCTTGGAGATCACCTTCCCTGTGCAGTCGGTGTTCCTGTTGTTAGTACTGGAGTTCCTACAGCAGCACTGCTGGCTACTGTTATCCATGTGGTGGATCCATTCTCTAAGACCACAGGAGTAGCAGTACTGGTAACACACACTGCAGTAACAGCTGGTTCAGGGGACTAGGAACGTTTAAGCTTGAGGAGAGAAAGAGTAGAACATTTTAATGGATATTTAGAAAAACTGTACTACAGTGCTTGCCTGAAAGAAAAATAAAGTACTTTTCACCTATTCCTCCTTAACACCTTACTAAAGAAGGGGAAGTGTCAACAAAATGGGAACACACAGCTCTAGTGGAAAGCCAGGAAGAGACAGGGTCTCCCATGCAGCAGCAAAACCGAGACAATTTAGTTTCACTGCAGCACCAGTAACCAGCCGCACCGAATCAGAGGTGCAGTTGGGAACTCGTACAGAAATGCTTCAAGCCAAGTCAGCAGGTACAGCTCTGGACAGTACTGAAGGGACCTACAGCAGCTTCTGAACAAAAGCATCCCGTGACAGGCCAGCTTTAAAAAACAAGTGACACAGAGCTCAGGGCTTAATGCTGCTGCTGTGTACCTCTGGACAGCTCTCCTTCTGAAGTCCTAGCAAAACAATTGCAGGAAAGCTTTACTCTTATGTAGCTGCCCACTGCTACAGTAATGCTGATTGTTCCTCGGAGGGAAGAGGATGTGAGATTTAACTCCAAACCAATAAACTAAATTGACACAGTTCAGCTACTGGATTCCATGTTGGTTGGTGGTCTTTTTTTTGACTAGTAAAATGCATGCCTGATTTTATCTGAACAGCAGCGATAAGTTCAAACTCTGTGAATCCTCTTCATCTCTGCATGGTGTCCTTAAAAAGTGCTTCATTGCTGGAGAGCAGCGAGTCAGAATGAGTAGCTAAATTCAAAAGATAGTTAAACATTTTATACCAGCATAACGTCTACACAGTTTTTTCCCCTGTACCACCAGTGATGGTCTCTACCTTTTAACAAGAGAAATGCGAAACGCACTGAAATTCCATTCACAGGTCATGCAACTAGCTTAGCAGCACCAAGTGAAAGCCTCACAAATGTTTTTTCTTAGCAGTTAAAACTCTGTTCATGTCAAAAGACAAGTGCTGAAGCACTAGACTTGGATCGAAAAAGTGAACTCCCCTCACACTTTCTTACCGATCTCTCAGAGACAGACTGCAATTTTCATCTTTGACTGCATTATCTCTTAATATGAATTAGCTTATTTAAATAAATGTTAGTGGCTGTCATCGTGTGCTCTGTAATCAAATTACATTTCTGATAAACTACAATAAAATTAGGGATTGTAAAAAAATGGATTTTTATGATCTAACCTCTAGACAGGTTTGGAGGATCAAATGCCATTACCAGAGCAATCTTGTAATTGTAAAAACCAGATCTCCTTGGATATTTAGCTAAAGTACAAAATTTAAATTTGCCTCGTCTTGCAGGCATTTGTACTGCTTTGTGACACACACACCCTAACAATCTACTTTCAATTTGACATAAAGTATGCAAATTACCTGTTTAAGGTCATGACAGCACAAGTGTATCTTGATCCTGCTCAGTTTTAGACTGATGTTTAATTTTACTTAATCAGGACAGACTTTGATGTCAAGTTTGCTTTGTTCCCTTTCTTGCTTATTCTATTATACACAAAGTCCGAGTTTTGCTGAGAAGTCCAAAGAATACTCTGTTTATCATTTCAAACAGCTATTAAAAGATGCACTGTACATGTAAAAGCAAATCTGGCAACAACAGTTTACTTGGGCCAAATGTTTTACAACATAAAGAGGGAATGACTTTATTAACTAACTACTACTGAGTGGCAAGTATTCCTGTTTCCCTTTCTACACAGCTGCTGGCAAATCAGCACAACCTAAAATATAGTTTCTTCAGCTACAGTGATGATTGTTTTGTTTTCCTTCCTTCTATTATTTAATTTGTATAGGGGAGTTAACTACTTCCTAGGAGTAAAGCAAATAAGAAGGCATACATTATATAGGTATGTAATACAAACACCTCTATCAAAGCTTTTCCTTTTCTTTATTTCCCCTGCTTTTAAAGATATTATGCCTTTCAACGGGGTGAATAAGAACGACTACACTTTTAACTTCACATATCATTAAGATTTAGTTTACCTACAGCATTTTGAGAAAGAGAAACAAAGTAATCTTGTATTACAATGTTGCTGTTCTGGTAATTCAAGTATATTGCTTTAATCCTTAACATTCTAGAGGTTAAGTGTGTAACTACCACTAAAACTAAGCTTGAAGGTTTGTTTTTTGGGGTTTTTTTTAAACAAACCAAACCCCCCCCAAAAAAACAACAACAAAAAACAAACCAACCAAAATCCCCTTAATATCTGCACTTCAGCTACAAAAATTCTTGCAGCACAATTATTAGAAATCAGTGTTGAAGAAAGTAAGATTCATTTCTCACATTTCTGGTATATAAATTATATTTATGAATTCAGGTTTTAACATCTCTTCCTTTATTTTTTTATTTTTTCAGAGATTTAGTGGTGTTTTGTTTCTCTCCTCCCACCTGCTCCTGCCCTGCTCTCTCACTTTAACTTAAATGCTGTTCACGTGAATGACTCACTCTTGCCGGATTACACACCCAGAGAGGCGACCTCACATAGAGAAATTAAAGAGGCAATTCTAACAAAATGTAAAAAGAAACTGCTAAAAAAGAAGCTAGATTGGTACTGACACCAAATTAAGTGTTCTGCTGATGACTAAGCTATCAAAAAATACACTTGAAACTCACTGTAGTTTGTATATGCATATGTATTTCTTAGGCTACTAAAGAAGTGATGATTTCACCGCTTAAGTAAAATTCTTGCTGCACCCTTGCAGGGTGAAATAAGAATCCAGGTTTATCACTATGTAAATGTGATTCTCGTGAGCTAACATACAATCAACATTTTGCATAACTGTTTGTACTTACAGTGTGACTGGATAACCCTTAAATATAGTTCTTATAAAAAGGCAACAGAGAAGTAGTGATAGTTTATAAAAAATGCTGCTCCAAGATTTTAGGTGTGCAGAACTGTAAGTTTACTTCAGAATAAAACACAGACATAGGGGAGAATCAAAACTTTTAGAGTTGTACTTGACCATATATTTGAACAAAGCAGAATTACACTGCATATAACAAACAGTAAAATTTCTTAAAAGTTGTTACAAATATTTAACTTTCTACCTGTACGATCATTAACATAGTTTACTATATCATGATTTTTTTCTAAAGGCTTAAAACAAAAACAATCTCTCTAAACTACTTTCCAACAGTAAAGTTTAAGTAAAATGCTTACATTCATTTGACAACAAAAAACATATTAAAAATGTTGTGTGGGTGGTGCAAGAGCTGCTCTTTCAGCTACAACTTTCTTCCGGCTTATTCCTGTGGAAAGAAAGAAAACAGTCTTGTTGTAAACTGTTAACAATCCAACTCCAAAACCTTCAAAGTGATCCCAACGTGCAGCCAATTACTCGGCATAGTGCAAGATGAACCATCTAATCTGCAATTCACCGAACAATTTACCTTTTCCTCTTTGCGTCTGTCCTTTTCTTCATTATTCTCAATTGTTTCTTCCTCATCTTCCACAATTCCATCCCCTTGATATTTGTCGTGTGTCCACTTCGGACTGCTACCTGACTTTTTGAAGTTAAAACGCCCTCTGCCACGCTGGAAAGTACCACGGCCTCTTCCTCTTTTGGCCCAATAATCCACACCATCATCTCTGTCATCATGCTAAAATAACACCAGAAAAAAGAGTAAGGTTAGACACCTCTTAAATGTATCCCATAATGTTAGTACGCTATAGCAAATGTATAAAACAAAGTAAATGTTAAAAAGTTCTCTTCAGATTGTAATTATTCTTAAAAGGCATAATGCTCTAAATAAAACCACCATACAATGGTTTGAAGAGCCCTTATTCACTGTGGGTCTACTCAAATGTTAGTAACAAATCACTTGTCTGTAACTTACACTCAGTCAGAATTAAGAATTACTAGTTTTGAGGGGAAAAAATTGTTACATTGAAAGAAGCTCTAGGAAAGTGCTAGGTTACTTGAGCACAAAGGGAGTTCTTTCTACTTCATAAGAAGAGGTAACTGAAGGCAGTTTTCAGAAAATCTGCCCCACCAGCACAATGTAGGGCAAATTAAGTTCAAACTGTTTAACTCTAACATTACCAAACATTAGTTGAGTTCCTCTGGTTAATAAGCCTAAAATTTGCTGTCTAGCTACCAAATACAGCCTTATATAGTTAGGTATGTTCTCACAATCATTTCACACACTGCATGAAATCTACAAACCATTATTTAATATAAAAAATGTTTCTATTTAGAATGGTGAGGTACACTTGCTTCAACATATGGTTTTTTAACTTGTGATTTGGAAAGAAGTCTGATCTATTAAATATATATCATACCCATATAATACAGCTTACACAGAATTAGTTGAAGGGCAGCTTATTTAATTTAAAATATTTTTAGAAATTCAAGTTTAATAACTAAAATTGATTGTTCCAGTATCATGAATAGGTTATCACATCTCTGTTTACAGATCAGAAAAGATATGTCTATGAAGACAGAACTCCTTAATGAAATATCTGAATTGTGACTGCATTATTTTTAGTTACCTGTTAACATATTTGTGACAAGCTATAATGCCACAGGAGAAGGTCTTAAGCTCATTACTTATAATTTTTCAATGATGAAACAATATCCTTCAAAGTTTCCATTGTTACAGAAATAACTGGAGCAGAGGCCACACATCCAGTGTACTGCACTACTTAGAGTGATTACATCAAGGGTCCTCCTTTCATAATCCAGATGGGAGAAAGGCATCAAAACTGTGGTGATTTTCTTATGACTATCGCAGTACTCGGAGCAAAGAACTGCTCGTAACAGTCTGCCTATGAAAATCCACAAATACTGTCATCTTTTCCTGATCTTTCACTTCTGTAGACCTCCAGACCAATCTAAGACAAATCTCAAATGTCGTACAGACATAAATCCAGGAAAACGCAGCACAAACCTTTCTGGTTTAAAGTTGGGTTTTAATAAATTTTGTCTGAACCTGCCTTCTTCCCCATTCCCTGATGAAGATAAACTCCATGTCAGGCGTCAGTTACTGCCAGCCTGCTGCAGCAAGATGAAAGATAAGCAGAACCAACCACTACAGCCACCCTGATATTCTCACAGTTACTCTTGCCCCTGTCCATACATGCATGCTACTTCTACACTTGTAGAAAGTTTGGGGAAAAAAAAAAAAAAAGCATGCATAAGACATTGAGTTCTCCACACCCACCAAGAAGTATTTCTTGCTTTTTGGGGTATATTCAGGATCCCATTCCTCTTCCTTCGGTCTCTTCTGAAAAGTAGTATTTGAGTTGCTGGGACCAGTATTTGTTCCAGCAAAGACTCCTCTGGCTCTTCCTCTGCCCCTAATTCGAAACTGATTAACCAAGATGTCATTTAATCCATTTACATAACACCATAAAGTAGAGTCAAGTTCTCTATTACTGAAAATACTTTCTGTGCTTAATTACAATATCTGCAAGTGGAAAAACCATTTTCAAATTCACATACTACCTTAAGTAATATATTCAAGCATTCATTTTGAAATAGTGATTCTATTAAACTTAATTGAAACACATTTGAATTCTTGGCATCAGTTCACCCACAACCACTGAAAAGAAATTTTGACTGCTAGTAAACCAGTGTGTTGCAACAAAAGGTCACAAGAAGCTTCTGAAACTGTTCAGACAAAAAGCCAGGAGGAAAGCTAGACTGAAACAGGGACAAAACTGTCAGGGGGAAAAGAGAGGTATTTATGGAGTCAATTGAATAATTTATGAAAAGGTGATTCTGGAATACATACTAACAGCGCAGTTTTCGCAGGAGTATACCCACTGTGTGTTACTCAAGCATTTTTAACTGAGATTCAAGAATGTACCTTTGGCCAAATTACATTTCAAATGAGTAAATTCTTTACTCAGAAAATGTCAGTAGCATGTACTGTGCAGAGCAGCAATGCTTAAAGTGAAAAGGAGTGTTTTAAATATACTTTATAATGAATCACTGGGGTTTTAAAATGCTAGGCTAGTGTCCTGGGTTGGCTATATGATGCTTGTATCCCCAGCTGTCTGTTCTGTTTATGCTGGATAATAAGTTTGCGCCTTGAAGACTGGTTCTGAGAGCGAAGGGGGGAGAGAAGGAGCGTGCAGTTTGTTTTCGGACATTGCACTCACTCCTCCACATTCCTGCTCCTGGACTGCGTTGTCTGTGGATGGACAGACAGCAGGACAGAGCTCTTTTTTGCTTTTAGTTAGTTTTAGCTAGCTGAGGCAAAGAAGTTCCCTGGACTGTGGGATTTTTTTCTCTTTTCTTTGGACGTGTTTAAAGCTGCTCAGGACTGAACACCAAAGAGCACCAGCAGCTTGCACCTGTGGCCCACCAGGCTGGGCCTGGACTGTAGCATTTCCAAAGCCAGAGGGACTGATAAGAGACTGAGTGAGCCAAGCTGCAACTCAGGAAGGGGACTTTTCTGAGTTTGTCATTGCTTTTGGAGTGGGAAGAGGTTTTATTGTTTAATATTGTTCAGGCATTATTGTTTAACAAACAGTTTTTTCCACCTTTCTCCAAGGAGGTTTTTTCTTCCCCAAACCGGCTGGGGGGGGCAATTGAATCTGTTTTCTAGAGGAGCCCCTTGGGGGGTTCTCTCCCAAATTTGCCCTGAACCAGGACAGCTAGAAAGTCTCACACCAAAAAACATGCTTAACTCAGAATACACTAGGAGAATACACTAGGTAGTAATGTATACAGTTATCTGTATCTGTTATCAAGCATGTAAATACTTAGCTTGTAGAAAACATTAAATGAGTTTATATCCTTCATCGAAGGGAAGAAGAAAGGTTAGTTTGGGAAGATAAGGCTGCTAAAAACTGCAGTTATTACGGAACACAATTTCCAAAAGTAACCTATTTAAAAACACAGAACTACATCTTCAGAGTAATAGTATAAAAATATGACTGGAAGCTAATTTATTTGTTAAAAATAAGCATGTTTCATAAACATAAATTAAAAATATATATAATTAATGAACTCAAAAGGTAAGTATTACGCATACTTAGTTCCACAAAACTCCAGAATTTCTAATGCAGAATTATGCTGGACAGATTTAAAATTACTCTGAAATCAAACAGACTGTAAAACAATCTGTAGAAGGCTCATAAGACCTATCCAATACTCTGGGAGAAAAAAAAAAAACAATAAAAAAATTGTTTGGAGAGTAATTAGGAAAGCAACAGACTAACTGTACAAGGGAGGAGATAAGACATGCTTTCTTGATTTCTAACAGCTTTACAAAATTAGGGCACAGCAAACTGTAACCTGGGGGAAGGGGCAGGGGGCAGACAGAATTATGACAGGATTAAAAAAGAGAGAAAAAAAAGGTATCAGCATTTCCTGGTACTCAGTGCTGTGATCAGATTCCCTTTAAGAAAAACATCTACAGTTTTCCTCTCCATTTTATTAATGCTTCCCTGTACCAAATCATCTTTCAGGTAAAGAACTACAGGACATAAAATCTACTACTGGTGTAATCTTTATGGGTTTGTTTATTAGAAAGACTACCACAAAAAAGACAAAACATATAATTTCTATATAGAACTCACTTTAAACAGAGCTGCTACACAGAATTCTTTCAGATATGGATACTAATGACATTGCCATTGAAAAATTCTAATTATCCTTACTTCTGTGTCCATATTTGAAAACTATTCATGATCCTTATGTATGGGAAGCCTAGAATCCAAGAGAATTGTGTACCAGCCAAAGTTAGTGAAAAAACATTGCTGACTTAACATTAGCTTGCTGGATAGGGAAGATTTTACATTCTCCAAAGCTTCCTGTTAGGAGAAAGATTCAAAACCAAAGCATTTTATTTACTCCAGAAGCAAAGCAGTACTCACTGGAATGCAGCCACTATTAGCCTGTATTTACAAACACATTCCTACACTACTTGGTCTCTGTTTTTTGATACCATCCAAGATGTACCCCTAAAGAGGAGATCTGAGTCAGCAGTTGGCCTATTTAGATTCACCTGCTCCGACACTTTGTTCCAAAAGCCTGTGTGTGACCATGTATGTTGTTAGGGAACATTAATCTGTTATCACTGCACAGACCAAACTGGCAGTCAGTAGCAATTAAACTACTAGAAATCTATTAATGTTCCAGTTCCCATCTACCTCAATTGCATGTAAAGCAGCACCTCTCTCACAATACACACAATCTGGTTTTATAAAGCAGGAAAGCTTCAATGACTTACAAGTTTTCTCCCACTAAATCTCCTTGAGAGGATATGGAGTTTTAAGCTCTCTTTTGTTTAACTTCTGTTTTGTTTGTGCCATTATTTTACATAGCTAGAAATTGTGCTGACAGTCATATTTGATGCCTACACCATCCAGAGATTTATATACTTATGCCACATAGTTCTATAGCATAACTATATAAAAATAAGAAGAAAGGAGGAAACTATAAACTTCTAGTGTTAGAAATTTAGAACTTTGAATTTTCCTTTAGGTAGCTACAGTTTTTTAGATGGAGGATTCAAGCCTCAAGTGCTGGCACATGCCACATGCATTTCAGACACCCTTATGTGTAGTTAAAAACTTATTTTTTGCATGACTGAACATTTATACTAAACACTGCACTTTAGCATTATTTGGTCTTAATTACAGGCTACATTAAGGAATTATTGTTCAAGTATGAAATTACTCCTACTTATTATGTAAAACAGTTTTTCCCAACCTGCATGGAACTTGAACTTTTTTGTGTGTTTAGCTGTGGTTTGGAGGTCTGTTTTGCTGTGCTGCTTGGGGATGGGTGTGTGGTGTCTATTTGTGGGTTGTTCTGGGTTTGGTTTTTTTTTTATTTGGGCTGTATGGTGTTTTTAAGTGCTCCCTATCTTCTTCAAGGCCTTCTTTATTGATTCCTAGTTTTTCCAAATGCATCTACATTTCCCAATGATACATCAACAATTAAACTTTCAGATTCTGTGTTAATGTAAGTTTTTTTTGTGAAGACTATAGTGGTCAATATGCCACTTTCCAAATCACAATGCTTAAATACATTCTAGAGGTAGATCAACAAACTTTCATGCTCAGTGGCTAGTCCAAGCCAAAGAAACACAAAAAAACCAAGTATACCATCTCCTCAATATAGCTGTTTCAAGGCTGACATTTATTTTTAATTATATGCCATTCTCTACTTAAAAAGTTGCAGGCATTACACACAAAGGAGTGCAAAATCAAATCAAACATGAGAGGGAAAAACAGGAGCTGCAGGGAGCTAAGGGTTATCAGGACTTAAGACTTACAGAACAGTGAATGTTCAGATCCTGTCAGGAAATAGTATTATTACAGAAGAGCAAGGAATAATTAAGAAATCCTGTTCCCAAGACCCTTATATCATGCTAATGCATATTTATAGACCATTCAACTGCTACTGGAGAGTGATGGGGGAAAAAAAGAAGACTCAATATTTCAGGTCTAGTAAAGACCTCAAGTCTAGCCTAACATGAATCACTACAACACTCCCTCATTTCCTTTTTACAATATTGCCACTGGTGAAGTGTTCATAATTGGGGGAAGAATAGGAGAAAAACTTACAAAGGTGCCTCTTGGCCTGTTGACTCCTGCAAAACCAGAGTATTCTTTCTGTTCATGGTGGGTTTTGAACTCTTCATCTCTTTCCTTCTTGCAATCCTTTTCTTCTCGAGAACTGGATGAGGAAGAAGATGGGGAGGAAGATGGGGAGGACCGAGCACGGTCTTGGTCTCTTTTTTGTTTACTGAAAAATAAAAAAATATACTATGTGCTATTTTAAACGTACTAGATAGTCTGTAACATGCTATACTAAACCGGGTCTCTATATTTTATGCAAAACTAACCCCCTTCTGGTTATAAAGTCACACGTTACATATTTGACATATTAAGCAAAGTATATTTCCACTTTCCAGCCTTCTCTGACACATTTAAGTGCACTAAATGCATATTATTGCTGGTGAGTTGGAAAGCAGCAGTCTGCAAACTGTAAGATACAACTTTTCTAGATTCTGATGCCGTGAAGAGATGCTGTTAACTTTTAAGATCTGCCTTTCTTCTGAGGCAGAAAAGCAGAAGTTAAAGGGAAAAACCCCTCAAGGTAAAGTTTTACAGTAACTTGACACAGTTCAGTTTGCACACTGTTGAGAGGTATGGTATGGGCTTCCCTACATAGATGGCTGTAGGGAAATTAGCCAGTGGAAGAAAATGTGGATACCAAAGTCAAAGTAAGTGGGAAACAGGAGTGTAAGTAAAAATTCACTTTATATATATACAGTACAAAGCAGGGAAAAATTCCTACAGCAAGACTTTTAGTAGCCCCATAGTGACATTAACTTGACCCAATTTATAGGATTTTAGCATTTCATTCAAAGAAAGGTCATACCTGAAGTAACTCTTACCACTTCTACACAGTATCCACTGAGATATGCTAACATTTTTTTCTTAAAACAGCCCACTGGCTTTAGATAAATTTAGAAATTCCCCTTCTCACCCATGTTAAAACCTAAATATCAGTAAAATTCTCATACTCTGGGTGTTATGAGTTGAAAAAGTGCGGAATCAAGCATAACGAACCAAAGTTCTTACACAAACTGTTTATAGAAATGTACTGCATTGAAGTCCAACCTCCTGATGTAGCCTGGATAATAGGACAGATTAATTTGTCATTTTTTTTTTCAGTGTTAGCTTGCTATTCCAAAGTTTTTGTCCTCATCCACCATAAGCCGTGTAAAAGACAGATAATACATATTTGCTGTAAAACAAATAATTTTAATTGTTTAAAATTAAATGATCCATTATACATTGAAAATTGAAAGCAATTAAGCTTACAATTACAAAAGGCTAATTAGAAGCTAATATCCTCTACAGGGACATCAAATATTTACCTGTCATCTTTGTAAGATTTGTAATCCTTGTAATCTTTTGGAGCTTTCTCTTGCTTTCTTGACCCACTGGATTCCCTGGAACCCTTTGAGTCTCCTCGCTCTTTACTTCGTTCTTTTCTACGCCGGTCAATGTCATGCCGAAGATCAGCAGAATCACACCTTAATTTTTTATCTCCCTGTAAACAAATATATATTTTGCAACAAAATATTGAAATAAAACATCAAGAGAATCTCAGTGAAAAGGCAAGCTGTGCGTCAATTTAAATATAAAAAGACAGAATTTATCTATTTTTCAACAAACTTCAGCACACAAACAGACTTTGCCCTTTACATGCAATGGCTACATCTAAAAAAAGAACAGCTAAGAATTTCAGTCTCAAACAAGCATTCCCATCAAGCCAATTGGTGCCTAGTTTTTGGTGATACAGACAACAACAATACATGGCTTGAAGAGATAATTAAGTATTCATTTCCTCTGGTGAATTGTTTTTAAACAGAGTACAACCATCTTTGAGTTCAACCACACTACTCACTGACCATCTTGGTACTTCCCTCTGCCCCAAACCTATTCTTTGTTCTTGGACAGCTTACTGGTCAAAAAACATGCAAGAAGAAAGGAAGCATGGCAAAATACTTGACCTTATGTGTCATGTTATTAATATAGCAAAATCACACTACATAAACCAGCTTCTTGGTAACATGTTTTACTCAACGGAAAAAAAATTCTAAATGCAAGTACGGTAGGTACAATAAATACAATTTTGTATTTTTATACAGAAAACCAGAGATGAAGTTGAGATTTAAAATGAGACTAAGTTTAGAAGCACAGATAGGACATTTACTTAGAACCTACTTTTTGACTTTCTTCCTTAAAGACTCTCTCTTCACCCGTTAAACGGGTATGCTTCCTCAGGGTACTTGGAGAGATGTCAATCCTCCTAAATGTAAAATAAAAGCAGTGTCTTGCCATACATGTACGTGACTGTTAACAGCATCAGACATTTCATTTCAAGAGAAAATTGACAAACCAGGCATTTCTGCAGTAGAATAAACTTTTTGCATTATTAAACCTCACCATCAGAAGCAGACTAAAAATGCATCACAGCAGACTATAAATGAATCACAGTTCGGTTTTGTGTAAAGTACGCTAAAAACACAAATACAGAAAACAGGCAGACTGGTGTTTCACATTTTAAGTACAGCTTGGAAGACAGAAAAAATGTTTAATTATTTATTTCCAAAGGACCAGTATATGTAGCCAGTTGAAAGCCCACTCCCTCCAAGAAACATCAGCACTATGATAGTTTAAAGTCTGTAAAGATGCTGTAAAGTCAAAAGTTTCTTAACAAGAAAAACTGTGAAGTTAGATACTGTATCCTCACATGCAACACAAATATAGTACACTGCATCATAAAACTAGAGCACATGATCAGACACTACATCTGCATGCCTACCTTCTTACCTTTTAGATTCTCAGATTTTTCAAAAAACTGCTGTAAATTAACACACACAAAAACTAAAGTAGTATGAGATGGAACATTTCACACTGAAGAAGAAAGATGCATGTACAGGGCTTCTTTTCATCTTCAAGACATATGCCCCTCAATATTTGAGCACTGCATGTGAGAGAAGTAAATATATCCCAAATGAGATACAGAGGTAGAGAAGACATCTGTTACAAAACCACAGATGAAGCCAGACCTGACTAAGATGAGTTCTCTTTTACAGAAGGGTTTTGGGGTTTTTTTATATTTTGTAATTATACAAATTACCTTATCCAGATTAGAAAAAGTATTTTGGGTTCTCAAAAGAAATATTAGAAGACATTATTTGAAACACAAAGCATCTGCATATGCAGTTAACGTATACCTATGTATTTCTGGGCTCTTTTGTCGGGTGCAGTGCTCTTCAGTTGCTTTTTGATATGCAGTGAACCTCTCATTTAGGGTCATTCCAGCCGACTTGAAGTATTGCTCTGTTGGTTACAATAGAAAAAGCACTGTTTCATTAGCTTCATTCAACTGACACATATTCTACTCCTGACAGAAAGGCAAGTAGCAGGCAAAACCTACAGTACTTTCAATAAATTTATCAGGACAAGCAAATGTGACGTTTTCCCTATTTTTACACACACTGTAACCCAAACAAAATAACAGTGCACAGCATCACTGCAAGTCTACTATGCCATGATTATATCACATTTAATCCAAGCATCATTTACTGATTGGACTTGCTCATTTTCAGAGACGTTTTCCTCTAATGATAAAGAGCAATTTCTTAAACTATTATTTCATGCTTTGCGCACAAGAGAAAGTGAAATTACTTTTGAGACCTTAATATTTGCAGCAAGTACACTTTACCATTTATCTCATCTCATCTCTAATTTAAAATACGAATTAGTGAAAACATTTAAGTAATGTACACTTCAATAACTACATGAATGACCTAACAACTCTTTTCTTAAAGGAATACAATTTCTTGATTGGGTGATGATAAACAATACAATTAACACACCTATGGCATAAATAAACTCATTTAAGCATCTGGCATCTTGGCAAACTTGACAACTCCTCTGACAAATTTTCTCTTTCCTTCAAATACAATTAAATTAGCCACAGCAAAACTCAGTTTTTAAATCAGCTCAACAAATGTGTTTAAATGTAATATAGAAATACATAAAAGTCATGAGCTATGAAATGTTACATATGAAGCAAGCTATCTGCTTAACAGGTCAACATACATCTGTATCAACTTACCGCCCAGCATCCAGCATTTGTCTCATAACCAACCATTAAAACTTGAAACGGCCACTACAAGGGTAGTGCCTCAATCATAATTCCATCAAACACAGGAATTTGAGCTAGTAATTCTGTTTTTATGCCATTTTTGCCAGGAAGACAGAAGGTTCAACTTTGCCTGTTTGGCATCTGTATCTTTCAACAGCTATTTTACTTTTGTAACATGGATTTTGCCATTTCAAAACACATTCCAGGACCTAGTTACAATGAAAAAGAAAACATCACTGGGCATTTTCAGCTCTACATTAATAAAGAGCTGTTCAGACTGGTCGCATCACACCAATAATGAACATAACTTTAGTTTGTCAAAAAAGTTACAAAAATTCTGATCACAGACCACAGTAAATCTGAAACTTAAAGAGATGTTCTGCTTTCAAAAATAACCATAACAGTACATATTCTAGTAATTTGACCAGACAGGCTGTTAAATTTATAATATATTTAACATACAAAAATTTACAGAAAAAGTCTATTCTGTGATCAACATGTGAGAGTTCCGCAAGTACTATTTTCACCTACAGCTACATATGTATCATATAAGCAAAAAATTTTCAGAAGCTCCCACTGGATTGAGTCTTATAGTTCTTTACACATCAATAAATAGATATGTTCACAACAAATCATTATACACCCAACAGGTATCCCAATTTTTTTAACTAATACATTATTGTAGTCCCTTATCGTTGACTATTACTAGGTAAGTAAATAAATATGAAGGAAATAACTTGGCTTTAGTAATCTGAATTACGTCAATAAAATCGAGATTTTTAACTGAACTCAGCACATAGTTCTAGCACACAAATCTCAGCAATTTTAGCAGGCAATGCATCTTAAAAACAATGCTTACAGACAGGTTCACTGAAACTGGTAATTAAGCATTTCCACTTTTCCCTTTACTGTGGTGATATGGCAAAATTACTTTCACCAGCTTTGTCTTATCTCAGTTACATTTAACAAAACAGCAAGACAACAGTCCAGTGAAATAAAGCAAATGCTAGAGAAAAAAAAAAAAACAACATTCAAAGAACACTCCCCAGGGGATTTTAGGAATTATCTATTGTCCCATAAAAAAACTTAAGAGGATATGACCTAACTGAAACATATCTACTTTGATGTATCATATGGTCCAGGTTTGGATTTCAGTGGTTTTGGGGGAGGGCTTTTGTTCTGCTTAGTTTGTTGAGGGTTCTTCTTGGTGTTTATAGAAAATAGCCACTACTGTTATATCAGAAAACAATTACTGTATAACTCATTTAATGGAGGTTTATTTAGCCACTGCCAAGTTTGTGCAAATGCAATTCCTGAAACTATTATCATATAGGAATAAAACACATTATAGCCATGAACTTTATTACCATTTAGAATACAATTTTTATTAAATCTGAGAAAAATAAACCAAAAAAACCCAAAAAAACCCCCAAAACAAACAAACAAAAAAAAACACCACACAAAAAAACCCAAAACAAAACAAAAAACCAACCAAACAAACAAAAACCCACAAAAAAACCCCACCTTCTAATAAGAATCTGGAAATGACCTCTAGAGTACTCCAAAAGGAGTTATTTACAGTCCATTGTTATTTACAGTCCAAAGACATCTCTCAACCCACATCACAACATTTAATATAAAATTGTATGGTAAACTCATTAAAATAAAATTAGAAAAACTGACCAGTGTATGTTTAAAGTACACTGAAGAAATTCAAACTTTCTATGCTACCTAGGATCAAAAATTTATCCAGAAACATAGAATACCTGCTATTATACTCTACACTGCTTGTGGGTTTTTTGTCCTAGTTTCTGTGACCATTATTGTTCTAATTATTTTCATGCATACCTCAACAGGAAGGAAGTCTGCATAAATCACAACATTAGAAAAGGTTTGAAATCTTCCCGTACTAGAAATGGCAAACAGACTTAAATGATCTTGTCAAACACATATCTGGTAAAATAAATGAAACACATACCTTTGACATGGTGAACCAAGGACACAATGTGCTGAATAAATGACTCTGATGTGCTTTTGCTGGCCTGTGGCAACTTAATGTGGTCAAAGATGGATCGGAACTCTTGCTCCTTCTTGACGGAATGGACAAGTGTGCTAGCAAGCAGCCTGTCTTTAGTCAAGGAAGCAGGTCTAAAATGCATCAACAACAAAGAAACCACTCGTTTAAATAAATACGAACAACACTGCAGGCAAGTGGAGAGCCACACTGTAAAGTGGAATAATTTACCTATTGGAATCATCAAGAGGTACTGGTGCCATTTTGAGTTTAACTTCAGGACGATGGGAGTCACTGGCTATCATTTTGATCCTAAGTGGGCTCTCCTCTCTGAAGGTGGATTTTTCTCTCGCATCCAGATTCTTGTGTAGAGGAGGACTGTAATCAAAGAGTTCTTTGAGCTTTTCAGACTTTACCTGCTCAGGTGACTGAGTTTCTTTCTTCATCATTAGTCTCTCAGAATTCTTGTCTTCTTCCTTGTGCTTATCTTTTGTTGCACTAGGCCTTTCCACTACATAGCCAGTCTCTTTAAGCTTATAACTTTTCTCATCTCTAAATCCATCGCTCTCTCTATTGCCCTTGATTGATATTTTAGATTTGTATTTGGTTCCTTCCTCCTCAGCATTCCGGTGAGATGTAGTAGGAAAATTTTTACCCTGATCTGCCAGGACAGATTTTCTGAACTGTCTGTAATCCTCTGTCTCCTCTGCGTCCTCCCCTTCAGAGTCATTAAACTTTTCCTTCCCAGTCTCTTTATCAACAAAAAAATCTAAAGTTTCCTGTTCCTCCCATTCCCTTTCTCCCTCTGTCCTCCCTTTTTCTGATCCTCTCTCCTTCTGGGCCTCCTTCTCCCTGGTATTACCCCTATCAAGCAGGTATACTCTAGACTCTTCATCTGTGTACCTGTGGATAGCAAAGAAGAGACTGGTAACTCTGGATTGCATTCACTCCAGTTCACTCGCATTCCCCTTTTGTGTCAATTCCACACCAAAAGAAGATGAACATACATTCCTCTGAGCAATTAACTTTAGCATGCAATGCTTAGCACACCATTAACACTGTATACACTGTCATTTATGCACTAATGGAGGCATCTGAAGAATATAATGCCTTTCTGTAGAATGCCTAGAAATTTACTTGCTTGTTTTCTTAATCAGTACCCAGTTTCATATTCTCTCTCATTACACTAGTAATTTTTTCCATCAAATTTCCATCAAATTCCATCAAATTCAAATGGTTTTTAAACTCAGACTGCAATTCATTTTTGCACTTCTTTTACTGAAAGAGTTGAAGTAATGGCATAAAAAAGTGAATTCTTTTCAAGATCCTGCACATTACTAAGATAATTCCACAATCTGGCACAGGTTTAGTGCATTCACTATACTGTGCTCAAGCAGGGAACCATTAGAAGGCAGCTCTCCTAAACACAGAAACACACCAATTAATTATTCCAGTCACTGCCTTATCTGTATGCTACGTTCACACAGGTTCTAATACGTTCACCAACTCCAACACATCTAATGCAAGTTGTATTTTTGATCTCCTAAGCAGCCATTTTTTTACATAATAAAGCACTGACTAGACAAATTAATTTAAAAGCCCACAATCAAGCCTATATAGCATAGTCACAACTTCTCTAACTCTTTTTGTAAGAAATCCACTGAAACACCAGTCACATTCAAAAGGAACAGTCTAACATCAGTATGGCTTTAACAACTTTCAAAAATTACTACTATGTCAACCTTGTTAAGAACAAATTGAAGAATTTTACATTCATTGGAATATATACACTGAACTTCCTTCATCAACATCAACAGCATTATATTCCTAGAATACCAACACCTACCCTCTTTGATAAGTAATGCAATTCAAGACATCGAAGTTTCATACTGCACCACACAATTAGCTAATTGATGCTGTTTATGTCAACATAAAGAAACTATTGCACAACACTGACATTTCTGCACTTCCAGAATACTTGCATTTCAAACTACACAAAGTATTAAAATTCTGAAATACCTGAACAGAGTTCACTATCAAGCCAGCAAGTCTGATGCACTATTCTAATTAAGATTTTTCATAATAGCAAAAAACTGACAATAAACCATAGAGGAAAAGCATAAATCAATTCCTTCTCAAGGATACTTGAGTCTGTACTACCCAGTATCCAAGGCCTTGAAGCATCCTAGCAGGAAAAGGCATATGTATCTTTCAAGCACAATTCCAACTGGACTAGTATTACTAGTCTTCCACAATGCATTTTCCAAGGTTATGGTAATGATCTTGATGAAACTCTAACAATATTTTTAAGAGGCAGCAGTAGGCTTATAATTTGGTTCTTACCTTTTCATAAACTTTCCACCTTTTGCAGTTTCCTGTTCACCACCCTCAGGATAAAACGAGCGCACTCGAGCCTCCTCACGGGGGGCACTCTGTGATGGGATTGTCTTTGCAGGGCTTCTCCTCGAAGGGATATGATGCAATGGGCTATTCTGAGAAGGACTATAGCGGCTAGAACCATTTCCAAGAGAACCAGAGCCAGATCTCTCAGGACTATGCTGAATGGAATGGGAATGCTGAGGTGTGTCCTTTGCTGAGTGGGCTGTGCTAAGCAGAGGGGCATCAGAGCAAGACGAACTCTGACTAGGTGGGGTGGCAATAGAAGGACTATGGGGTGACCTTGGACTGTTATCATACGCTGAAAGGCCAGGCCAAATGTCGCCAGAAGCTGCTGATGATTTGTTAAAATCGTCAAGAGGCTCTGATGGGTCGTGTTCAAATGTATCTTTCTGTTCATCTTGTGATTTATTTTTCATGGGACTGTCTTGCAAAGGAGCCCCTTCCGTTTTCTTTGCCTGCTTTTCCAGAGATGCGCGTCTTTTGGAAGAGACGGGTGATTTGCTGTATGGGGATGAAGAACGAGATGAAGAGGACCTGGGGGACCTGGAAGATCTGTAAGATCGACGAGACCTGCTCCGGGACCTCTGGGAAGACACCGACCTTCGTTTTGGACTTCTGGAACGGGAGCGGCCACGCCTAGGGCTTCTGGAGTGTCTTCGGTTCCAAACAGGCCTATAGCCTCCACGATGGTATCTACCACCTCCTCCTTGGTAATACCCTCTACCTCTTCCTCTGTAACCATAGGGACGTCTCATTCCTCTATTATTTCTGTAATCTCTGCGATAATCTCTAGAATAAACACGATCTCTGCTTCGAGATCGGGAATACGTCCTTGACCGAGACCTGGAACTAAAATTAAAAATCAAACATTAATATTTTACAACTGGAAAACCTGAGGAAAAAAAAAGAAAAGAAAAAGAAGTGTCTTGATGCAAAATGCTAGATTTCTCAAAATGCAGTCAGAAGGTAAAGGATGCAGACTCCCGGTCTTTAAGTAACTTCTACAATCTCTCTTTATTTATTATTTCTGAAATAAATTAATTATAATAAGCACGTCTATACTGCTAAGGACTGTGAAACCTGGCATCATGCAGTTAAGACACTACCAGCCTCACTGGTCTCCCCAGACATTTCATTAGAGATCATCACCTCTCTGGAACACAGCATCCAGTTTCTCAGCCACCACAGTTCAGTGTAATATGCCAGCCTGTGCATGGCACCAGCTGAGGCAGTAAATTCAACTGACCCACTCCTTATAGGAGATGGTAATGTCCACTAATAAGTAAGATGAAGAAAACACTGGAGGCAACTGAGAAGACAAAATAAAGCTTATTTACTGAAGCCTTAAGTTACTTCAAATATGAAAAGTTTAATGAGAAATAAAAAATTACAGGGAAAGCGACTAGATAAAGAAAACATCATGTAAAGCAGAAGGGAAGAATCAAACGGTCCAGAAAATGTGAAGAACCACTACCATTCTGAAGTTATCCTGAGATACAGGAAAAGGGGGAGAAAAAATCAAACAGAAACTACATTCAAAGCATAGTTTACCTACTGCCTAAAATGAAATAGGATTCCAGGCTCACTTCTGCCACAGCATCATGCAAGTGAAAACCATTTCATGGACAAAAACTAATACACCAAATCACCTTTTCATGCAGTAAGACTTACCTGTATCTCTTTTTTCTTGAATGTGATCTGGATCTTGACCTAGAGCTGGACTGAGATCTGGACTTCGATCTTGACGAATGTGATCTAGAATTAGATCGACCCATTTTTGCTAGTAGATCTATTCCTTCCCAAAAGTAAAAGCAATGAGAGGGGGAAAAAATAGAAGCAACCATTTAGTATCCATGTAAATGATATAAATGAACAAAATTTGCATCTACTAAAATGACACTATTAGAAAGTAGTATAGCATTAGCTAAACAAAAGAGCTTTGAAGACAATGTAAGTACATTTATTAGTAAATTTAAAACTTAACCACATTTTAAAGAATTTAACATTGCTTCAGTGCACACAATTTCTCTGAAAACACGAAGTGTAACAGTAAAGGTTTTTTCCAGATTCAACTGCAGACAGATCCTGTAGGAGAAAGGAAGCAGC
Organism: Passer montanus; assembly: GCF_014805655.1. Classification (NCBI taxonomy): domain Eukaryota; kingdom Metazoa; phylum Chordata; class Aves; order Passeriformes; family Passeridae; genus Passer; species Passer montanus. Next base: position 14,772,991 of record NW_024366591.1, read on the forward strand.
AGAAAATGAAACATTTCTGCAAATTAAGGCAAGAATAATGTAACTCCAGACATCTTAATATATCGTAACAAAATTCTAGCTATTGTGTGGTTTATACTTCTCTTGCATTTCCAATGCACTGCTCCTTCTCCAGGAGGAGCTCACAGTCCTCTACAATGCAACACTCACATGAGCAAAGAAAAAGCCCTGAAGTATTTGGTCTAGCAGTTGTTAATTTGACCCACAGGCATTATTTCTTTTAACCATATGTACTAAAGCTCATCACTCTTGATCTGAATTTCCACTGCTCAAGATGACCATGCTGCATCTTTTTAGATTAACTTAGCTTTTTAACCTACATGCAAAATACACAGCTAACTTAAAGATTTTGACAACTGGTTGAACAATATGGCTTGCAACAAGATTCAACACGCTTCAGTACAAATTAAGCTATGAAAACTACAACTGATTATAAATCAATGACAACTAAAAGAAAGTAATTCATAATAAACTATAATTTCTTCTGATGTACAGTCATAACAGATATTTAGAATTAGTGCTAACCATAAAAAAATACACACCTTTTCCTTTTCTTTTCGGATCAGTGGCTAAAAATCCCCAATTTAATTAATAAAAACTTTGACCCATTACCATTTTCTTTTGAAATTGCCCAGCTTTAAAAAAAAAAACAAAAAACAAGTGTCACATTAGACAACCTGAATAAAAGCTATGAACAAGTAACTAGACATTTTCAAGCCTCTGAATGCTCAATTATCATAGTTTAATAATAAAATTAAAACAGAAACTGAAAAAATCAAACATTTACTGCTTGTATTGCAAACAGGCTTTAAAGCCTAAAATTACTGTATCAAAAATTCTAGCTCAACACAACAAGCACTTTTGCTTATATAGTCTCTCATTACCTTGGTAAGATTACCGGTATTTCAATTATGTTAAGATAAAAACAACATTAGAGTTTAAATTAAAGTTACCAAAATTATAGAGACTTTAGACACATCTAAGAGAGCCCAAAAGAGAAAAGTAGATTAACTTTTCTCCTATCAACTGGTTCCTCCTGCCCCATATGGCCTTCTCCATGAGAGTTTGCATGGCCTAAGAGATGTAACCTCATCTGAAATGAGCCCAGCAAAAACCAAACTTAAAGCAGACTTCCATGTAACTCAGAAAAAACTATTTACCTTGGCGAAGAAGAGTATGTTGAATGCTCTTTTTTATTGACTCCTTCCACTAAAAAGCAAGTTTGCAGAACCTATACTCTGAAGATATTTTCTAATTCATTGAATTCAATTAAACTTACAGAAAATGGCTTGTAATCTGTTACAATACTCACAGGCAACATAAATTTAGACCTTTTAAACTGTTTAAGACATGCCAATTTTCCAAGAGCGACAGAAAACAAAAGCTGGTGGGGTTTTTTTTTCTGTTACAAGTAATTATTAAACCAAGCATCAGATGCACAATGTTTATAATATAACTCTTATAATATACTCTGTTACAATTATTAAACCAAGCATCAGATGCACAATGTTTATAATATAACTCTTATAATATAACTCAATTTAAAAATTATTTGCATTCTATGTATGACAAGTACAGTTGATCTTTACAAGACAGTTTTATATACTGTAGCTTCTTATGCAAGCATAAAATTTAGGAAGGCAAAACAAGATTTAATTTTCAATAGCTGAGTTCAATCAGAACATTTAAAATGGACTTAAGCTAAACTTACCTCAAACTGTTAGTTGGTGTCAATGAAGAAACTATTTCAAACCTCTGTATTTGTGCTTTCAGCAACACTGAGTCCTACAGAACAAAAAGTGAGACTGTCAAAGACACAAACATTTGCTAAAAGGAAGCACCTTTTTGCTTAAACAGGTTCAAACATTAATCTCATGAAAAGACAATACAAAAGAAATAGCAAATTTACTCTTGGACTCAGTGATGCTGCACACCAAGACTGGAGCAGCTCAAGAGCCAGCCACTGCCAAGTGGCAAATCCCTTTCCATGTATGACCACTCCTTCCTCAGCCCTGGTAACAGGGCTGTGTAACACATTATCCTCACCTTCACAGCAGCCCTGACAGCCTTCATTCAGGTCCTCCAGTGACCAGCTCTTGATACCTAGAAACCACTTTCATTTAACTAGGTTATCCATGTGGCTTAATGAAGGGCCAAACTGAGCTGGACTGTGGAGCAAATAACAGCATGCAGCCAGAGAGAGGGAGGCAAAAAGGACAGAGGCAAACTTTTAGATCAGTCCGAGCTCTAGCACACAGCTCTGCACTTCACTAGAGCTACGATTACTGGGGAAAAAAATGGGGATGAGAACTCTGGCCAATGGTGAAAGCTTTATCTTTAGGGTTCTCTTGCAATATTTAAAGAAACATTACTCTGGTATAACTTCTAGTTTAAAATGCATACATGTATCATTTCACCTAAAGAGCGAGCATCTTCAAGAACCAGCTCTTCCACAGTTACACAGAAAGGAAGCATAACTGTAATAACACAGCCAGTCTCACAGGTGTGAATTCTTCACTGGCCTCAGCTTTTCATTACCTCCAAGCCTTAAGACTATGTACACCTGTAGACCAACCCAACATGAAACACACTTTTCAATTCCACTCAAGCAACAAAACAGGGATTTTATCCCAGTTCTCCACAGACAAGCTGGATCTTCAGAAATTCTGCAGCTCAACAATTCAATTTATGAAATCCAAAGGCATAAGACATTGACTGCTCCTAAAGGACATTTCCACACCTGTTCATAGGTGTTTTCTTCATCTAAAAGAAGAAATGTAGCATTTGTGTTCATAAACACTGCTTTCAAAAGTCCACTTACCATTCACTAGTAGTGACCAAGATATTTCCAATTTCTACAAAACATATGCTTTATTAAGATTAAGTTTTTACTTCTCATCATCAGCAAGCATGAGTCTCCGAAGGAGCACAGTAGTGTATCGGACCATTTCAGATTTTGTCTAGACAAAAGGCGAGATGGTATTAGCCAGTAAAGGGTAACGAAGGCATTCAGAAGTCTAGTACAGAAAAAGCAATACAAACTTCAAGTTCAGGCTGGTATGTTAAATGAATACTTATATAACCTATGTTTCTGACTTAAAACTGGTGTTAGCTGAAATCCCAAACCCTAATTCAGGTAAGTCTTTAGATCCTGGGGATATATAGCAAGATAGCTGCTTCACTTTTAAAACCACTAAGTAGAAGGCAGGATCTTACATTACCATAACTCCAACTCTGGTTGTGACTTCTGCAGTCTTAGAAATATTTTCTAGTAACTGGCAAAAATGAAAAGTAGCCATACTTCTCTGTTTTTAAACAACACATTAGCTATACCACATCCAACCCTGGCAGTTGAAACATACCTGCTACCCTTTTCTCATTTAGGTTTTTTAAGATGAATATGGATACAATGCTTTAAAAAAAAAGAACTTCTAATAAAAAACCTTAACTACTGAATAAAAAACATTTTACTATTTGCAGCTTTTGCTTCCATTTAGTTGTAATAGGGAAAACCGTGACACACAAGACCCACTAATCCAAACAACACACAGGACCAGAAGTGAAAAGACTACATAGCTGAGGTTTTTTTGTCCATGTAAATATTCTCACAATAAGCAAGAATCTAAAATTTTATTAACCTTTATTAAAGCTGATTTAGAAAATAACTGAGGTAGTACCAGAAGTATTTAGGAAAACAGCTGTCTGTGACAGTTAGCTCCTTCACAGAAAAATACCCATCCTCAGAGCACCACGGCTACAACATCCTGGTTCACAGCAGCACATGAAATCACCCACAGCCTCTTCCTGCTCATGGCAGGCTGGAGTGGCTACACCACGTCAAATAAGGGCACAGTAAAGGGCAATAAAAAGAGGTCAAAGCATCATTTGTTGCTCTGTCAGAAGAGGCCCCCGCTCGGCCAAAGGTGTGCATCAACAACGTGAAAAGGTGTCATCACGATCACCCAGCATTTTTAAGAGAGGACCACAACTGCTAGGAACATGGCCTGTGCATGAAACACCAGGGCTGTAATCCACACACTTCTTTTTCCTCACTTTCCACCCTACATAATTGAAAGGAGATGCTTGGCTCTCAACCATTTCACTGCCATGTTAAACAAATGTGGATTTTACAAAGGAAGCTGCTGCAGCTCCACAGAATAAGGTGGCTCTGCTAGTTTAAAGAAACAGTCCCATCTCTCCTGTCCTGTGTTTCCTCACATTCCTGATGATCTCTCCTATGCCAGTCTAAGTATTTCTGCACCCACATACTGGATCACTTTCAATACAACTTTTTTTTTTTTTTTTTAAATTTGGTTCATTACACAGCCCACAAACACTTAGGCCAACACAAGGAAATTGAAATAGCAGCCGGGCAGGACTGCTTCTTTTGGCAGCACCACAAACTTAAACCTTCCCTGAAACCAGCTTGGCACAGCCTCGAGAAGCAACAAACTTGGTGGTATTTAAGATTTTTAACAATACTTGCAAGCAGCTTTAAGAATAAAAACCAAAGCAACAAAAACCCCACAAACAAACAAAAAACCTCAACAAAATAAACACATACATCTAAAGTCAAAATAACTGAAACCAAACACACCCAAACAACCAAGACTTAACGCAGAAACTACGTTTTCCAAAAATTGGCTAGTCCACCATCTGTCAGTTATTGAATCACATCCAGATAAGTTTCTTAATGAAAAAAACAACAGGATCTTTGTGTTGTACATCTTGTTTTTGCTTGATGGTCGCATTTGCTGGCCAAGATTGATTGAAGACACCCAATCAGGCTTATCCCATCACAAGCAACACAATAAGAAAGCAAGTGACACTGTCAGCATTTGCTATATTTAATAAAAAATAAAAAGGACAAGGAAAATGGTAATCAATTCCTTTTATATAGTATTTTAGGAGTCCTCACTACACCGCTGATGTTGGAGTTTTGTCAGAGTACACAGACTGTAGATACAACACATCTCTCAAGCTGTTTAACAAGTTATACATCACATGGAAGTTTAAGACATTGTAGGACAGTTATACCCACTTACACTAGCAAAACACTGCTTCCTCTTAGATCCATTACTTTAGCTACCCTTCCTTTACAGCTGTTTAGTAGTCTGTATTTCTCTTGCTTAAAACATTAGTTGAGAGCTGTCAGGTAGATTTAAATAAAAATCTTGTTTAAGTAATTCGCAAGCTGTTGCCAAAATGCGTTTTCATTCAGAGATTCAGGCTTCAAAAGACGGGACGATTATACAACCATGACAACACAAAAGTCTTCATAAAATTCCACAGAATTTGTAATAGTTTCTCATAATACACCCACAGAAATAAAGGAAGTCAGTCTTAATGAGACAGCACTGTAAGTCATCTATTCAATGCTTGCACATCTGCTGTGCTTTCTTATCCACTCTCTATCCCCCCTTTTTTTTAATGTCCACAACTCTAGCAGTGGCACATCACACATAATAATAGAATGCATTTCACAGTCACTTACACCCATCCTACTTAGATCAGCGGTGACTTGGATTCCTTCAAATAGTAAAATTCCATGGCAAATTTGCCCAAACTATCTTGTTATATACAAACAAGAGGTGGGAAGTCCTACTTCGTATGTCGGAAATATAATGGAAACAGTAAAACACACAAAGGCTTTTTTCCCCCCAACTCATTAATTCCTATACAGAAAATAACACAAAATATTTGTAAATGAAGTCAAAACCCAGCAGCATCCTAGTAACATCAAAATCACCTCTGCAAAACTGTCATATGATTGTTAGCTGTCTTTTATGTAATACTAATGGCAAACAAAACCATGTTTCTTCTCTAACTAGAAAAACAAAGAAACCAAAGTGACTGAGAAATGGTTCCACACACAAAAAGGAATTAGCATGCTTTTGGACACACACAGTTTTGGACAGCCTTTGTTATCTTTGTGTGTGTGTTTTATACACCGTGTTTTCATATGCCCTTACACCACGGTCTCCCCAGTCTCTGCTATGAACTACACAAATTGCTGCTGCAGAAAAGGCAATCTTCCCACCCTCATTTGTTCCAAGGCTGACACCCTCAGAGGTGCTTGGAGGGCTGCAGCAGTGATCCATAAGAAAACTACTCTGGACAAAAGCTGCCTTTTCAGGCACATCACCTCCCAGATCCCATTTACCACAAAGCTGCACGGGGCCAGGGCCAGCACAATGAAAAGCAAGCAACGCGCTTTTCCCGAATACCTTTGGGAGAAACTCTCACACAGACAAACAGAGCACTTGCTTCAGCAGCTTTCTTCACCTACCTCTGCTACCTGTAAACAAACCGCAAATGTTCTCTGGCATTCCACAAACCCTTACAGCACTACCTCTCCTTGACAACCAGCCTGAACATAATCCATCCGAATATCTGCACCCTAGCTCCAAACAGCTCCCTGCTGATTTTTTTTCTACATTCCTACGACTATTTCAAGTTTTCTGCATTCTCTTCTTCATGGCACGTGCTCCTACCTCCTGCCCCCAGGATTCTGCCAGCCCCAGCCCCACCTGAGCTGCTCCCCACAGGCTGGCACGCTGAAGCCTTGCCCAGGACAGCGGCACTCCAGCTCCGAGCACCGACAGACGTAACACCGGACCTGGGCCGGCCATTAAGCACAGCCCGTCACTCAACATCAAAAGCGACAAGTGGGAGGATGCAATTCTTACTTTCCCTGACACAAGACAGATGCAAGCCTGAAGCACACCTCAGTGCCAAAACCATTACCCCGTCCTCATTTTCCTCGCTTTTGTCCAAAACAACGTGATTATCAGAGAGGAGGACGAGGAGGAGGGAGGAGAAAAGCAGCTAGACAGCATCTTCCTGCAACTCCACGCTGTTTAACTAATCCCTCCCACACCAAGAACAACTATTCTACGTGATATTTTTATACATTGCATTGCTTAAGCAGTGACTACTCGCAGAGTCAGGAGCACCTTTGTTTTGCATGCCCTCACGTCTTCCTGTAGTAAAATTTAACTGTTCCTCTGAGGACAAAACTTTGATCGCCGAGATAAACAAGTGATGGGTTGTAGCGACTTCGTAAAGGATCAACATGAAACACAAAACAAGAGCCTGATTTTCACAGAATTAAAGGCGAAAAGTAGGGGGTTTACAAAGCAAAGGGGAAATAACGGGAATGATCCTGCAATGGTTGCACAGTACAGCACAATCAAGACTGGCAACACAATAGACCCTTTCAGCGAGGGGCATAAAACCCACGGCGGTCCCTCACGGGGTTTTGCGGGCATCTGCAATCAGGGCAGGAGAGGCGCAGGGAGGCGTGGGGTACCTCAGGCACCGGCGCCTGAACCACAGCCATGCCCGAAGGGAAGTTCCTCCAGCCACCGTAAAGGCTGATCCAGCACCGGGAACCATCCTTTCTCTCCGGCACCGTTTCCCTCAGCGTCACACCCACAATGATAACGGGCAAATTTAACATTCCCGTAACCAGCGCTGTGCCACCCCATCCCCTCGGGCCTTCCCGCCTCCCCCGGAGAGGCCCACAGCCAAAGGCCGCGCACCCGGGGCGCACGCCCAACGGGGCCGGCCGGCCGCCCACTCCCCACAAACCCTACACCCCCATCCCGCCAGGCTTCCAGGAGCGCCAAGGCAGCTCCGCTGCCGCCTCCCACCGCCCCTTCCCCTTCTACCTTCGCTTCCCGGGGCGCAGGGAGGAACGGCACCGGCTCGGTCCGGCTCCCGCGGGAAGCAGCGGCCTACGTCAGGGCGGTGACGGCGACCGCCCGTTTCCGTCCCGTTCCGTCGGCGCTGGCGCGGGATAATCGGGATAATCGGGATAATGGCTGCGGAGCGCCGAGGTCACGCGGCGCGGGAAGGCGGGACGGCGCGGCGCGCGAGCACCGCGCGCTGGGGGGCGGGGCCGGGCCGGGCCGGGCTGCTCCCCTCAGGCTCCCCCCGCCATCTTCCCCCCAGCCCGGGGCCACCGCCCCGCCAAGCCTGCACGCAGCCCCTCTACCGCCGCCCTTCTCTCACCTGGCGGGCGGAACTCCCGGCAGCCCCGCTCCCTTATGGCAACCTGGCGGCCATTTTCCGTCTCGTCGGAGGAAGAGACGTGAAGCCCGCGGGGAAAAGCAAAAACCACCGAGAGGGGCGGGGGCCGCCGCCGCCGAAACGTCACTTCCGCTCTGGGCGGGGAAGCGCCAGCCCCGCGCTCAACGCCCGAGCGCCATCTTGGTTTCGGGTACCCGTCCGCAAGCAAGATGGCCGTGGGCGGTAGCCCGCCCCCCCGGGCTGTGCCCTGCCCCGCGCCCGGGGCTCCGCGTCCCGCCCGCCGCGGGCTCCGGCTCCCTCCGCACCGCCGCGGCTAAAAGCTGTCGCCTCGTATCCTCTCGTTCCCCAGAGGGCGGCCGGAGCAGCTCCCCCCGGCCGTTGCCTGGTTACCTGTGGGCGGGTGCGCGTCCGTGCGGAGGCGCCGCTCGGACGGGGCCGTGTGCGGAGCGCGGCCGGCGCAGGCAGCGGCTCGCACACAGCGGCGCTGGCGGGCGCTGCTCCGCGCCCCGGCAGCGAGATGGCGGTGCCGCGGCGCTTTGCTGCTGCAGCGCCCTTTGCTGCGGGCGGGCGGCCGTGACTTGGCTGCGACACAGCAGCGCCGCGTTCGGGGAGAGCGCGCCCGAGAGGTTTCTGTGCCGCCACGGAGATGCGGCCGAGGGCTGCGAGGCAGCAGCCTGGGAGTGATGCACGAAGCGCTGCGTGTGCGCTGGCCAAGTGCTGCAGCTCACAGAATCACACAGTGTTCTGAGCTGGAAGGGACCCATTTCGAGCCTAACTCTTAGCCGTGCACAGGGACAGTGCCAAGAATCACACCATTTACTTGAGAGCGTTGATGAGCAGTTCACACTTTTTGAATCTTACACGGCTGATTTATTTTTTTAGAAGGCTATTGTCTATTCTTTTTTGAGTCAAGAATCATAACCCGCAAAAAAAAAAAAAAAAAAAAAAAAAAAAAGAGGAAGGCACATGCCATTTTAACATGAGTTTTGTAAATTCTGGGGACAATGAGTGGGAGGCCGCCAGAAGCAATTGATGGAAGAAAAAGGCATAGAAGATGAGAAGAAGACATAATCCCCAAATGCTTTGCTGTTCCATGTGTAGGCAAAGTGATTTGCTGGTTAGGTCTGTTTATTGTGGCTATTAAGTTTTTTGAAATGTAGCCTTCTGTGGAGGCAGCAACCAGTGAGTAGTTGGTGCTGAAATAAAAACTGTGGTTAACTGATGAACAGTCAGCCTACAGAGAAGCAAATCCTCTCTCCTTTTAAGGTTTTCCTTTCTGCAGGGGTAGGGGTAATGGATGTGTGCCTCAAGTGCAGCACACATTGCTACAGCTTTTGCTGTAACCAACAATAAGGCACTTTTAATGAAGAGGCTCTTTGAGCTTTGATAAGGAACCTGTGAGAGAAGACAATTTGCCCGGGCCTATAAGGTTTTCAGAACAGGTTTTCCTGAGATTTGACTGCATTTAATACACCTATTTTTTAATGGTTCTGCAAATTGCTTTTGCAGGGACACCTTCCACTAGACTAGGTTGCTCCAAAGCCCATTCAGGCCTTGAGCAGTTCCACAGCTGATGCATCCACAGCTTCTCTGGGCAACCTGTGCCAGTGCCTTACCATTCCCACAGTAAGAATTTCTTCATAATATCTAAACTAAACCTACCCTCTTTCAGTTTAAAGCCATTGCCCCTTGTCCTGTCACTGCATGTCCCTGTAAAAAGTCACCCTCTGTCCCTCTTGTAGCCCCCTACCCATAGGTACTGGCAGGCTGCTGCACGATCTCAGAGCTCCCTCATCTCCTGAGCGAAGTACCCCAGCTCTGTCAGCCTGCCTTCACAGGAGAGGTGCTCCAGCCCTCTGGCCCTCTGGATTTGCTTGAGCAGGTCCATGTCCTTGTGCTGGGGCCCCGGAGCTGGACACAGCACAGCAGGTGGGGTCCTGCAGAGCAGAGCAAGGGGCAGAATCACCTCTCTCATCCTACTTCCATGCTGCTTGGGATGCAGCCCAGAACACGACTGGCTTTTTGTGCTGTGAGCTCTCATTGCTGGCTCATGTCTGACCTCTCATCCATCAGCACCTCCAAGTTCTTCTCCTCAGGGCTGCTCTCAATCCATTCTCTGCCAGCCTGTGCTCGTGCTTGGGATTGTCCAGGTGTAGAACCTTGCACTCCACCCTGTTGAACTTCATAAGGTTCATACAGGCCCACCTCAAGCCTGTCGTGGTCCCTTTGGATGGCATCCCTTCCCTCCAGTGTGCTGACTCAACTTGGTGTTGTTAGAAAACTTGCTGAGGGTGCACTCAATCCCGCTGGCACCAACAAAGATTTGTGGGACATAAGCTGATATAAGATACGTGGCGTTTGGGACAGAAAAACTTCTACTCTTTCAATCCTCTATTGTGTTTAAGATAACATGCTGTGTGCCCAGATGGAAAAACAAAATAGGTGTGCTGACTCAACTTGGTGTTGTTGGAAAACTTGCTGAGGGTGCACTCAATCCCACTGGCACCAATAAAGATTTGTGGAACATAAGCTGATATAAGATATGTGGCGTCTGTCTTACTGGGACAGAAAAACTTCTACTCTTTCAATTCTCTGTTGTGTTTAAGATAACATGCTGTGTGCCCAGATGGAAAAACAAAATATAATGTGAAACTTTTTTGAGAATATATTGTAGAGTGTTTCAGTTATATTTGCCTGATGGCAAATAATGCAAGTTTTGTTCACTCTTTGTCTTGCCAAGTGTGACATTTGAGCTATGGGCTATGTGATTCTTCAGTGGAGCGCCTTGGTAGCAAAAGCTTCAGGACAGGCACCTGTGCTTTGAAACACACCAAACCAGTCGTTTTCTAAGGGTCTTCACATGAAACACAACCTGACAGGTTTCCATCTCCTGTGACTCCATGACTTTCTGTGGTAATTTACCTTGTAAAATTTAATCTTCTTTTTATATGGTTTGACCAAACCTCTAAAGTACACGGGCACCTCTGAGCTGCCTTTGATGTTTTAGAGATACTATCTTTTGCTACAAAGCAATAAAAAATACCAAAAATATTTCCATTTATGTGCTTATTATTATCATAGGAGACATTAGCTCTGGGCACACAAACTGCTGCTTTATTTGAATACAGCAGCAGGCCAGAAAATTACAGTGAAATATAAAGCTCAAGACAATGGGAAAATACATAAAGACAAAGCATGACAATAATACTGTGTCACCACCGGCCCAAGCCAGACTCTTGATGGCTGTTACCAAGTGTTCTCACTGTTCAGTAAATTAGCTGACTGGTTGTACATCTTGTGAGCACCAGCACAGAAAGGAGGAATCAGTAGGAAACTCCACGGTTGATAGTCAGCAGTGAAATTGGATTGTCCGATCAGGGAATGCCGTTCCTAAGAGTTGCAAAAGGTAATGCAACCTCAGTTCAAAGAATATATTAGGAATGAAGAAACCCCAGAGTGAAATTGTCTTTAATATCTTCAAAAGCTGGAGCACAAGCTTGCACAAGTCAGTGGTTGTATTTACCATCTTTGGCCTGGTTCTTTACATGCAGCTGGTGCTTTACAACAGAGATTCACATCTGTAGCAGCTGCGTTTCCTTTTAAAACCTTGTTCAGTTTTACAACCTCTTTGAATGGATTTTGTCAATCCGTGAGTGGGACAAGGCCCAAGGGAGCTGTGTAAAGGAATGCTTCAGTAGATGGCACTCTCCCTCTGAAGGAGGATGGGCAAATACCTAAACCAAGGAATTAGATGCAGTGAGAACAGCTTCCTTTATACTCTACAGAAATCGCAGTGAATACACATAAAGCTCTGTCTAGCTATGCAATGAAGTAACTCCTGGCAGATTTTCACGAATTTGGATCTATCAAGTCCTCACATCTGGCTTCCTCCCTGCTTGAATGACTGTAGTCTGTTTATGTTCAGCTGAACTCCTCCTGATTCCTTAACAGTGAACACATACACACATGTATTTTTGTATATATTTTATGTATTTTGTGTATATATATGCACCTGTACCATATACACCATATAGACATTGGTGTATGTGTGTATATATACATATATAAAAGAGCTCAGTAGTAATGTAAGTTGCCCACATTAGACTCAGAGTTTACAATTGTTCTTTCACAATTTTTTTTTCAAATTCTTTATTTTATTCTATTATTCTGTTAGTGGTAGGTCCATTTTGAGAACTTAAGTCCTTTGATTTGTTGATAGTTTTCCGTTGCTATTTTATAGTCACAAAATTTCTTAGATCCAGTTAAAGAGTACTGAATTGGTACAAGTGAGGAGGCCTCAACTGCAGGTATGGAGGCAGTGAAGACCTTCTAGGCCTTAGGGAAGCTACGACCTTTTGAATCAAATCTGTTGCTAAACAAGCAGCAATGTACAGCCATCATGCATCTTTCTAAACTGTATAGCACTTTCCTCACCGCTGAACAGGAACGTGAGAAGAATGTGAAAAAAATGTGTATAAGACAAAGTTGCAATAAAAAAATTACATGGGACAAATTTATAAAAAACAAATTTAATTAGTTCAATTTCTTAAGAGTCTTAGATTCTTGAGTATAAAGTGAGTATATACTTTTAATTTCCTGCTTTTTAAGTACCTTTTTTCTTATTTGACTGGTACACAAGTCAAATACAACTACACAAATTCTCAATCACTGCCTCTCCCCTACACTCTGTAAAAATCCTGTCTCCATTGATTAAAACCACAGGGATAGCGGTATTTTAAAATCCAGACCCAGGAGCTAAAAGTTTACTACCATAGCTAAAATAAAGTTGACCTTTTTTTTCCCCCAATATTTATGTCAAAGCCTGAGGGTGTTTGGGGGCCTGATAGCATCCCTAGGTCATGTATGAAAGAGGAGTAGAGAGAGTATTTGTGTACATCTCTCCAGTGGCAAGCAACTTTTGATCAATCAAAAGTTATGCACCATTGCAAACTAGATGAGAGAATTTCTGTTAAAATAAGCAATTCAACTGGAATACTGCATAAAATGGTAGATTAATAAGTATATTTTTTTACATTTTCTAATTTTTGAGTCAAAACAAAACAAACCTGCTGTGCGTGTCAGGTGCTTAAGGGACTGTGCTCAAAAGCAGTATTTTCTGTCATTTGCAGAGAAGCTATATGCCAGATTAAATGTGCCAGTGCCTTACCAATGGCAGAGGAAGCTTTCTGCTGAAAATACTGTTTAGCTACAGAATCCATCTGTTTTTTTGGCAAATAGATTTAAACTTCCAAATGCATTTATACAGAATTCCAAACAGCCTTCACACAGTAAGGTTACTGCTTGGAAGTCTCTTTTGCACACAAACTGAATAGAAATGGTTTGGAGAGGCATTTTAACACTGTACAAAGGATCATATTTTTTTTTTTCCCTTGGAGACAAAAATCAAAATGTTGAGTGTGGGACATTTACTATTTGAAGCATGTTCTGTGAATAAAAGCAAAGATAGCAATAAAATAAAAATCAAAGGGTAAAAGCAAAAATAGTCTAACATTATTAAGGTACTACTATTTTTTTCATCTTCTGCAAACTTGAGCTGACATTTTTATTCAATTAATAAGGAAACTTATCAAGGTCATGAAACCAATCAATAACGTTTCATTTATAGCTTCAACCCTTATCTTTATAGCAGCTACTGTAATTTCAGAGTACGTTTGAAGATCCATAAACCAGCCTTCCACACTGGCTTTCAAGTATTTGTTTCAAATCAAAGAACAATTGCCTGAGTCATCAAAGTATGTATCAGGACACCTGAGTTTTATGCCTTCAGGCAAATTATAGCCTAATTTTCAGGTGTCATGCACTTCTTTAACTCCCACTTATCTAAAACAGAGTTGCACGAGCTTGGCACCTCTGAAACTTGCTTTTAAACCATTTTGGGACTATCTTCTTTACAGATGCATTGGAAAGCTGTTTTAGTGTTCGCATCCATTTTGAAATGTTTAGTAAGAGCATCACAGAAATGCAGTCAATACTAGCAAATGTATCATTGAAACAGTCCTGTTGTTTTCTCATCTCAGTGCAGTACAGTTCAAGTTATCTTTAAAGAACCTCACAATTAAACATTACAGTTTATTAGACAGAACAGAGCAAGAGACAGAAGGAGCATGTGATGGGTAGCAGGCTTTTAGGATGAAAGTTGAAGGGTGGGAAATGATTAGCAAAGGTAAAGAGCAAGTGGTGGCAGAAGTAGGACCTGGCAATTACATGGATTTCCTGTTCTTTAGAAGACCCCTACTGAAAGGATCCAGAAAACATGGTGAGAAAGTGGAGATACTAGCCCCACTTTTGATAGCATGAAGAAGCCAGACAGAGATCAGAACTCTATGGATTTGCAGAGCTGGTTAGGGAAGTAGCCAGAAAAATCAAAATCACAATTCTTTACAATGAATTGCATTATGTATTAGAAGTATCATATCTTTTGGTTTACCAGTGTAGGTAGGCTTATTTGTGACAAGTGGTATTTGTGATTAAGAAAATTTTATAAAGAGAAAAAAAAGCCATTGTTGGACAGACCAGAGGGATTTGAGTGAGTCTGTTCATGAGTGTTTGGAGATGGGTGCAGAACAAAGGGTTGATTTTTAAACATTATTTATTTAGAAAATGAAGATTCATTAAAGGACAGAGGTGAAAACTTACCAATAAATGTATCAAATGCATTAGAAGTATCATATCTTTTGGTTTACCAGTGTAGATAGGCTTATTTGTGACAAGTGGTATTTGTGATTAAGAAAATTATATAAAGAGAAAAAAAAGCCGTTGTTGGACAGACCAGAGGGATTTGAGTGAGTCTGTTCATGAGAGTTTGGAGATGGGTGCAGAACAAAGGGTTGATTTTTAAACATTATTTATTTAGAAAATGAAGATTTATTAAAGGACAATAAATGTATCAAATACCAATAATGTATTTATTGGTATACCAATAAATGTATCAAATGCATTAGAAAAAATCCACCAAATCTCTGAATGAGAAGCTAATAAAAGTGATTAACTTTCAACAGCCATGTACCTACAGGATCCCTAATTAAGGTGACCATGAATCAAACCAGTTTTTACTAGAATCCTGAATATTACAAATATCACCTCATGCTGCAAGAATTAAACCAGGGTCATTTGTAAAACTCTTCAGCCAAGGGTGGGCACATGCACCAAACTGGTGAATTAAGCAAAAGGAGAACTGAACATTTTCCTTTTACTACCTCTTTCTGCATGAAAACAGCAGATAATTTTTGCATCCTCCCATTGCTAACTTATCCAGCCCATTCAGCAGGACTGCCTTGACAGGAAAAAAATGGTGCTACATTCATCTGGCTACTGTCTTTTTTCCCCCCATTTTCTATTCTTGCTGATTTGCAAAGTCTCAGGTGACTGAGTTATGAGTTGTTTGTCCAACAGCTCCTTTGTTCTGATCTGTGCTTCAGCAAGAACTGGAAAAACCTGTTCACTTGCTCTTTTTTTTTTTTTCCCATCTTCCTCTCTCCAATTGGTAGCTGCAGCTTGTACACATGCAGACAAGGTGGTGCCTACCTTTCATGTGGAAAGCTGCCTTACAAAAACAGGTTGCATTTTCCATTATCCCAGAGTTTTTCTAGCCTCAAACAGGCTTTGGTGGATGCTCCATAACCTAAACTCCATTTGCTCTCTATGGGATGTGTTTAGGACATTATCTTATTTCTCTTCAGGCGAAAGGAAGGTGTGTCTCCAGTGCACTCATTTCAAATAACAATTTATGAACTTTGGGAGATCTGCAGAAACCAGCCTTGTGAAATGTATTTTTTTGGACACAGAAGTCTGTCTGCCTTACAGCATATACACACCATGTGATGTTAATATCTGTAAGACAGAACGAACAGTGAGGAGACAAGCTAGTGCAAAAAGCAGACAAATTGAGAAGAAACTTTTGTTTCCATCTCGTTCCTTTTCTTCTTGCTTTGTGCTGCTGTTGGAACAAGAATGGGTCAGCTATGTGGACGATGCATGCAGCTCCTGCGGGACTTCATAGGCTTTGTTCAGAGGATGGCCTCTGACTTGGTGCAAGGCATCAAGGAATGCTTAACTCTGATAAGCAAATGCTCCTGCTTAAAACAGAACAGCTCCAAAAACAGACAGCTGTACAAGCCCATCCTACAGCCTCATGAGAGAGTGACAGCACAGGAATTTCTGCAGCATATTGAAAAAGGTAAGAGCACTTGTCTTTTTCTAAAGGGTTGTGAAACAGCAAGGGGATTCATTTTGTGGGTTGAAAGAAGATTGCTAGCTGCTCTGCTGTGGTATGGCATTGAGCAGCTCGGTGATGATGAGGAAAGGCCAGAGCTACAGAGCATTTTCGTTGCGTACAGGACACCAAAGGCTCAAGTCATGCAACAGTTGGATCTAGGTAGAAGTGGTGAATCACTTTCTTGCTCTGCCACCACTGTTAATATATAACCCATGTAAATGTGTTTCATAAAAGTGAGTGCTTCTAGAAATTAAAGTTACTTTTTAGAAGTGAGTCAAAAGGAACTGACAGAATTGGACACAGGCTTTGATAAGACTGGATGCTATGTGAGTGCTGAGCTGTGAGTGGGCAGATCACAGGGTGCATCTCTGTGTTGGCTGAACACTGGGACTTACACTAGGAATGTCTGGGCAGTACATGGGGAAGACCAAAGTCATCCTGGGACAAGCATCATTGAGTTCTCAGGATTCCAAGCAACTGTGCTTTTGTGCAAACATTTTAGACATCAGGCTTAATAATAATCATGGGATTCTGAGTGAATCAAAGTAGATTCATAACTCTTCATCTATCTCCTTTGCTTAACAGGTTATCTGCCTAATTCCTCTGTTTTTCTGTTTGTTATATCCTCTTTGTCCTGTCCTAGGATACAACATCAATAGGAAAACTTGGTTTTTTTATTTCACGTCTGCAGTCATCTTGAATGAGTGTATTTTGTTGGTTGTCCAATCTAAAAATAGTCCTTATCTCAAGATAAAGGGGTCATTGCTTGATTGGTTTTTCTTTCTGTCACAACTAATTTGGTATACTTTATGTTTAACAGCTTAGGGCTAAAGCTACTACACAAAAGTGCATAGTCCCCTATTTTTGTTTGTGTGAAGGGTGTGGAACTACTATTCATTTACTTGTCTTTTTGGAAACAATCTTGTAAGGAGAACCAGGAGAAACATTTTTTTCTTGGCATGACATGGTTAATTCTGTTTGAAATGCTCTGTCATGGAACAACCTTTGGAATAATTTCTGTGACTCTTGTTGTTGGGAGCATGTGTGGATTAGCCTCACTTGGTATTAGCTGGTGCCATTATTCAGCAAACGTGGTGGGTCCTGTGCTGATAAGGTTCACTGATTGTTGCACTTCAGTGCTGGTTTAAATCCTGACATCCATATACAGAATAGGGGCAGATCTTTCAGCTTGTTATACAGTGATCTTCCAGGGCTGAACTTTCTCCTCCAAAGTCTAGTGTGCTCCTGACTGTGAGACTCCAAGACAGGAGACTGTCCCTGCACAGCTGATGGATGAGATGTAATGAAGGGGAGGCCAGGGTGGCCCCTTGTAGCAGCCACTGGTGCTCCCTGAAAAGACTGTGTGTTTTATTGAGACATCCTTTCCTCTCTGAGATCAGTCTTCAAAAGTCTGGTCTGTCTTGCATCCATGGGAGCTGGGGTACAGCAGCAGGAAGCCAAGAGCTCCTCTGACAGCAGTACCCAGATGACAATGAGAGTTTTCAGGGAGGTCCCACTGTCCACAGCAGGGCATATACAGCACCCAAGAAGCAGAACCAATCTGGTTCTCTGGATGGCCAAATCTTACTGCCTAGACAAATAGAGGCAGGGAAGCCTCACAAAGAGAACCAAGACACATCCTTCTTACTTTAACACTCACCTGTGTATTTTATTCCAAGAGGGAACAAGCCTATCCTCAAAACAAAATATAATAAAAGATAATAAATATGAACAAAATATAATAAGCAAACAAAATATAATAAGCAAAAATAAAGTGTTTGGACAATTTGGGTGCAAGGAGAGACTTTATGCTTGATCATCACACTCATCTGTTAGCCAGGGCTGGAAGTTTTGATATTTTAAGCAGGTGAAGATTTTTGAGTGGATTTTGAGAGCTTTATCACTCTCCCAAACAAAACCACACATAAAAGAATCAGATAGATTCAGGTTCAGACAGTGAAAGGAACAGAATTAAACCACATGAAGAGATTTTTTTTGGTTTTTTTTGTCTAAAACCTTGCACACACAGGCAAGTCCTTATCTTTGTGTATACTACTAATTCTTTTTAAAAATTATCTTTATATGAAGCAGTTCTGTGAAGCTCACTTACCTAATCCTGAGGGTAGGAGTTTGCTAGTCTTGACATGTCAGCAGCTTCTAATGCCTTGAGATATTGGTTGTGTTTTGCAGTGAGGCACAAAAGCTCATGCCCCTCACATCCCTCACATTTCTTTGTCCCATGGGAGGTAAAGTAGCTAGATATTTTTCACAGAGATATTTCAGTCATTGTTGCACAGCTTTGATCTGTTGCCTGAAAATAAATCTTATAATTGTGTGCTCCACCAGTTGATCAATCATACATTACCTTTTTAACTCTGTTCATTCGCTCAGTGTCCCTTTCCTTTTCCTCTCTGCTGCTCCATTCCACATATTATATTATACAGTGACTTACAGAAGTCATGCATGACTGCTATTGTTTGATGGCTGTTGTTGAACATCTGGTTTATTCACAGGGGAGCTATCATACTCAAGAGCAGGTAGACTCATGCTAGAAATTTAAGCCTGAGGCAAGCCCGTTTGCAGTCCATGTTGCTATTCCTTTAAATCCTGTTTCAATACCCAAAACAGGAAACACAGTGAACTTCAGATGTGGTAAATTAGAAATATATACTCTTTCTGTACTTATAAATATATATAGAGATAAAACACACGTTAGAAATATATACTCTTCCTTAACTAAGAACACCATGTTCAGTATTTTAACAAAGATTCAGAAAAAGGTAAAGATTTTTGTGGAGAGCAAGAACACCTGCATTTCTCTTAGATAGCATAAAAGTGTCTAAAGGTTATAATTTGTCTTGTTTCCAATCACTAGCTTTGTGAGCTTTACAAGAGGCATTGCCAAGGTTATTCCCAGTTCATCTATTGCTTCTGCTCATGAAAACATGAATAGATGGACTTTATGGAGTACAAAAATCCTTATGAGTTTGGTTGGCTTTCAATTTTAATTTTTTTTTTTTTTTGTAAACTAACCCTTTACAGATGTAATTAAGCCTGTGCTGTCATTTTACACCTTTAGATTTTGAAATGTCTCCACTGGGAAAGGACCCTCTGGAAGCCTTGAGGACCTTATCCTTTTCAGAAAACCCGGGTTTACAGCAGTCAGCTGCCCTCTATTACTTGCATATGAGTCAGCACAGTAAGTTGTCTCAGTAAGCATTAGAAAAATTTCATGTAATTATAAATAAAATTATTATTTCAAACAGTGAAACTCTTTTTGATTAATTTAGCAAGGGGTTTTTTTTGCTTTCATGCCATGTTTTTTGCCAAGGAAGATGGAAAACTGTCATTGCCACATAGGCAGAGTCAGTTCTGGGTTTTGCTATAAGGAGATATCTCTTACGATTATGAAAGACTGTTACTTATGAAATTGTTATATTTATATGAAGCTCAGCAGAACCCGAAATATTTCAAGTTAGTGTATACTGAATCTCCTGAAAGAAGCATAGTCAAAATATGGTGAAATGAAATGGACATCGTGACCAGTTAATGTTATAAATTATATACAAAAGAGGACAAAGCTCCAGAAGATAGATTGTAGTGAAAAGTTATGAAGGACTCATTCTTCTTTGTTCAAATAATCTGTGGGAGTACTTGGCTCTTGAGGTAGTTTGTTAATGGTTAGGAGTCAGCCTAGATATCCCAAATAAAATATCAGCAAGAGTTTGAATTCTATAAAAAGGTAAAAATACTGCAATAAGCAGGTTGAAATTTATTTGTTTATTTTAATTTTACTTCAAAGAGAATATTCTGTCACTTGGATGATAACTTTATCCCATGTATTATTTGCTGGATAAAAAGTGCAGGTAGCCACAATGCAAGGACCTGCTGTGAGGCAGAATGACTTGTTTGGTAGCAAGGCACACTGCTTCCCTTCCCATGATGTTTATGAAGTACTTGATTATTCAAAACCTCTTCAGGAAACTTGCCCTGTTTGCTAGTAGCACTGGAATTTTAATGAAGGTGAATACCACTTAGCCTGTCTATGGGAACACCTCAGGCTTAAGTCCACCAAGGGAAAGATGTGACTGTGATGAACAGTGGGATTCATGAACATTTCCTCTCACTCTTGCAGTGAACATCAAAAAGGTAAAAATACTAGCAATAAGCAGGTTGAAATTTATTTATTTGTTTATTTTAATTTTACTTCAAAGAGAATATTCTGTCACTTGGATGATAACTTTATCCCATGTATTATTTGCTGGATAAAAAGTGCAGGTAGCCACAATGCAAGGACCTGCTGTGAGGAAGAATGACTTGTTTGGTAGCAAGGCACACTGCTTCCCTTCCCATGATGTTTATGAAGTACTTGATTATTCAAAACCTCTTCAGGAAACTTGCCCTGTTTGCTAGTAGCACTGGAATTTTAATGAAGGTGAATACCACTTAGCCTGTCTATGGGAACACCTCAGGCTTAAGTCCACCAAGGGAAAGATGTGACTGTGATGAACAGTGGGATTCATGAACATTTCCTCTCACTCTTGCAGTGAACATCCCCCTGCCTGTGGAGCATCTGGAACCTTTCTATGCCTTACTACGTTCTGCTGACCTGGAGGTGCAGCAGATGTCTTCCTTGTCCCTTGTCAACTTCCTGCTGGAAGGAAATAGTGAGTAATTAATGACACATCTCTCTTCAGGTCAAGAAGTATCCGTTCAGACAGTCTCAGAGAGAAGGAGGGCTCTTCTACACAAATCTAGATTCCTTTTTTTGTGTTCCTGATAGGACAAGTGTGAGTCTGATTCTGACTGCAAGGTACATAGCTTCTGGTGGCATCAAGATAGATCAGATCCTTCCAGCTAAATTATATAATGTGACAAGTGTTCTTGGATCTGTGTGCAAAGGCTGATAAATTATTCCCAGGCCAGTGTGGGAATTATGTTCTCATTATTGGATCTACAGACATTTTTCCTTTCAAACAATGAATACAGCTAATAGAAATAAACTCTGTGTACGAGACAGTGCTCATTTTCTGGTTATTTATGAACTGGACCTTAGTCTTAAATTGCTTACAGAGAAAAAAAAGTTTAAACACTCAGCACAATTCACTTACTTCTGTAACTAAAGGGGAAAATAGACTTGAGATGGAATCTGGGAGATGCAGAAGAATAACTTCCCAATAAAGTTTATGTTGATAGACAGGGCATGAACATGCCACACCTCATCAACAAAGTCCTTGTTGCATCTACTACTGCATTCCTGAGCACCCAGGCCACAAGAGGTGTTCCATCCTGCAGTCCCATAATAGCAGAAGACAGGGTCAGTTTTCAGCAAAGCTGGCTTTTTTCTTTGCCTTCTTTTTTAAGGATTTTGCTGCAAATAATATCATGTCACCATTTACACAGAAAAAATAATATTTAAAGGGCAGACCTCAGAAGAAAAAGAAAGGGTGGGGGGTTGCTGAGTAAGCTGTGAACCTATTGGAAAGCTTCAGTTGCTCTTGCCAAAATTAACCTGATTTGGGACCTTCTGGCCTAACACCTCCAAACATCTGTTACACTCTTTCATGCATCTGAAGGAGAATTAAGCAAACCTAGCTAGGGACTGTGAGTGGCTTTCTGGCTGTTTTTATCTTAGGTCTATTTTGTATAATCATAATGTAGATCTCCAAAGCAGTCAATGGATGGTGTATTCTTTCCACAAAATCACTAACTGCTTACTTTTTTATTTGTTCATTTTTCTTGAATTTTTGAATAGTTGACAAAGAATTAGTTGTCCAAATGGGTTTACTTGAGCCAATTCTGGATCTGCTTGAATCAGAGGATCCCACTGTCCAGTGTAATTCCTGTGCCTGCATCATGACTTTGGCTGTTTCGGGTGAGTGTTCTCTTTGCCTTTGTCCTCTGCTGTGGATTCATTCGACTCTTCCATCATATTTTAAGGTGATACAACCTATTTGCAATGGGTTTAAGAGTCATAAGATGCAGCAAGTTTTGGTATTCCCACATCATAAATTCAACCTCCTGACATTCCAGTTATTTTTCTCAGTGTTTCTGACCTTTGTGCTCTTATGATTACAAACCTTTTTCTGATTTTCATCTTAAATGTATTCATGACTGGCTTATCTTAATTAATGTCTACATTGGCTTTTGCTTCAGGAGTTTTGT
This sequence comes from Passer montanus, assembly GCF_014805655.1. NCBI lineage: Eukaryota > Metazoa > Chordata > Aves > Passeriformes > Passeridae > Passer > Passer montanus. The sequence continues at coordinate 14,795,444 of NW_024366591.1, forward strand.
CTCTCTGATGTCTATGCTGATGAGGTTCCTTCATTTTACGAGACTGAGAAAGCCAAGGCCTTTTAAGACTCCTCTCTTGCTTTGGCAAGAACCCCTTGTGTGAGGACACGAGGCTTGACTCTATTTTTATCAGAAGGCTGATTTATTATGTTATATATTATATTAAAATACTACATTACAACTATACTAAAAGAACAGAGAGAAGAGATCAGAAGGCTACAAAGACAAGAATAAAATAGGAATGCATAACAAAAATCCTGTGACTGCTCACAGCCTTGGCACAGGTGGCTGTGATTGGTCACTGATTGAAAACAATCCACATGGACCAATGGAAGATGCACCTGTGGCATTCCACAGCAGCAGATAGTTATTGTTTACATTTCTTTCCTGAGGCTCTCAGCTCCTCAGGACAGGAAAAATCCTAGCAGAGGCTTTTTCACTAAAATATCATGGCTACACTCCTCTTGTAAGTGAGGCTCTCCATTGGTCTTCAGAGTCCTTCCGTGTGTAAATGGTGTGTTCCAGGAATGGAGCATAGGATTTGCATGTGCTGTATCGTGATACCACAGGCCTCAGGCATTGCTACAGTGCCAAGATATAGATAAATGCTGCAGGAATTCCATTTTGAATTCATCTCTTCTGAAAGAGAAGTCACCAGAAACGTGCAGCATTTCAGCTGGGGTCTCACCTGTGCCTTTTATTGTGGCACATACAGAAATACCTTTTGTGGTACATCTCATGGTAACACTTGCAGGTTTGGTGATTGTGCCATGGTGATGCTGTCATCCTACAGCTGATTTAATAATTTAGGCTTGCTCCTCCTCTGTTGCTGCTTCCAGCAGACACCAAGTAATCAAGGCTCTGTACCACACATGTTTCCAAGTGCACATCCCTGCATTTTCTACAGGTTTCATTCTGTTTCCATTGCTTCAGTATCCTACCTTGTCTGTTATTTGTAAGATATTCTGGTCCTCCACTGCATTGACAGTTCTGCATTCAGCTCTTTGTTTTAACTCTCTAGTTCAAAGCAAATACAGACTAGCCCTCATGGAATTCCATTTGTAGCCTCTTCCCAGGTGGTCATTTCCATTCAGCTGCTGCCAAAACTTGCTCCCAGTTTGCTTTCAGTTTTTTATCCATCATGTACTACTTGCATTTGTCACCATCTTCTGCTTAACTATGAATATTTCATATAATGATATTAATATTTTCCTGGTATTCAGACAGGTAAATTCAGTCACAGTTACCAAAAGAAAGGTTATCATGTTAGTTTGTCTTACTCTACCTTGTGCAAACTCATAGTTCTCCAGTACAGATTGTGTACAAGTCTGTAGAAAACCCATGTTTTCAACATTTGTTTCCCTTCCTGTAGCCACCTTCCTTCTCCAGCATGGGAAGGTGCAGTCTGATGTCCCAGAAGGCTGAGGGAAGCATGATGAGAGTGTTAATTTCTCATTTAAATATTTATGTTGCAAAGGAGGAGTGGATAAGCAGGATCCAACCACATGAAAGTGCTGATTTGCATGTTATCCCACCTTTTTATTTTATTTTCAGGTTTTTAAACACTTTTCCCTTAGGAGCTTATTTTTAAGCATTGTATATTATTGTCAAGTTAAGAATTTTACATACTACATTACTTTGTGTGGAATGCAAATTGCCTCATTTAAATGTCTTAGTTAGGCATGGCATCACTAAACTTTTAGGTACTTGGCTCTAGAAGGACTTTCTTTGTGTAGGGTCAGTGAAGTTATGCCCCTAAAGATTACAGAGAGATCTGTGTTTCCCTTCACGTATTTTAAACAGTCCACAGAGAAAGTGACTTGTTTGGGCACCTGAGGATGTTACTTAGTCCTGAAGACACTCTTACCCTTCTACATGTCTGACCTGGAATACAGGGAACCCTCAGCTACTGCAGATCCAGGCTACCTTCATTCCCTGTGGTCTTCTGCCTTTCCACACTCCCTTAAGCACCCATGTCCTTCTGAGCACAAGTACTCCAGATTAAGCACTCAAGGAGCTTTCAAAGCTCAACATAGACTTAGGCAGTCCTGCATAGGCTGGGTTACTGCCTGGTATTTGATCAGTGATGAGGATCTCTGTCCCAGTTTAACTAGAATTTAAATGTGCTGGATCCATTTATTTGTTTTTCAGACTATATTTAGATACCACAGCAATGAGACTATAGCAAGAGGCAATTCTCCAGGGTTTATTTTAATTTTAACTCGCAGACTCTGATATTTTTAAGTGTCTGCTTGAGAAAAGTATCCTGTTCAGTCATATCCTTCAAGAAGACCATTTATGCAAAAAGGATAAATATGGAAGCACAACCAAATTAGGAAGATCCTTAGATGGCTTTAAGGTGACTAAAATTCTGCATCTAAGAATGGTCTTAATTCTGTTGCAGCAAGCATGCAAGACTATGTACAGTGTGAAAATATTTAGCAGTGTTACTGCAGGTCATGTTACTGCAGGCCAGGTGTAAACTGGGTAGTCTCCCTGCTGCAATAGGGAGCTGAAAATAAGAACAAACTAACCCATTCAATTGAAAAATATTTGAAGGTTAGTTTTTCCAACACCAGCATTTGTCCACACAGCAAAAGGATACATGCATAGTTGCAATTATCTGTAGCTTTTTAATCACTGAGTGAAAGTAAGCAGTTCTGAGATAAGAACTCAGAGTACTTCAGAACTAAATGTTCACATGTTCGGGGTTTAGGGGGGCCTGAACATCTGCTTTAAGCTGAAACAAGGCAAATGCACTGAGTGTAAAGCACATTCAAAGTTGTTCTCATGGGAATTTTTAGGTACACAAATGTCAGAGTGGAAAGAAAGAATTTATGAATTGGTGAGTTATTCAAACACAGCTTGAGTAGATGTTGTTGATTTCCCCACTTTAGAGTAGCATCTAGAAGGAACACATAGCTTCCTTCTGAAAGCATTCCAAGAGGCATCAGTGGAGGGACTGCATTTTTTAAGATAAACAGTTCAGGAGAGAAACATGATCTAGCCTGCCACCTCTCTTACAGAGATGGCAATAGTTGCACATCTTGGTGAGATGTATTTCCCCATCCAGTCTGTCATCATAAACTGGCAAAACAAGCATTCAGCCACAACATCTGGTAGAAGAAAGAATTTGCCCAAATTTTGTCCAAATGTTCATGATCCCTTTTCTCAAATGTAAGATTCTTTTCCACATTCACAAACATTCATGGAGTATATTGTGTACAAGAATAAGGGAACCAGTGATATCTAAATTCTTTCTTTATCTTTTTACTTCTCTTTTTATTCACCTGAGTAGTTTGCCTCACACCAGTTGGAGCCATACAAAAGACTTTCTGCTTCTACTGAGGGAAACAAAAGAATGGTATGTAGGCAGATTAGATTAGAGAAGGGCTTGTCTATGAAGGAGACCAGAATATTTCACCAGAATAATAGCTTCCCACATGGAAAAACTATTTTTAAAAGATTACTCTTCCCAGAACAATTATTTTTTTCTCAATTTTTTTTTCAGAATAAAAGTTATTTACCTGAGTATATACGCATAGGAACACAGAAAATTACTTACCCTGGAATATTAAACTGATACTCTCTGAACTATACTTGGAAAATATCCTGGCTAATCTGTCCATGTCAGTTCCCCACTGTATAGGCTTTAGTAATAAAACTAGCAGCTTTGTTCTCATAACTCTCCAAGTTAGTTAGCACCTGAAGACTTTATCTCATCCAAATACCTTTTTTTTTTTTTTTTTGCTCTGCCTGCGTCATGTTTCTCTCAGCAAACTTCCACAGACTAGCCATTGTTTAAACTGGGTATAAATACTGTTAATTTTACAGAATTAAGTATTACAGTTTTTCTTTTTTTATCAGTTTTTCATCCAAGAGCCCTAAGTGATTCTGCAGACCTTTCTGAGTTCTCGTTGTACTCCAGGATGTTGAATACAACTTAGTACATTGCTATGCAAGGAATCACCACCACTTCAAAAAAGCATCATCTTTTCAAATTCCAATGGTTAAGTCAAATTCTGTCTTTAGAAACCTCTGCACTGTTTGTAGATGTCAAGTGAGTAACACAGGGACATTCCAAGAGAGAAATTGGCCCTGAATATACCCTACTAAAATAATTAAACCTTACCTGCAGTTAATGATGTAGTTTTTGGTTTTCACACTGTGAATAGATTGATCAGACAGACCAAGGGTATGAAGTGAGTATGACACTGTTAACATGTTCAAAGGGCCTTAAAGATATTTTAATTATCCTAGTCACAAACCAAAAGCATTGAACCAGCTGTTATTTATGGCCAATCCAAAAGTCATGAGTTGGTTTCCTTCCTATGAAGCTCTCAGAATTTTTAAGTTTCCTTTGAGCATGCGGAGAAATCAGAGAAGGGAGAACCAAGGGATAGTCCTGCTTGTGGCTCACAGTGGGATGGCAGTAAATGTTTCTTTCTTTCTGTCTCTGATTCTTCCCTCCAGAGTCCAACCGAGAGGCTATTGGTGCTGCTAGAGGAGTTACACCCCTGCTGTCTCTTGCCAAGTCCTATGATCCCAGAGTCCAACAAAATGCAGTTGGTGCTATTCTGAACCTCACACAATCAGGTACTTTTGGACTAATGGTTTACCTAAATTGCCAAAAGAAAACTGATAGAAAAATAATCCTAAAGGTTAAGGCAAGAATAAAAGCCCTTCTGAGCAACAAGTTATTTCCTCTGCATATGGCATTCATGTTGGTACCACCGGTTGATGCTTTAAGTTTAGCTGATAGAGGCCCTTTTTTGCCTAGTAGCAAAACAAAAAAGCTTGATTTTCAAATCCAAGGGGGTAGTGTATGAATATTTAAACAATCAGTCAAAGAAATAGGAAAACAAATAGCTATTTGTTAAAGAAATTATTTGGCCTTAAAATACACTAAATGGCCTGTTAATTTTTTAAGCAATCTCTGGAGTTTACCCAACAAAGTCAAGTTTTAGGAGCTTTTTGCTTGTTCTGACTAACTCAGTGCTGGAATATGCTAAGTATAACTATCACAGGTCAGACATTAAAGGCTCCTGGAATATCTGAAAACAGCTTTATCAAAAGTAGTACTTGGTCCTCTGCAATTATATGTTGACTACCATAATTAACTCTGAAACAAGCCAGCATTAAATTTCACCTACCAAGATTATACCATTATTCCACAGAGCTAAACTATAAAGTCACGAGTAACATCTCTGAACTCTGTCTTGTGGAAGGAAACAGTTGGCAAGAACTTACACAGTTAGCTATTACATTTCTGGTATTATTCAGAATATTTTAAATAATTTGTTTTTAAAACACAGAAATCATAGTGAAGATCATACCTGAGGCTTTTCAGCTTCTCCAGTAATTCAGGTTCTCAGAGCAGTTTTTAGCATAAAACCATCAAGAGCTTAATCAGACAGCCTGCTAGTCTTTTTGCTAAAATATCTGCATACTGCTGCATTACATAAGCTCTAAATTACATACTCTCCAGCCACACTGACTGGCATGTATTTGGACAACATCAGCACTCTTTAGAACCCAAGAATCTCTCTTTTGAATGGTGCCTCCAGATGAGAGGGAGGGAAGGAGGAAGACACTTTCACTTTTTCTTTTTAATGGCAGAGAAAATCCAACAAGTCTTATGCAAGGAAGGAGCCCTTCCAGTCCTTGCCTTGCTGCTGGAATCTCCTGACTCAGAAGTCCAGGTATGGCTAAAATAGGTCAGTAACATGGAGACTCTAAGGAGAGCACAAACCTCAGTATGCAGAAATGAAAAGGGGGAAGAGGAGGAATGGTTTCTCTAGTGAACTGGAGAAACATGGGAGAACATCTTGGTGAAACTCAGCTCAGTCACGTAATATATATTAAAAGACCCAATTTGTCTCACTGCACAGGAGAAAGTTATGATGCAAAACTTCTTCTGCCAGCACACATTAATGCAGGCACAGCTGCTTGTTATGTGGTTACCTTCTTGTGTTTTTCAGGTCTGATGCAGATAGGTCTCTTCCTCTGGGTTTTGGTTTTTTTGTTTTGGGGAGTTTTCTGCATCCTAACTTGATCATCCACTCTAAGCAATGTTACTAAGTATTCTGAGAAGAAAACTTGGAAAGATATTTTTCTTGTTGTTGTAAATATCTGTAAAGCATCCTATTTTATGCCTATCACAGACACCCGTTTGTGAATCTGCACTCTCAGCAGAGAGCTCATCTTAGTGCAAAACTGTGCTGATAAATAAACTATGAATCAGAGTTGAAATCCTTACACTCTGCTAGTTTGTTTATTCAGTCCTTTGAGTAGCACAAAAATTTTTGCCCCGTCAGTTTAATTATCTCTACTCAGATTTTTCTAGATTTCTGAAGGAATGGACCCTCTGGAATTGCTTTCTGTAAACTATTTCCACATTTTTAGATTTCTCTGAGATTTATCTTAAAATTTCCATCTCTGTAGCTCAACCTTTCTTCTAATTATACCTCCCTAGTAATAGACACTTTTATATGTGTAATCCTCCCTAGCATTAATGGTTAGATCCTTTGGAAATGATCTCTTGGCATGCTAGGGCAATGGCTACATCCAGCTTGAGTAAATCAATGTAAACATATAATACAATAGCTGCAGATGACTTAACTTAGATGCCAGCAGCAATGTCATTGCAGCAGCAGAGCACGTTCCCAAACAGCCAAGATTCTAATGAATGTACAGCACGCCCCAGCAGGATTGCTGTAGCAGCTACAGCATGTTGTGTCAACTCTATAAACACCCTTAGGATGAAAAAGCATTTTCCTTGGTTTGAAATCATTTCTCCAATTTATTTGTATTCTTTTCGGTGTGTCACCACTCTGACCTCTCTCTCTGTTTTTTCTTGGTTCTTTGCAGTATTACAGCTGTGCTGCCCTGAGCAACGTGGCAGCCAGTGTTCAGCACCACAAAGCCTTGCTGAGGCCCAGTGACAGATTCCTGCTGCGCACACTGATCTCTCTCCTATCCTCTTCTGTGGACAAGGTAAAGCTGTAGCTTTCTCTTTGTGAAAAGACTTAGCATCCAAGTAGAGCTATAGACTTGGGCTTCCAGTTTCAGCCTCACATCATTCTGTTCATCTTCTGTACAGGTACCTATGCAGCATCTTTCCCATGAGAAAAGACACCTATAATAGGAAATACATGGGTTCTACAAGGTCAATGTATGTAGAAAGCAAAGGGAAATTATTAAAGTTGTTCTACAGCCCTGGACACTTCCTTTAGACTAGGATAGCTTGTATGCTATTAACTTGAATCATGTGAGAAGTGCCCTGTCCAGGCTCTGTCTTTGATCATTGTGTCTGTGACAGAAGCTGTCTGACCCATCTGTTGAGCTTTTTTTTTCTTTTTGGTATCCAGAACTTTTACTGTATGGTTTCAAGGATGACATCTTGAAAATTTTACTTTGTTGGAAGCCACATCAAAGAAACTTCAAGAAACCACAGTTCCTGGTGGAACTTGAATTTCTGTGTAGAAGGGAAGTGAAAAAAGGCAGAGCAAATGGGACAATTTCTTTCCCTTCATTCTTATAACTTATCAGATGTTCTAAAATAAAGCAAACATCTGAACCCCATTCTTCATCAACAATAGGATGACTGATAATAGGAGGTTGAAAAAAAATTTAATCAAAACTTTGAAAAAAAAAAAACATGTGCCAAAATTTACTCTTGAATATTACGTAAGAGCTTGCTAGTGTTGTCATGTTTATTTTGTGTGCCATAGGCAAGAACATGCATTACTAAAACTGCTCTTTTTCCTCCTCTCTCTCATTTTTAAATTTTTTGTTTTCCTCTTTGGCACAAGCAGGTTTCAAGCCAGGCATGTGTTTGCCTAAGAAATTTGGCTACCAGTGGTAAGCAATGTCTTGGACATAAAGAAACCACACTATTTCTATCTCTCTCTGCCTTTCAGAGTGAGCACAGTGGGCTGGGAACCTTTCCTATCAAAAACAAAGAGACATTTTCTACATTTTAACTGAATGTTAAGGGAAGAGGAAGGTGCAGTGCATATCCTAACTAAATCTGTTTTAGAGCTCCCAGGTAGCAAGGGGAGTATCTGGAGAAAGTGATAAAGGCAGCAGCGGTGTGTTTATGCACAGAACAAGCCTTAGTGAGTTGCTAAGCCTTCCTTCTTTCCATGTTTCCTAAGCATTAAACCCAATTAGGACAGAATGTCTCCTGAAATTGCTTATTGAGTAGGGACCTGACTTCTACAAGGCATAATTTGGTCTATCATTAAATGCAATTTTCTTCCATGCATTTGTCATCCTCCTGAAAAACCCTATTAAATGTCCAAGATTCATTTTTATGACATATTCAGGAAATAGTGGCAGAGGACTGGCACACTCAGTGCTAAAGTCCCAGACTTCAGGGTAGAGTTATTCATCTAGAAAATGTAGAGGTGCTTAATTTTCCAGTAGTCACAATTATAGAGGAGCTGAGAGTGAAGGAAGTGCTGTGGCACTCCTTGATGTGTTTGAAACACCCGGTCTGTTCAACCTTTTAGATCTGCCTCTCCATCTGCCAGCCTCTCTGGCACTGCCTTTTAGTGCACTCTCTGAGGTTGCAGGGGCAAGTGGGGTATAACAACTCAGTGGGGTGGCTGGGCTCTCTCCTGGCTAACTATAACCCTGTGAGATGGGTGGTGCTTGGGAGGTCTTTCTGTTTGTGCAGCTGCCACCTTCTTACCTGGCCTTATGCCAGTGATGGAGTCAGAAAATTCCCCACTTGTTTTTTTTGAGGTTCAGACACAGACTGAGGGTGCCCAAACCTACTTTCTGCCATCAAGCTTGTATTAATCCCTCAGCAAAGGGAGGCAGAACAAATGAGGGTTTATTTTTATAACTGAACCTCTGCATTGCCCCATCACATGGAGATGAGGAGGTCCCCTCTAATTTGATGCAAGTCAGCTCAGCTGTTTGAGTCAGAGCCTGAATTACTCCCTGCAGTGCTCTGAACCCCCCTGACCTCCTTTGTTTTCCCACCCCAGTGGACATCCAGGCCGAGATGGTTGCTGAGAACGTCCTGCCCAAGCTGTGCTCTCTCCTGGCCTCTGGCAGCGAGGACGTGCGTCGTGCCTCCATTGCCCTGCTCTGGATACTCTCCCAGCACCCACCCAACCAGGTATGGGAGGTCATTTCCCAAAAACAGAGGGGAAAGACTAGTTCTGGCCACCACCTGGGGTAACACTCTGTTGTGGCAAAACAGCCTATGAAATGCATTTTGAAAATGACCAAGAGACTCTGGGAGACTTCCCAACCCTCTGTCTCCTACCCGAAATAGCAAGGCTTTGTTTACTGCATCTGCACTGTCACTAACTACCTGAGGAGCCATCTGTTGTGCTGAGTGGGATCCAAAGGAGAGACCAGTGAGAGAGGAGAGGGGGAGATGGGTGTCAGAGCCGTTGGATTTGTGGATACTGCCTTGCACTCCCTGCAACTCCTTCTAGACCCCTCAGTCCCCGGACCATAGGTCTGCAGATGGGTGTACGAGGGGCAGGACATACACAGCACCATGAGACACTGCCTCCATGAGGGCAACCAGGGGAGTTATTTCTTGGCTACAGAGCTTCCCCACCCACAGAGAAACTGATTTAGAGCACACATTTAAAGTGCTTAAGTTCAGAACAAAGAGCAAATATACATTACTCCCTGCATGGACAGTGTTACTCAAAAGTTCATTTGTAGAATATTCACATATTTTGAATTAGGACCAAAACAAAAAGGGGGACTAACAGAATTTGAAATCTTGTCTGTCTTTAGTTGATGCATTAGGACTTTCACTAGGACTGTGTATCCTCATGTCCTAAGTTACAGAATGTTTCTTTTGCCCATGTTCAGGGTAAACACCACCATTAACAGTGAGCACTACCACATACATGAAGAAGTCTGCCTACAATTAAATTACAGCAAATTACTGACAGATTACTCTTGTTTTTAAATAAACTTTTCTTTACAGTAATTAAAGACATCCTTAAGAACATAGATGTGAAAGGTTTTTGGTAAGTGTTTTAAGCTAACAACAGTTTGAAGGTAGTCAGAGGTTGGGTACATAGAACAAAAATATGTGAGAACCTTCCCTGCCACATTGCTTCAAGCAGTAGTGGCAGGGTCTGAACAACTTCAGGTGGCCTTAGGTGCTTCTTATGCCTGAAATACACTCAGCCTGAGTGGGAATTTACTCTGGGTTTGCTTCAGGTGGCCTTAGGTACTTGTTGTGCCTGAAATACACTCAGCCTGAGTGGGAATTTACTCTGGGTTTCTAAAGCTTGGTGTGTTACAGTTCAGTTGTCTCTACACAAACAAAAATTACACCTTCCCTTCCTCTGGGACATGATGGGAAAAATGGGTGAGCTCAATGCCTGGAAAGCAGCAACTAGAGCACAGAGAAATGCAAGGCAGAGTGGCTGCATGAGCACAGAACATCCTCATTGCTTGTCAAACTGCCTCATACAATCAAAACACAATTTGCTCTCAACAAGCTTACAGTTGAAATGCATTAAGTTAGTTGAAGGCCATTTGCACAGTAAATATGTTATTCAGTAGGAGACATTATGCTGGAACATGGTCCTCACTCAGTTTTGCTTTTCTTGTCTCCAAACATTGTTCACATTTTTTGTTCTCCCAGGAAAGAGTGCCCACAAATCTTTTTCTCCCTGGTCCTGAAACTTGTCTTTACCAGTGTTTCAAATCCCTGGCCACAAAGAGACGTGGTCAGTATCAGTGGGAACAAAGCAAAGACACTGCAAACTTAGCCTTGGTACACCGTGGTGAAACAGCCTATCCTTCATGAGGGAAAAAGGGTCAGTAGCAGGAGGCTGGAAAGCAAAGCATCTCACTTTATTCCCCAGTGAGAAGTGTCTACCTCTCTAAATTTGTTTTAGTGAGCAAACACGGCTGTCCCTGACTACTGAATGTTGCTGCTTTGTGCGAGCGAGCCCTGGGCACTCTGAGAAGAAGCTGACCTCTTTGTATTCGTATCCTGCCTCCCCATCTCTGTGCCTTTTCTGAGCTGTTTTTCAAGTCTTTTCAACATTTCTTTCTCTAACTCAGGCTGAATTCTCCGTGACTGAAAAAGGGACTTCTCCATGGGAACAACTGTTGGAAAACAAACCATTGAACAAAGCTAACCTTTACAACCAAGTCAAGTGATGCTTGAATTATTACAAATACTTCCCAGGATACAATGGGGCAGAATCTGTCTGCTCTTTCGTTACCATGAAGCAAACTCCCAGGAATGCTTCACGGGAGCTCCTTGCCCTGCTTCAGCTCCCTTTTTGCAATCTCTTGGTCAGGCTGTTGACAAGGATTCCCAGCAAGGGCTGGAAAGCTTCCCTCTTGCAGAGGAAATAGAATTCAGTTTCCTCAAGGACAGCCCAACCCTGAAACACTAAAGAATCGGGTTTTGCGAGAAAACAGTCTCTTAAGTCAAATTCTTTTGAGCAAAAGACCTGGAAGTCAGGGTCTGTCTGTTCCAGATGGTGCCACTGAATCTCCACTCCAGGTACAAAATACCTTTGCCTTACCATCTTGCTAATTGGTAAATGGGATAATATTTACCTTGTCAAGAAATCCCTGTGTAAGGAGAATGAGTGTAGCATTGCAACTGTAAGCACTCTTGCTGCTGGAATGTTTTTTCCCTTGCCTTTTTTTTTTTTTTTTTAATATTCTAATCTTGGGAGAAGTTAGATCAATATCCATCTGAATCACTCAATCTATTTTTACTCACAGTTTTCTCGTGATTCTCTTGCACTGTGCAAAATTGAGCCAGAAAACAAAATCTGGATCTCAGCCATATTCCAGCCAAAAAAAGAAGTTCAGCAAAATTAAAGTACTGTCACTTGTTAATGTAGGTCCTAAATAAACAAAAGATCTTGGAAGGGAAGTCATTATATATTAGAAAGTTTCTTTATAATCCATAGAAAATTTCCTCCTCTCAGGCTGTAGCAAATCAAAAATGAGTATCATACTTGATGGGATTACATAGAAAAGAGGACCCATTTGGCCCCAAAAGCACAGAAGACAGTAATCAGTGGTAATTTAATTGGATTATGTAAAACTATATTATTTCTTTTGTTAAAGAAAATGAAAAATAAGACTAAGGAAAAATTACTGTCATGTCTACATATAGAATTCTTTTAATGGCCTGTGTTCAGGCATAGAACTGCCCTTTCCATTTACTTTCCTGTTTAATTTTAGGATTTCTGGTCGTGACAGTGCTTAAAATGAGCTAAGTGAAGATGTCAGCTGTTATTAAGAGAAAATAAGATACACTTTTGCAATTTAACCTAAGCAAAAGAAAGATTAAAGTTTAACTTTTAAAGATATCTGCCTTTCAACACTGCTTTAGAGATCCTGATATTTAACAGGTTTCAGAATTATGTGATTTTTTGCAGCTATGTATAGGACCAATGATTTGTTTTCTATTGAACTCCTTTGCTAATGTGTCTTGGTTTCCAAGCAGTACAAATAATATAGTTCATTGTGAACAAACAGAAGAACTGCATAAAAAACTCCTAAATTCCTAAGGGAAGGAGAAAAACACTCCCAAGTGGAAATCTTTTGCTTTTAACTGTAGGCCTAAAATAAACTCTGTCAAAGTCAGGTTTCTCTTACACACAGCAGTGCCCCCTTAATCCATGTTGTTGTTGAGGTACCTACCTCTGCAGTAATCCAGACTCCAGTCTGACAGTACAGGAGAAGAGTAATGGCTGCAAACTGAAAGAAAGTAAATTCAGATTTGAAATTAGGAAAAAAATTCCTACTGTGAGGGTGGTGAGGCAGCGGAACATGTTGCCCAGGGAATTTGTGGATGCCCCATCCCTGGAAGTGTTTAAGGCCAGGTTGGATGGGGGTCTGAGCAACCTGGCCTAGTGGAAGGTGTTCCTGCCCATGGCAGAGGGTTTGGAACTGGATGATCTTTAAGGTCCCCTCCAAGCCAGGTCATCCTGTGATTCAAGTAATATTAATGGCAATTGGAGGAAGACTATATTCAGAGAGAGATACCCAGCAAAGTACCTCTGAAATATCATGAGACAGCAGAGAAATGTGTGTAAAGAAGATGTTGTTCAAGACATGTTTACTGAAGAGGTGCCTGATCACAAACTGATCTAAACATACAACCCATTATTGTAGCCAGGTAAATTGCTGAGCACAAGGACACACTGCTGCTGCTACTTCACCGTGTAGTTCTGCCTTTCACAGAGATCCTGACAACCTCTCCTTCCAGTCAGGATCACACATCCTTCCCCTGACTTAGCAATGACCCCGGTGAGGCATTTGGTGGAAACAACAATAAACTACATGACCTTGAAGACTCCAGCCCTCCATAGTAAGTGCTCAACAGTCAGTGCACTCAGACCGTACTTGAGAGAAGCAGCACTGGACCCAGCCACACCCTTGGTTTAAATAAGCAAACTAATGCTCTTTTTGCAGAGCTAGGTTTGATTTCTCCATAGCTCTCTGCAAAGCTGCGTTGTGTTGTCCACACTGGATGTAACTGAGATACTGGTTGCTCTTCTCAGGACACTCTGGCATGTGCTGAGCTACTGCAGAGCCTGGGGACGTTACTGGCAGCACATAAAACAGACCCTGTGATTGCTGGACATACTGCTTGCATCATCAAAAACCTGTGCCTTTCCAAAAACAAACAGGTAGGAACACAATGTTTGTCACTGAACTATACCCTGTGAGGTTGCCTTTGTGTTTATGTCAAATCAGCATTAAAGAAAAATAGTTCTGTGGGTAATTAAACATATGCCAATTTGCTATATATTTTACACAAAATTGCATATATGAATAAAAGGACCAGACCATAAATGGAGGGTAGTTTAGTTCATATTTTCCCAATGCAATACAAAAAAGTGCTAATTAAAATAAGAAATATCTAATTTTTGTTATGAGTGATGTGGTTACCTAATTTAACCACATCATAGGTTTAAAAGTTCCTCTACCAAGGCCATTTCATAATGATTAAAGAGATCATTCAGGAAAATCTGAGGTCGGTTGTGAACTCAATTTTTATTTCCTGGCTCTTTTGCTTCAGCTGCTGTTCATTGTGAAACAGAACCCCAGCAACTGATGTATATTTTGCCTTTTGGCAAGATACTAGCTATGCCAAAACGCTATAAAGATCCCTCTTGCTGACTTTGCTTTGAAATCCATAGGTACAGATGCACTTCCTTTCTCCTTGCCTTTTGGAGTACCTTGATCAAACAATACCACCAGTAGCAATCAATACTGAGGGAAAAACCCCACCAAATTAATGAGCCAATTACTACTAGTTCCAGAGATTTAAAGCAGCCAGAAGGAAAATTATGGGTTTTTCACTAATATAACAATTATATAAATTTCTAATAGCTGTGACTGTTAGAAATTGTGACTTAGCTGTGACTAAGGAAACTAAATTCCCTTAAGCTCAAGGCCCACAGTAGGAATAAAAACGGACCATCCATTCAAAGTTTGACAAATATGGTCTTTTTTTGAAATACTTAAATTCTGTGACTTTATCCTGTTACCAGCTGGGAGCTGCTTCACCTTCATAAGGCTTCATAATAGCGAGAGTGTCAAGCTCTCACTGCATAAGTGAATACACAGACATGAGTGGGAATGCCAGGTTTCCAGGGTCAAGTCTAAGGAATGCTCCCTAAAACACATAAGAGTCCTTGGCACAAGAGGAAAAAGGCAGTGCTCTTTTTATGCCAGCAGGACAGAAACAGAGTGTGGGAGCTTGAAAAGCAGCAGTCTCCAATCCACCTTGAACCTCTAAGTAGCAAGTAAAAAACTGCACCATAAAATGCAGCATGAGTATCAGAAAAAGATACTCCCTTTTGTTGATAGATACCTGAGCTCACTTAGGGAGCCATGAGCAGCTTCCACTGTTAGGGACTCCTAGAGAGCTGAAGACCTCAGAATCATCTTCACTAGCAACCAGTCACCTCCAGCTCACTCATTCAGAACTAATTTCTTGGTCTCATTTTTTTGCTTTTAGTCCAAGTCAGCACAGGCAAAGTCTCCTATCTGTTTTCAACTCAGTCTGTAAAATATATATCTCAGTACAGGTGATCTCTGAACAATCCAAGGTGATTTCACCTGGTTGTGGTAGATCTGGGAGGAGACATTTCCATTATTGATGGTTGCACCTCAGTACTTCTGAAGCCCCCAGACACCACTAAACCACAATGGAAGTGCTAAACATGGATCTCTCTCTTGTGGCAGAGAATCACTGAGAGCCGCTGTGTCGAAGGTCTCCTCCAGACCATGCTTTTGACCAACACTCAGGAAGACTCCCTTCGTTACGTGACATCCTGCCTTGCTGAGCTAGCAAAGCAAGGTATGGCAGCAACCCTCCATGAATGGCTGAATCAGAGAAGTGCACATGTCCCTAACTAATTCTACTTGGAGATGGAGCACAGCTGGACACACAGCCCAACTCTTTCCTTTTAAATTCTTTGTTTAGTTGTAAGTTTCAAGAACAAAATCCAATTGACTCCATTGTCTGCACTTTTGTTCAGCTGTTTGAAATCTTTACTCTAAATTTTTTTTTTGCTGAACTTTACTGCTGTACGTGGCCTGTCTACTTCTATTTGTAACATTTCCCCCCAGTTTCTCAGGCTGAAATCATTTTACCATTGCAGAAACTGATATAAAAGTCTAAAATATGAAGTAGGTCTATATCTTGAAATTTTTTGCACATGGATTTTCAGGATTTGGTATCAGAGATACCAAATTGGTACTCATGAAAGATACAGCACTCTTTATAGCAAAATGGACAAATGTAAATTTTCCCAGCATGCCCCAGCATTGGATAGTGTCTGTCAAACAAGTAATCTCTTTTATCTGGTATAATGGCCATGCAGCTGGCTACACGTCACATTTAATTTTGTGAGCAGAGCACAGTAGCTGCTGGACAGACTGAGTCCAATAGGCCAAAAGTGGATCTTGCACATAAAGTGATTCATTTTTGCAGAACAAAAAGCCAACAAAATATGGACCAAATCCATCCATCCTCTTACCTTACTGAGAGCATAACCTCAGAACATGACCCTTTTTAACAACCTAAACATACCTATTAACCAAGTTCAGCACTTATTTTGCTTCTCCAGTTGCATGAAGGATTCACAATTTCAGCAGTTTCTGGCAGACCTCTCAGTTTCACTTCTTTGACACTGGAGTTTCTGTTTAGAGACTACTCTCTTACCTTTCTGCCTTCCAGAAGGAGTCATGTTACACATGGTCCAGTGGATGGATGAACCTTTGACAAACTGCTTGGTGAGACTGGCTGGCCAACGGGAACATCCTGAGCCATCCTTTCATGCTGCCTCCATCATCCTGCACATGATCGGTCATGGTAACTCACACAGGATTAACTGCGCTTTGAAAGAGACTTATGGCTGTCTGGAGTGAAATTAGCCTTTTCCCAAAGGACTGTCAGGCACTGAACAACCTTAAATATTCTTCTATCGTCCCCCCATTTGGCCTCTACAAGTTTTTTAGAGTACAAGTGTCTGTAGTCACCCTTGAAATAAAACAGTCCTTGAGTGCACGAGAAACTCCAGGGATGAAGGTGGACCACAGATAAAGGTCTGATTTACATGGTTTTTGCCTTCTTCAAGAACTGCCATTCTGCAGGGCTGGTTCACAGCAAATTCTGAGGTCCTTGAAAACAACTTCAGTAGGAAGGTGGGAGACCATTAACACACTCCTCACCATGGAAGAGATGAGAACGTGTTTCAGACAAGGGTCACTTCAAACAAGGTTACATCTTTCTGTTTGACCTTCTTTCTCAGTATGTAAAATGTGATGGCATCCCCCACAGACAGCAGAGGCTGTGTTCCAAAATTTTAGATTAACTCTGCTCCCTGACCAGCAAGAGAAAAACTTACCGAACCAAATCCTGCTGATATAATTCTAGACTAAATTAGCAGGAGCAGTTCAGTAAAGTGGTTTTAAGAATGTGGCCAAAATATTTCAAGTTTCAATGAGAGAGAATAAAAGAGCATTATTTTTACCTGTAGAAAAAAGTTTTATGCTTAAATACTTGCCTCATGCAGCTGAGAGCCTTTAAGACTTGCAAGAAAAAGGTGTTCAGATGATACTTCCCACATTCTCTAGAAAGGTATGGTTAGATTTTAGACATTAGACAAGAAAAACTGAAATCTGTGGTGAGTCCCCAGTGAGGGAAAATGCAAATCTGTTTCATTTCTAGCATAAAGAATTTGCAACAGAGCAGACTCTCTCTCAGGTAGTGAACAGAATCCAACAGCACAAACATCTAATGGATAGCTTCACCTACCTGGCCAACCAGCTTGTAAATCAGCAGGCCCCTTGCACAGGGATCAGATTCCCAGCACAGCAGCGTACTCGTCTTTTTATTTACCTGACGTATCAGCAGTATTATCAGAAGCTGTAGTACAGGGAAGTCCCTTGACAGTCTTTGCAGTAATGTTGATTTTAGCTGAAGGTGAATGAGTCATTATTGAAATGTTGTTACAAAAATCAGTTTTCAAAGTGTTTAAAGGCTTGTATTGATCTCCAGTGGTTCTCTCATTTATGCAGAGAAAATGACGCTTTTGTGGAAGCATCACATTGGAGAGATTCAAGCCTACCTCAAGAATTTTCTTACCCACCAAGAGGTCCGTTTTCAGCAGATGGGCATCTCCACACTCTGCAGACTACAAGCAGGTATGTTCTTCCTGCCAAGGCTGCCTGCACCCATCAGCAGCATCAGGCACTGCTTAGTAACAGAGATCACAGAATCATCAGGGTTGGAAAAGACCTCTAAGACAAGTCTAACCACTGACAGTGCAAACTTCTCCAGGGACTAGTTCTGCTCACTTAAGAAAACAGAACAATCTCAAGGGTAGCTGTTACCTCACATGTTTTTAAGCAGCTCTTTAAGAGTATCTCCCAATAAAGGCAGGAGGATTTTGTTTGTTTGCTTTAAAACTAAAGGCATTCAGAACAGTGGGGAAACAGGACTTCAGGAAAACCTTATCCTATATGAGAATTTTTGGCACTAGATGCAACCTAAAATTTTTCAAATGTGATTTTAGTTTATTTTGATGAAGGAAGTAAGGAAATTGCATGTAAGCTGATAGTAAAACTGGGAAGTCTCACATCTTCATACTTCAAAGTCCATTACTTAATATTATGCTGGGTTAAGTTAGTCTTCTTGTCTTTGAATAAAAGTTGAGTGTTTATGAGGGTTATAATGTGATAATAACTGTACATAGCACATATCTTTACATATTTAGAGCCAGAGCCAAAACCCTACAATAGCTAGATAGGCAGCTGCTGCATAAGGCTGCATTTGGCAACTCAGATTTATACATCTGGATCAGGAGAATTTAGCAGCAGTCTTGAATGGTTGTAGGGATGAAAACCAAATTTGTATATGCTTTGTGTAGTATTTTTCTGCCTTACCTCTAATAAGAGCCACCAACTAACTGTATCTATCCTGAAAAATAAGTTTTCTATGTATCTGCATTAGAACATTGGGAAAAACAGCAGGTTGCCTAACACCTGTTATTCCTCTTCAGATCCAGACTTTTCATTAGCATTCAGAAAAAGCCAAATGGCCAAACTCCTTGAGCAAGTCCGTCAGCAAACAGAAGAAACTCAAGAGCTCCTTAGGGCAGCTATGTGCCGTGAAGACAGTTAATATTTAAGCCAAATGGTTTATAATAACTTACCAGATCCAAGGGCCTGAACTTTCAGAGGAAACAACTCTTTTCCTTGGTTCCTGTAATTTTCCTGCTACTTGCAGTTTCGTCATACAAGAGAGATGTCCCGATAACAAGAACTGGAGCAGGTCAAAACACAATTCCTTGCACCCTTTGGCTGGCTGCTTAAGTGTGCTTGAGGACACGGCTACATGTTGAAAAACACATGCTATGCTTGGTTAACCTTCCATGGTTTTATGGTTTGCTTTTGGTTTCCTCACCCCCTCCTTCAGAAAAACCAGCACTGTTCATGCAACAGGCTGTATGCAGGTCTGCATTCATCTTTATTCTGTTTCTGTTCCATGTCCTGTATTTCACAGCACACTCCAAGGACTTTAGAAAATAACTGAATCAACCCATACTATAAAGGTAGAAAACTACAAACAGGTTACTACAGAAAGTAACTGCTGAGGAACAACTCTCAAAGTACAAGAAATTTGTGAGAAACAAGAACGGGTGAAGCCTTACAGCTGATCCTTGTCCACACTATAGGCACTACTCTCCAACAGAAGAGCAAAGGCATATTAAGGCAAGGAAATGTTGCACAGAGCAAGTACAGAACAGAGCAGGAACCATGAATAATTTGGGTGAGACGTGTTTAAGTACAGAACTGTGTTCTCAAGTGTTATTTCCAAAGCTACTCGTAACAAGGGATGAGTGAAAATATTTGACAAAATTAGGAATTTTTGTTATATTTTGATATTCATACTTCATGTTAAATGGAGTTAAAGAACAATAAAAAGGTAGTTGTGTTTAAATTCAACTTATTTTCTTACATATATACTTCCTGTGGGCAAGCAGCTGTTCAGCCATCTCCAGGAAAGCTGGGTTCCATCATGTGTAATGGTTACTTGGGAAGACAGACACTGTAACTTCAAACATCCCCCCTTTCCTCTTTGTTCCCCCAGCTTTATATGCCCACCATGACAATGTTAGGTATGGAATGTCCCTATGGTCAGCTGGGGTCACCTGTCCCAGCTGTCCCCTCCCAACTTCTTACGCAAGCCCAGGCAGGTGGGTGGAGTGAGAGGCAGACTCTGCAAGCGCTGATGAGCAGTAACTAAAACATCCCTGTGCTACCTGCCTTGTGTTCAGCACAAACCCAAACACGCCCCACTTTGAGCTACTGTGAAGAAAATTAACTCTACCCCAGCCAAAAGCAGCACAGTGTCTTTTGAGGTGCTTCTGACCATCTCATAACTCTTATGTGCAAGTAGAGCTTTAGAGCTGATACAAATGTGGAATAAAAGTAAGATTAAAAAATTAATTTATAAAAGTTATTTGTCAGTTAAAAGCTCAATGTTCCATTTTATTATGGCTCAAATCTCAGAACTTAATTTTGGTGCTTAAGGGAGGCATTTTTTATAATTGTTTCTTTTAGTATCTGCAAGTTCTTTCCAATGGTACCGTTTGGGAAAAAAACAAAACAAAACAATGCCCCTACCTTCAAAAACAAACAAACACCCCCAAAAACAAAACAAAACAAAAAAAAACCAAACAAAAAGCCCCCAAACAAACAAAAAAAAAACATGTAAAAACAACCAAAACCACACTCAGTGCAGTAAAAAGGCCTATGAAAGTGCAGGTAGACAGAAACTTTGGATAAAGCAATATGGCATTTTCAATATTCATCCATGACAGGAATCCTGTTTTGAAATCTCATGTGACAAACCATGTGCTCAGCTTTGGACAGGTGAATTTTCTAAAACAGAGGACTTGGCTGAATGACACAATGGGAACAAAAGAATCTCAAACTGCAAACCACCTCCAAGGCTGATTTTAGATCTGTTTCTAAAAAGAAACAGTGCATTAAGTGATGATATTGAAATGTGTCCTGTATCTGTATTCTTAATCTCAAACATTATTTCATGGTCTTAGCAAGAAAGCAAATAAAGTATTCTTCATGAGGAATAAGGAGATAATAGACATGAAGCAAACAGAGCTAGTGGTGAGCAATGCAGCAGCTGTGATGTACTGAAATAACTCACAGCATCATCCCTGTGAGCGAGGATGCTGTGTTGTGGAGATGGGAGAATGGAGCTGAGCCTTCCCAGAGCACACAGCTCTCTGCTGGGGAAGGCTGCTGCTCCCAGCCCCCAGAACAGCTGGCTGCACCTGCTACTTCTGCCTCACAGGGTTCCACCCTGCCCCTCATGGTACAAACAACACAACTAGTTGCAATAGCAGGCAGAGGAGCTGGCCTTCCTCCCATACCATATTTTATTGTCAAGAACAACACTCAACAAAAGAGAAACTGTTTCCCCTGCATTAAGAGACTTAACCAAAATATTTAGAATTTCAATATTAAATCCTTTTAAAAAATTTTATACACCTACTTCTACTCTCAATTCCCTTGGTTTTATATTGTATGTCAGGCCCCTGAAACAGGAAATTCTTGCTCTCATTTGAAGCAAATCTGGATTGACTGTAATGACAAACTGTTTTTAATCCAACCCTGCTAAAAAAAAAATAAATCAAAGCAAAAACCAAAGTGAAAGTGAGAAATAAAGCCAGCCCATTTTTCCACAAACAGCGAAGCAAATGTGCTGAAATCTGCCAAAAAATAAACTAGAATGATTTATAACCAATCCTAAATAGCTCAAGATCAACACAATTTAAACCTGATCCTAAATGAATCCTAGAGACTTAAAACTGAAGCTAAATGTAACTGCCTAATTCATTGCTCTCTTTCTTGTTGCAAGTGACTCTGTACTGATTTTTAGTAAAGAAATTAGAGAAAATCTGAAACAAAATTTTAAGCAGACCATGAGTAGCAAGAAGAGTTTTCCATCAGAGATTGACTCTTGCTTCAATTTGGTGAGAAAATGAAAATATAAGTAGAAATAAATATTTCAAACAAGTTTTATTTGGTACTTACATGCTATATATAGTTTTAAAGAAAAACTACATATTTTGGACACTTCAAAATATTGTGGCTATGTACATGGAAAACTAAAGAAAGCAAAAAAAGAACCCAATTCATTTTACTGTGTCACAAGTTACTATTGAAAGCACTCTGACTGAATGGCTGTTTTTTCCCTTCCATAAATATTCTGGCAGATGAAGTCTCTTTCATTTGATCTCCATTGCTTTTGTCCCATCTCCTCTATAAGACGAACACTCGGCAGCAGCAGAAATTTCTTCAGAAATTCTTCGGCTTTTGTCTCAGAGGATTTCTTCTGCTAGCGCAAACTTTCTGCACAGCTTCCTAGAGGCCTTGCTCAGTGCTCACTAGAGGCAAGTGCAGGAATCTTAATGGTAAATTCTCTGTTAGCAGGAGCTGGGAGCCCATGAACCTCCATTTCCCCTACCCAAGGATCTTCTCACCGATTCAGAGAGCAATGTCTCAAGCCTTTGGCAAACTCAAACACCCCGAGCAAGCTCTGCCTCCAACAGCATCGTTTAGCAAAGCACAAAAACGTGCAAGATTTTACAGTTCTGCACAACAGCAACCAAAACTGTGGGATGGAACAATGAATGACAGTAGAAATCAGCATCAAACTAAAGAGAAAGCAACCTGCATCACTCCTCTTATCACTCAAACTGCACTGCTTTATAAAAACCACACACTACATAAAAAAGCACAAATGACCATTTTCCATTTGCTCTGAAACGAGCAAACCCCAAAAATCCCTGAACCTGCATTATCATCCAAAACTCAAATATCCCAGGTTACACAGTCTTCAAAAGTTTGATAAGGCAAAGGAGAAGTCTTCCATCATTGGGAACAGCAGCAATTTACAGGACTCAGAACAAGGTATTTCCTTGTAGGTGTGTGCACAAGTGTGTGCACATATGCATACACATCTTTTATAGTATTGTGAACATGGATGTAACTAAAAAAATCAAGTTTGCAGTATCTTTTTTACCACATTCGTCTAATTTATTCAATCAAATGGTTTATTTCTGTACTGAGCAAAATTCATAAATACATAATCTAGGAGAACAATAGGTTATCCTCTTGTCAATGAAAAAATAACGCTTTCAAATTTTCACATTTTAAAACCTTTCTTGTTTTGTGTTTTTAGAGAAAATGTGAGAAGATCATAGTGACGTCTCAATTTACAGAATGTCCCTGTAGGAATTACATTTACAAGAACCTGATACAGAAGCCTATAGTTCGCCCCCATAATTAGAGTTCTCTGCAATAACATTTAAACCAACAGGTTTAAATAAAACGCCCCATTAACTCTACTTGTAGAGCAATGAGGCATTTATTTTTCAAGTATTAGAACCATAAAGTGTAAAAGATTCTTTGCCAATTTTACAATTATGCTTTTTAAACCAACACCCACCTTTTTTAAAAACAAAAATAATCAGTCCCACCACCCAAATCAGCCCGTTACTTTCAGATTCCAGTGTCTTGTGTCTTAAGGAATGCAGAAATATTCATTTACTAACAAAAAAAGCTTGTTGGAAATAGCCATATTAAGTAACGCACGTGAAGCATGATTTTTCTAGTGATGAAAGCTATTAGAATGGTGATCCAAGTCTATTCCCCTCATTTCTTCTGCTGGTTTTACTAAAGTCCTTCCAAAAAAGATATTCAAGAAATCTTTAAAAAACTGGAGAGAAAAAATAAAACACTCCTTCATAGCATGGAAGAAACTCCACTGACTGCAGAGATGCTCATATCACCTTTGGTTCTCCAGAAGGAACAATCAGATCACTTCTAAAACAGAAGGTAAACATGTCAGGTCAGAGTGGCAATTCTTTCTTCAAAATGTTACATGCTTATGCAATTATTTTAATGTGAGCTTTTCCTTACATTTTTAGGCCAGAGAGAAATACAGTGCTATCCAATTTAATTTGCTAAATCAGTATTTGTTTACCTAGAATTCTTGAAAAGTTATGATGTAATTAAAAAAAAATCCAGTGTCCTGGAAACCATCCCTTGATGCCTGCAAGAACTTGATGAGGAAAGCACATCCAGAATTTCAAAACGTAGCTTTTAAAATGTAGTTACTCCCCTTCTTCATGTGCATATTGCACTTGCAAAACTGGAACCAAACTGCTGATCATAAGGTCAGAACAGCAGCTGTCCCCTATCACTTCTGCTTGAAAGCACAGGGCAAACCTTTCCAAGCAACTTCAACTGGCAGAAAGCAAAGCACATGTGAGAAGCCCTCCAGGAAACGATAAGGCCTCACCACCATTGCACTGCAGCTGTATGTGCCTGGCATGCATAGCTTTACAAAGAGATGTGCTCCTGTCCCCAAGTAATTTAAATTTAAAATTTAAATAGAGTTTAAATATTAAAAAAATATAGTTTAAAAATACTTAAATGAATCAGTTTATCAATATAAGCTGATTGGGAGCTCTGAGACCTCTGTCAATTACAACAAATTACAAGAGTTAGTGAACCACAGCAAACCTACCTGCTGTTTGATGTGTTTGAACACTATCTACCTGAGGCAAAAGAGTGCCCTTATCTTCAAAGGCTAGAATTGGATTCAAAGGAATTTCGGGACTGTTGCTTCCATCATTGTTCATAGCATCCAGCCGGGATGGTTTAGAACCAATAGGCAGGTTCATGATCTCTTCAAAGTTATCATTCTGCATAGACATTCCATTTTCATTTGCATTTTCCTCTGGATTGAGATTGCTGAAAGAGAAACATAGCAATTTTTCCTTATGTACTTTATACAGAGCAGAAATTTAGTCATCCTCAAAGCAATAGCACAAATGGAAGAGAAGTCTGCATCAATCCCAAGCATTCTTTTAGCCAGTGAAAACAAAACTATGCTTCCACCACAGTAGGAAAAACTGGTTTTGCAGCCAAGTACTTGTTATTCCTTCCCTTAAACCCATGGGATAGTAGTTACCTTTGGCTACATGATAGCCAGAACTACAGAGTGGACGCTGCAGTCTGAGAAGCAATTCCAGTGGGAATCAGTAAGGAAACCTCTGCAGCACCACCACTACCTGGAACCACCCACATAATGCAATTTACAGCTCCTAACATCTTTTTCAGCTCTCATAACCTTTGTTGTACCCTTCCTCTTACTGCAAACCAATGAAATTGCCCTTGGATAAGATCACTGTTATTTTTATTATTTCTTGGATCACCTCCTGCCACCAGCTCTGGAGCAGCTTTTTCTATATGCCACTCATCCAGAGGAAAAAACCTCCCTTTTCAATATAGTGCTCCTTTCATTCCCTTCTCCCATAAATGATCTTAGGGGTCATTTCCAAGGCACTACCCAGCTCCACACTTCTGTTGATCACGTCCAAGCCAAAAGAGCCCTCTCCCAGAACCCCTCCTGTCAATCTGAACTTTCATTTTCTACCTGCCATGTGACAGAGATACCTTATGAGTGAGCTCCTGCACCTCTCCCCCAGTCCAGAGCAGCACAAGCACAGATACTGCATTTACACATACTGTCCCCAGATGATACTTGCTCATGTCTCACAGCCTTGGGCCTCCCCTCCCACCCCTTTATTAGGTGCTGCATTGTCAAATCCTTCTGACTCTACACACGGCATGTCCTATCCTGCCACAGAGGAGAAACTAAGGTGTTACTTCAGTAATGACAGTAATGGGACCATAAGCTCCTCAGGCAAGAGCAAGTACTCAACAAATACTCAAAAATCTTGTCATCTTTCACAGGTTCTTCCTAAAGCCCTCAAACAGTTAGATCCTGGCAATCCTGGGTACCTACTCCCTGTTTAGGTCCCATTGCAACTGTTCAGGTTGTTTGGAAATGTTTCGGCCACAAAGGCACAGATGCAATTTTCCTAGATTGAAACTTGGCTATCAATTTCCTCAGGCCATTTTTCAGCAGGCAGCTTGGTTTCACAGGCTTATTTTCTGACAGCACATTTACTACTCTTAAAAAGAAACCTGCTTGTAATTGGCACACTGTATATTTTCATTTGCTGGCTTCTTTGTACAAGTTTGCACAAACAACGAAAGAATTGTTTTACAGTACTCCCCAAGAGACCAAAACCTTGCTCTTTTGAAAGTGGCAATGCTTTTTTATCCAAAGCTCAGATTTCCTGTGAGAATCACACGCTGGTGTTCATATCAAGCCTTCCCAGTTTTTCAAACCATCACCAATTCTTTTTCAGAAAGGCACTCCCCTTTTTCTCATCTGTGGATATGCTGGGTAAATTTCTAAGTGAAAAATATGTTTCACTGCACTGAGTTTGAGAGCAGGTACAGAAACCCTGCTGGCTGCCTGGAAGAGCTCCTAAGTCGCATCACCCTTTTGTGCCAGAGACCCACATGTATAAGATGAGGAGCAGAATCTGTAAAATGCTTTAGGACTATTAAAAGCTGCTCTGTCATGTATGGTCATTAGGTTATTTTTCACTAGAAAGTATCCTGTTATTTACTTTATCCCCATATACTGCCAATAGCCATACCAGAGCTAGGATAACATGCCAAGTTTGATGAATGGGATTAGAAAGAGGTGGAAAGAGAGCAACTGCTCATTCATATAAATTAAACAGCACAGTAGTTCAACAAGTATTAGAGCAATGAAGAAGCCTTTTGCTTCTGCAAACAGAATTTTTCTACTCAATTTATCAGCTGACTTAGTGAATAAATAATGCTTCATATTTTATACTTATGTGTCACGGCACTGCCAGTACTGCACATGGAGTCAGAGCAAGATTTGTTCAGACTCGAACAATGTCTTTTGAGACAGAGGAGTCTACAATCACAAAGGGGGTACAGAAAAGAAAATCAGGATTATAAATATTCTAAATTTTGTGGTATAAAATCTTCTAGATTCTGTACTGCTTGATCCACCTAAGGACTAGAGGTGCAAATTTAGACTAAACAAAGGGGGAAGCAGAACAGTGGAATTAATTTCCAGTGGACATCTTAGAGACCACAAGCTCAAAAGGAGATTAGATGAATTCCTAGGAGATTGGTATGCCCTTCAGCTTCTGGTAATTAGCAGCTTAGGGACTACTTGAGCCTATGGTTGCGTTTGGACTACAATGCTTAGCAACCCTTCATTGGCCAGAGGATCTCCTGGTACTTACTTTTTTTTTTTCCTTTTACATTGTGCTACAGGCCCTTAAAGCAAAGAACACAAAAAAATAGAAAAGGTTTTTTGACCTGCTACAGCTGTTCTTACTGTCTTATGTTACATTCTTAATGTTGTCAAAGTGTCTAATGCAACAGCAGAGATATCCTTTTCAGGCATACAATATTGCAGAAAGAACCAGATAATTTTGGCATTCTGACATATTCCATAAGTGTGCGTGTAGCAAAACACTTATGTAATAGAGGAAAAAAAAGTTGCCTAAGTTGTTGAGAATGCATTTCCAAACATAACAGTCTTGCAAGCACATCTGAAGGACATCTCCATGGCAGCTGAAGAGTATGTCTGCAGCTTCACATTTTGACCTGGACACATCAATATTAACAACATAGACTGGAGGATGTTGGGAAAAGAGAAGCCAGTTTAATTAAAGAAACTGGAACATCCAAAAATTTAAAATTACTTAAAATTGTATCTGTTGTAGATAATTTTAGCTCTATGTAACACAGCCTGAAAACTCTATGTAGACACAGCCTGAAATTAGAAGTTGAAGAGACTAAAAAATAAAGAAGGCCAGAATTCAGTATATCTACTTCCAATCATTAATCAGAAATCAACACTGAATAGGAAAAAAAGATACAGATTTGCAGACCTTTGAAAAACACCAGAATAT
The DNA here is from genome assembly GCF_014805655.1 of Passer montanus. Taxonomy (NCBI): domain Eukaryota; kingdom Metazoa; phylum Chordata; class Aves; order Passeriformes; family Passeridae; genus Passer; species Passer montanus. Next base: position 14,822,845 of record NW_024366591.1, read on the forward strand.
TTTCACAGCTGCTATTTCTGATCTGAGGGAAGATGTCAGTCACCTCATTTATTGAGAGGATTTTTACAGAGGAGACATAGATAGACATTAACAGCAAAATGTATCCCAGACTTCTGGATTATTTAAATAAATAGTGCTTATTTTTAATCCACTGAGACAACAGCACTGAAACCAGTCAGCAATGGAGAGCTTTCTTTTCCAGGGCAAGATATGAAGGCAATCACCCAGACCAACTGCATATTTCTAAAAACTGATTATCTAACCTACCCAGACCCAGCTCCATGCACCCAGGATGGAGACACGAGGTGAACTGTGCTCACTGAGGAGTTCTGCACTGCATTGCAAGTGTTTGTAGAGAACAGCACAGAAAAGAAGAATTACAGAGTACCATAAGGAAAGTACTGTCAACATAAACCACTGTAGTGAAATAACTTTTTCTAAGAAGTAGCATGCATGACCTATGTTGGGGAAAGAATTAGGGAATGGAGTACAGGCAAAAATCTGTAAGTGAGCTATGGATGAGGCTTTTGTATGGTTCTGCATCACTTCATCCTCTCACCACACAAGCACATGACACAAGTTCCCCAGGTAACACCTTTTTAACTTCTGGTCAGAAATCTCACCCTCTTGCCCTTAAAACATGAAGAAGTCTTTTTCAGAAAAAAGACAAATCTTGCTGAGGGCCAGAGTGAGGTGCTCATTCAGGAGACAACCTGCACCCACTGCCCCTGTGTATGCTACCACGCCAGGTGAACCTGGATGCCAGACAACCACAGCACACAAGATACTGTAGCAGTGGTGTTGGTACCTGTGGCTTTTACCCTGTGACAAAAATCTGTGGTACACTACCAAGTGCTTCAGGCTTCACCTTCCCAGGCACTGTGGATGTACCTCTGAAGCAGACACAATCCAACCTGGCATGCCAGTTCTCCCTTCCACAACCTCACATGTGCTTCCTACTTGTGTCAGTGTTCTTCAATCTCATTTATTCATTCTCCACTGTGGTCATTCTGAGGTTCTTCCACGCAGATTATAACGGTACAGGGCAGCACTCATTAGTGTGGCACATTTTATATTTCAAACATCAAGGTGCTTGTAAGGTGGGGAGTGATTAACATTTTAATAGCTGCCCAAGACAATTATGAGGCAGCTCTGAGCAGCTCATCCAATGCACCTCAGTGTCTCTGACAGAACTTCCCTCAGCAGGAGCATCCTTGTCAGCATGACAGCAGGCTAAGATCCCCCAGGCATATGGAGGGATCGAGAAAGGGCAAATTCCTCCTTCAATTAGTGCCAATCACACCCTGAAGCATACTGTCCATTACAGACTGCACAATGGCTTCCCACATTCAAGTTTTTCGATGCATATTCTGGCAGTACCTACATAAAACATGAAAGGACTGTGCGATTATTTGGCATTCTGCATCACTAAAATTAAAATAACTGACAGCTCATGCTTATGTAATGGATGTCACTCAGTTCAATATTGAGGTTTCAAGCTTTTCAACTATTTCTCAAAATCTGAGTGGCTTGCTTCATGGCTACAGAGAGCATCCAGTTTATGGTATTTGCCTCCTCAAATACTCCTTATGAGGAACAAAGGTGTTTTTTTAATGCATAACCAAAGTGACTAATCCCATATCTCACACAAAGGACATATCCACACCACCACTGCTAATACTTCAAGCAGTCTAGAAATCAAAACATCTAGGTTGAAACCAGAGTATTCATTATTTGAATTAAGAAAATAAGCAGTGCAAGCCCAGAGTGGGTTTTATGAAGCTTAATTCAGGGACACAAACAGAAAAAAATTCTCTTTCTATTAAATTTCAACAAATGTAATAATTGCTGCCAAACACATTGTTCCAAACACTGCAAAGAACACGCTCTATTTTGTAAAAAAAAAAATCACCCTATCATGTAGCAAAAATCAGTTACTGCTCTTGAAATATGATAAAGTTCTTTCCTTAAGAGAGGAAAAATTAAAAACCAGCAAACAAGGCAGATTGAACAGCTGCGTCTTATTTAGCCAATAAACTCATGGATGCGAATACAATTTATTATTCCAGCAGCCCTCCTCCTCCAAACAGGGCTCGCTGACACCCGGCAATGCTTTACCTGTCCACATTTGCGGGGGGCTGCTGTGCAGCCCCCGTGCGCACGCAGGCGGCCGCTGTCCCGCCGTGCAGAGGTGGCACTGCTGCTGTCCCGCCGTGCAGAGGTGGCACTGCTGCTGTCCCGCCGTGCAGAGGTGGCACCGCCGCTGTCCCGTTGTTATGTGATGGTGGCACTGCCGCTGTCCCGTTGTTATGTGGTGGTGGCACCGCCACTGCTGTCCCGTTGTGTGGAGGTGGCACCGCGTGCTGCGGCCCCGCTGCCGGCTCCGAGGGAGAGGCAGGACTGCCTGGGACTGGGCAGAGAAAACAGGTTTGCATAAAACCAAGCAGCAGCATCTACACTGGGGATTAGGGTAAAATATCTTCTACAAAAGCCAGCACAGCCAAGGCGAGTTACAATTTAAAAAAAATATAGGGTTCCCACACCCCTCCCCACCCCTCTAGCCAACCCCATCTCCTCTTGTCAGCTTTTTGGGCACACAAACCCTGTTTCAGGTCCAAAGTAAATGTCAGAAAGCCAGATTTCAAAGCCATAGCTTTGTGAACAAGAATAAACATCTTACAATCATATGCACAATTCCAACATATAAGCCAGTGGGCAAAAGAGACTGATATCTGATAGAATGTTGTGCTGGGACTTTTCAAGTAGTAATAGCGAATGAAATACAGCAAAACTTGGATATTACTCATTCCATACACTGGTATTTCTTGATTCTAGTGACTGAAAAGGAAATCAAGAAAAAAAAACATCTCCATTGGGATCTCCACTTCTTTCAATAAGTACCAAATGACTACTATAAAACACTGCAGAGAGCAACATAAAATGAGAATATCCCTGTCCCTCATGCCAGAACCATGTAATACATGTTTCTGGCCCGCCCTGTGGTTTTCTTTTAAAGTACAACTACAGCCTTCTGCATTGTATCTAGAGTCCCTCTATTCATGTTCAGGTCAGTAAGAGGAAGCAACTGCACCCCACCCTGCTAACATCTGCCACAGTAATTGCAAGGACAAGTCAGTATTCCTAGGCTTGGACACATTTATCTACATTACCCAAAACCTCATCTGGTAAGCCCCTCCTTCAGCTGCTCAATTTCACTGTACTCCAAATGTTTGGGCTGAAGACTTTTATACTGAATGCCTCAGTCTGATCTTTGGCCAGTTTTTATATGGAAGATACTAGAAATAGGGGTTTCTGTGCTTCTACAAATTGAGTAACAGGAAAATAGATTTGCTTTAACTTTTAGAAGGAAAAAAAAACAGAAGAAAAAGTTGTTCTGCTTTGGAAATGCAGAACAATCTCATATTTTTGAAGCAGAGGACAAAATGACAAATGACAAAAAGGTGATGGATTTTTTTCATTGTGTGATTTGGCCATTCCCATAAATGTTTCCTCAGGTTTTGGCAAACAGTAAGACTTCAGAAAAAAATTTAAAACAAATGGTTTGTGGATAGTCAGGGAGATTCATGTGGCTGGAATATACCTTTAACTCAATGGTACATGTAGATAATGCAAAGTCAAACAGTAGAGCAGCCCTGAGGCTGAGAGCAGTCTTCTCTTTATTCAGTCATTCAAGGATTCTGACCTTCCCTTGGGCCTGGGGAAATGGAGATCCAAAGTCTCCTCTGCCTTAGGAAACTGATAAAAGACTACTTTTTGTCTATCTCTGGAGGGAAAGCACTAGCCAACAGTTGTGGAACACTTTATAGTGTCAGGAATTCTTTAAATGGTTTATAACACTTTCAACAGTGCCCAAAGACAAAGATGGCATCCCAGATGAGTCCTGTATCAGTAGATCACAAACGTTTTTCCACTGAGATAATATGTAAACAAATAACAAACATGGGTAATGAAATCTGCATCAAAAGGCTTCCTGACAGTACTAATTATAGTGTTCACTTTAAAAATCAAGAAAAAAAGTCATCCATCAGTCACTGCTGCTGTCTTCCATTTCACTCAAATACAAAAGAGAAAAAGATTAATGTCATTTAATGTTATGCTACAGTAGGATAAGCCATTTGATAGCTTGACTTCAGTATCTTTAAACAATGCTAATTCACACCTGGTGATTGTTGAATATAAGCTACATTTTATTTTTCTTCCTTTATTATAAGTATATAATAAAGGAAGAAATATATATTTTTTTTCTTATATAGAAAATTACCTAAAAAGAAATAGAGGGAATAGAGTAGAAGAAAAGCATAAGAGTGTGTTAAGTGCATAAAAGTGTAAGGTGTAAAGCGCATAAAAGTGTAAGCTTTTGTAGTAGCTCAATTTTGTCAAAAAAATAAATACAGGTCAAGTGAATAAGGCAGCAGGTGTGGAAGAAAGAAGTCGCAGGGAGATGTTTAGAACAATGAACACTTTCTTTTAATGACTAACAAGAAATAATCTTTTAAGAAAATTGAGTAAATCTGCAACAACCACATCTGAAATAATATAAGAAACAAACTAGAATCAGTTTATTTTGTGATCCAAATCACAGAATCATTTCCTTTCACTTTATAAATAAACTTGCTAAGAAAATTGCTTTTGTCAAACACCAATGAGACCAAGTTGCTAAAACACTGGACTCATTTAGTAATGGTTAACTACCTATACAGAAAAGATAAATAATGTCTGCTAAGATTTAATTTATATTCCTCTCATAGTTTTTATTACTGCAGTTAGTGTGCCAAATTTCAGAACTGTTTCCCAAATCACTGTGCTCAGTAGGCATTTATTCACCTGTTGTGCTCAGGGCACAGTTAAACACAATACCTGCTTCTCCAGTAATATTTGCCTTTGATATATGTCCATTTTGCTGGTCATTGGATTTCTACAAAGGAAGCACAGTTTTGTAAATTAAAAAAGGCAGTAGGGAAAAAACCAGAAACATGTTCAATATTTACACATGTTAAGTAGCAGCACTGACCTTATCTACAGCTTCTACACGCCTAGTTCTCTTCATGATCTCCTCAAGCCTCTACAATGAAATGTAAATGGGTAAAATAATGTTTGCTGGCATTAATTTGAATATCTTTCTCCCAAACCACAACTGCTTGTCATTTATCAGCTGTATCTGTTTATTGCAAAAAAAATGAATTATTTATTACTGTTGGCAATATTCCCTTCATTGTCACATGAGGCCAATGAGGACTGCAGCCTTTCTGAGAGCACATTTACATCATTTACTTCCTACTGCTCAGGTGGAAACAGACTGCTAAGGCAAAACCAATCACAGTTTCTCTGCATGGACTGAGTTACCTTCTTCCTTTCCAAGCGCTCTTGCTCTTCTCTTTGGAAATGCTTTTCGCGTTCCAATCGAATCCTCTCAGCCTCTTCCCGCAGGCGAGCTTCCTCTTCTTTCTACGTTTGTGGCAAAAGAAAAAGAAGCAAGGAAAAATAAGCAAGGAGTGACAAGTTTTACACTGTATATCTCATTATGTGTGTCTACAACACCCAGAAAATACACTTTTGGGGTTTACAAGTCACCATAATCTTTTCAGATGGAATTGCACATTTCTTGATTAATCTCCATGTTTTGCATAGCATTAAGAGAGAATAACTAAATAATGGACATCATGTTTGGTTCTGTGCCTGTTCCAGAACACAGCAGATGACAAATAAGGAATAAATTTTCCAGCCTTCAGCATTAAAACAGCAGCCAGGAAAGTATTAGAGAGATTCATATTTTGTGTGGTGGATATTTTTGAGAGTAAAACAAATGCAGCAGAATGTTTTCTTTGGCTAATAGAATAACTGTTTAATGAGACCAAGGGCAAACAGCCACAGGCTCATTTGCACAAACTTTCCATTTCTGCTTTTTTAATGAAAAGCAAAATTTGTCTGGAATATACCATAGAGGGGCCTTGCTCCTTGACTGGGACACTGTTATATGATGAAACCACTACAGTAGATAATTTTTTGCATCTCTAACATCCAAAAAAGCCTTGGCCACATGCTATCTTTGAAGACTAAATTAAGTTAAGCCTCAGTTTAACATTTCAAAGAAAGTAGCACAAATCTTCTGAAAAAGAAGAATGGAGTTTCTCAGCCATATTCACTAACACAGTCCTTTAAACATTTATTATCAGAAGCATACATTTATACACCAGAAGAAAAACCTCACGTCTACAAGACAAAGTGAAGCACATGCAAGAAGTAAGAGGACAGGTGAGAAGAATCAAATCCTATCCAGAATGCTTACCACAGCCTCTCCAGAAATCAGTAAACCAACATTATGCCCATCAAAAATGAATGTACTTGAAAAACTTAATTTTCATTTATTACGTCTTTCGACTGATTTCTGGAGTACTGGGCCAGATAAAGGTTCTCCTTGGTTTGATTAAATCTACCCCTTCCCACCAGCCCCACACAAAAGCAGAATTTGACATAGGATTAGAATTCAGCAGTACTGTATCTCCAACACAGTGAATCTTTATCTTTACGCCTGGACTTGCTGTAAGTCTTGGGACAAAGAATTCTCTGGTATAACAGCATTTACCAAAATTCCTCAATACAACTATATTGCTTTTTTCATCCCAATTTACGAGGAATAAGAAAGAATTTGTTAAAAACACATTGAAAAGGGAGAGAGGGAAAAAAACCCCAAACCTCAACTCTCTACCACATGTTTCTGTCAAGTACAAAGATCTCCACTCTTTGAATTACTCTATGGAATAAACTCTGTCCCAACACTTTTCAGTTAACATTTAAATTGTAAATATTGTTCTAATTTAGGTAAGAAGTGCTGCTACACCCACTTCACTGTGGGTGTAGCACTAGGGCCAGCTAGACTGGCCCAGAAATTCCAAGAGGGAGGCATACTTGTTTCTGAATGCGCTCCATCTCTTCTTTCTCCTTCTGCTCTCTCTCTTCTGCCTGGCGGCGCAGCCGTTCCTCCTTTTCCCGTTCCTCTGCATCCTTCCTTTGTTTTTCTGCTTCTTGTCTGCGAGCTTCCTCCTCTTCTCGGCGAGCTCTTTCTTCAGCTATCCTCTGGGACAACTCCTCTTTCTTTTGTCTGCAATCATTAAATAAGCATAAGAAACACAGGTAATAAATCAGGGAGAAAAGCCAAACCACCAGGTTCCTGATCTGACAGCACTGCTGTCCTATTCCTAAGCTGTCTGTTCTGCTTCCCATGGTGGGGGGCCACACATGAAGCCCTATGGAATATAAATAACTTTGCAATTCAACACCAAAACTTTTCCAGCGTATTTCTGCCTAATCCATGACTCGCATACTTTCTGAGTCAGAAATAGTATCTTTGATTAATACATTTTGGAAAACACTCCTTTCTGCTATAACCATATTTGAAACAGTATGCATTTTTGGCACCCATCTCACCTCATGGCAATGATTATTCCTTGATTTAAAAAAGTATCTAATTCTGCTGTTTTTTGAAGGTTACCTCCTAACCTTACTAATGGCCCCTCATATCCTTGTGTTATGAAGTGAGTGACTTTTCCCTTTGCCTTTGATGTTTCCTGAATTATTTAGGACTTTTAAGCATATCTTCCCAGCTGAATAATCCTCACCTCCTTAGTAGATGTTCATATGGGAACTGTTTTGTGCTTGTGATCTTCCTTGATGTCTGTCTGCACTTATTTTTCTAGTTTGACTAATTTTACTATTGCAAAGAAAAAATAAAACTCAACATTGAAAAAGTAGATTTATCTTGGGTCGTTCAGAATGACATTTTCATTTTGTTCTTGTTTTCTACTAACTTGTAACAGTTCATTTACTTTGTCAACCATGACTCACCTGATACTTTCACATATTCATTTCCAACCAAGATCTTTTCCCTCAGAAATAATTCATCCAGAGACCAACACCAGTAGTCAAGTTAGGATTATTTCCTATACACACTCCTTTATGCTTGTTAGTACAGCAATTCAGCTTCCATTTTGTAGCTCAGCAATGTAAGATATCTCTCAACCTTCTCACAACTGACTTATGTCACTGGAGACCAACATCATCTCACTGGCCTCAATTCCTTTCAAGTTCTTTTATGAAGGCACTGCACAGACACTGGAAACTCCTCTCACTGTAAAAACTGATTATTCTTTACTTTTTATTTTTGATCTTTCTGACTTAGTATTTATCCACCATATTACTCTTACACCACAGCAGCTTTTTTTCTTTAAAACTCTTTTTGAGAGAGTCAGTGTTGTGAGCCTTTTGGAAAGCCAGGCCATTTTAACTGGTTCAGCCTTGCTCCTATCAGCAAAGTGGTTAAAGAAATCCAGCAAATTCCAGAGGGATGACAGCTCTCTAAAAAAACAACCAACTTGTGCTTAGCCACAGTCATGTATGCAGATGGGCTACTCATTTGCTATTAGAAAGTGAGATGTAACATTAATTACCCTCCAAAACTTTTGGGAGGGTGTTGGGGGTGTCTATTTTAAACGAGAAAACAAAGAGGTCTAAGTCACAACAGCTGGACACCTAAAGCACCACCCACAACAGAGGTCTTACAACTCAAAGTAAGAGACTTTGTGCCGATCACAAAGTTGAAAACAGCCATGCAGAGTTCTCTAGCTGCAACAAAAAAGTACAGCTTAATCTCTGAGGAAAAAATGAACCACAACTGCAAGGATCTACTCTCTCCTCCTGTCTTATTTTAAAGCTCTACATACAAAAAGTTTTAACCTTAAACATCTGCTTAGGATATATTCCACCAACTGGAAAACCCAAAAGGAAAACATAGTTTTGTGGAGGAACTTGTGCCTTCTGCACTTCAGTGCTGTGCTTCATATATAACAATGTAACAGCAGAATACACACAAGCTTCTACACGCATATTTCTTCATACCTCTCTACTGCAGAGACCTAGAATTACCTTTCAAGCTCCTCTCTCTCCCTCCTTTCCTGCTCCTCCCGTTCCCGCTGCTCACGGGCAAGGCGCCTCTTTTCAGTCAGCAGCCTTGTGGCTTCTTCAGGGTCAGTTGTACCTGCAGAGGGCTTGGGCAGTGCTGGGGCTGGAGAAACAGCTGGAGCAGGAGGCAGGGTTGGGCTGGCTGCTGAAACTAATGGGAAAGAAAATTAGTTTGTACAGACACAGCAGCCAAGATCTCACTCTTTTGAAAAGAACAGAAAATACTTTTAAATGCACTGCAAAGTGTTTTCAAGCTTATGTGGTTTTTTAAATGATTCTGAGGAGGAAGATGTTTCTAGATGCCAGAGGTCCACATACCTTCAGGGAAGTTTGGTTTTGCAGGGTATGTGAAAGCTCCTGCAGCTGAAAGTGTAAGTCAAGTTTTCTGTCAGAACAAATGCTGACAGGTGCTTAACAGGATTATGCAGACTCAGCAAGTCCCTACCATCACATTACTTAAGCTTGCCCAATTCTGTTTGAAGAGCAGAAAGAGAACATTGTGAAATTATATTTTTTTCTGTCTGATCATCCACATCTGAAGATCAGAGCCAGAAGTTTTGGTGATAGTCACTTTTGGTGACTTGGCGATCTCAAACATCAACTGCCTGATGTGACCTGCACCAATGCAGGACACCAGCTATCCTCAGTTTTGCAGCTGCTCCAGCCTGAGGCAACTCATGGGACACAGCATTTTTAATTTTGCCACTATTGGTGAACTGTGGCCTGTGTTCAAATCTCAGTAGTGCCTTCATATCAATTCTTTATTCAGGACCAGCTTTGTCCATGTGGCAGAGAAGATGTTAAAGGGTTTTTTTTTCATATTTCTGTAAGTTTGCCTTACATTCTCTAGCACAGGTACAAAGTGACTCATCACCTTTTCTCTAGACACCAGGGATCATTACCAACACAAAAGCTAATGCTAGGAAGCATTCCCAGAGTAATCCCATCTGGTAATACAGGCAAACATGGCGAGGGAAGACTTTGAACTGTCAATGAAATCAGATTCTGGCCCAGTAATATACATGTAAAATAAGTCATAAGGAGCAGCAAGCAGATGATTATAAATCTGCATTTCTAACCATACACTGGGATGTGACAATTTTCCTAACCTCACTACCAACTTCTAAAGAGGGGTCTCCTCCCTGCTTATCCCCTTCCTATACCTCATCATGTAAACAAACATAAATTCATTTGTTTTCTGTGCTGAATTCCAATCTGTTGACCTCTCTGCTCTCCTCTTCTATCAGCTAAAAACTACAGAGGTCTTTCTAAAACTGCTTCAGGGCTTTGACCATGAATTCAAATTATTCTTCTACACCAGTAATTTAAAGAGTGCCAGTGCCTGTTCTCTAGCCTTGAGGTGAGCTGGCACAGTTTAGCCCTAGTGCAATGGAGCACTATTCTCTCACATTACCAAAGCAGGTATTCAGCCCAACCCCAGGGAACAGTCCAAAGCTGGGCTAACCTCCAAAATGTAGCTGGAACATAGAAAATTCTGGGATGTTGAAATATAAAAAGTAAGCAATTTGATCACTCTGAATCTTGGGAGCCATTTAGAGCCGTGCTCTTAGTAGCCTTGGGGACAGAAGGTAAGAAAATGAGAGGCTGCAATTACAGCCTGGATCAGAAACATACCAGAGAGCCTTTGTAATTGTAAACAGTATAAATGACAGAGTTCCTGTATCTCAGCCCTTTTTAATTTACTAACATGGGCCAAGGCAGGGCTGTTGCTTTGAAGGGAGCTGCTGCTTGGAGCTTGCTTCTTGCCTCAGGCGCTGAAGTTGGCAGCACAACAAGTAGCTTAATGCACACCTGCCCTGCTGTCAGAACAGATAACACCCAAAAGACCTTTAAAGCTTCACTGGCATTAGTAAAGTTGTGTATGAGATTTGCCTGCAAAAGCTTGAACAGCTTCATCAGCCATTGCTACCTGCTGACCTCCTGGCTCCTGTGAACAGAGCCAGCATGCAGGTGAACCAGACCAGTGAAAGGCCAGTGCTGTTACCTGTAGGGAATGAGCTGTATTCACCTGCAACACAGTCCCAGAAGAATCAGCAACATTCCTCCAGGCCCAAATGCTAGAGGAATTGCACCTCTCTAGATTCTTGAATTCAACAACCAAGTTTTGGCAGCTGGGGCCTCCATCGGCAGTACAAAGCCATCCCATAACCTCACATGTAAAATGCTCTGCCTGAGGTCTCCATCTTTGGTCCCAACCACCACCTCCTCTGCCTTAGGGAAAACACATTCAGTTTGAAGGACTGCTCCCTACTTTGACTATAGTACCCTTCTCTTTCATTTGTCTCTATTTTATATTCTTGTGTGTATTCTTTGATGTGAATACAAACTGCTTGACTTTTGACTAGCTTTATCACACATAACCTGCTTCAATATTAAGAGACACATAACCTGCTTCAATATTAAGAGACCTTGCCACAAACTCAAATACTGACAGATGCTGCAAAGAAGTGGAGCTTCTCTTCCTCCTGAACTAAACAGTCAAACAAGCATGCTGGTTTCTCTGGTCAGCACCTTATACTGGAGACCTACAACTTGAAACACCTGGGTATCAGACAGGAACTACTGTAACAGGACTTAATAAAACAGAAGAAATCAATTCACATGATTTTTTTTTCACAGAACAAACCCAAACTATACCTGCTGCAGTTGAATGCAAGATTACTAACACTTAAAACTGTTATCTGAAAGATCACTAAAGGAAAGTCTATGAATTTTAAGTTCAGAATTGTAACTAACCCAACTTGTGTATCCCAGTGGTCATACTGGACTTTCTATCTCATCTGCAAGAGACAGTTTATGCCATATTTAGAATGAACTCAATTTTTTGCTAGAAGAAACCTATGTTTTTTCATTTTCAGATTTACCTTTTGCCCTTTCTACACTTTACAGTTTTGTGGGGGTTTTTTTGTGTACATTCTTTTCTGCATTGCTACTTTTCAAGGTTGTTAGGGTTTGGTGTGGGTTTCTTGTTCACTAGTTAACTATTTTTAGTAACTCATTTTCCCTTAAAAATTCTCCCTATTCCTTTTTACTCTTCTCCTTGGTTCTTTGCATTCCATTACATTCTGCTAATCTCTCCTGTGACATGGTCCTCTTGCAATATTATACACAAGCTAGCAGTATTACCAGCACAAGTGCACTGTGCCTAGCACAGCTGGACATTGTCACTGCTCACACACCTTATGTGATGTTTTCCTGTACAATTAAGTCTTCAGACCATTATTATTTTACTTCAACAGTTTGTAAAAAAGCTGTATTATGATATGGGGCACAAAATTCCTGTCCAAAAGGGCAGAGAAGAGGCTTGTGAAGCCACACTATGTGAGGCAGTTTGACATGTTGTTTTGACTTGAAGCAGGAGGGCTTCAACCTGCCTAGAATTTCCTCATGATGAACATACATCTGCAGGACTGTTGTGAAGAATTCAGACTAACCTTTGACAGAAAAAATACTGAAAGTTGCATCATTTTAGAGAAAGGAAAGGAAAATTATAAAACATTCCTTAACCTAAAGTAGCAGTTCTCCTTACCTTGAGTTAGCTCTGCTTGGACAGTGAGCTGTTCCTGACTTGTGGATTCTCCAGCACCTGCTGAAGTTCCTTTACTCTCTTCTGTTTTCACCTCATTGGCCTTTTCAGCCTCCTTTTCTGGTCTTTTCTTCTCACCTTCTGGTTTGATCTCTTTTTTGACTGGCCGGATGTTGCCAGGAGAGGGAGGACGTGTCTGAGCAGAGGAAACTTTGGAGGAACCAGGTGGGGAAGTTATCTGCTTGGGTGTGCCAGGCAAAAAAGGCAAAGACTTTGATGCATGCCTGTGTAATCAAAGAGTGACAAAGCTTGTTTCCACTTATATATCACTTCTACAATCATAGCAGCTAAAAATAAAATCACTTCCCTGTTTCTTTATCAAGCAGGACTGCTGGCACAACTGATACGGTTTCATGCAAAATGCCTCTCTCCAACTCTCCAGATGTGTGAGCACTGAGCCCAACCAGGATGAAACCAAGTATTTTCCTGACCCTTCCCCTTCTCCAGAACAGTAGCAAGATTTTTTTAAAAGTAGGACTGTCTTTCCTTTTCTTTTTGCAGAGAGAAAACATCTACATCATCAAATACATTTGCCCCGTTTCACATTTGATTAATAGAACAATTAGAGCTGCCAATAGCTCATGTCCAGCTAAGCATGTACTTGACTTACCAAACTGGAGAGGGAGCTGATGATCTAGCTTTGAGGCTGGAAGTAAAATGACCTCCTTTAAAGTTGGCTGAAAAGCTGGATGACAAATGGTCCTTTTCTCTTTTGTCAGTCTATAGCTCAGCAAACAAAAAGACAAAGTCAAGCCAGAGTTCACACAGCTAAAGAAAGCAAAGCAAGCTTAGTTAAGGACGAGGAGTTGGGGGGCTGTGAAAAAGCAGTGCTGAGTCAGTGGTTTCTACAGCTTGTTTAACAAGTTCCTGAATATAGCTCCTGTAACCTGACACCATCTTTGTCAGTAGATGTGCATTTGACAACAAGAATCCTTCTTAATCATTCTCTCCTGTCCTAAGATGTAATAGGCTAATTTACCGAGGCTTATTTTTACACAGGCAAAAAAATGACCTCTTATAGTTTGATCTTTGCTGACTGCCACAGAGTACCTTCCACTGCTTCTCATAAACACAGGATTTCTTTTGAAGAAAACACAAAACAAGTCCCCCTCCCCTTGGTCATACTTGGTCACAGTCTTTCTATATAGCACAATATTTTGGATTCATGCTTACAAGTGAACACCACAGATGTCCTCAAAGCTTCCAAATACGGTACACCAGTTATCCTAGTCTTTCTTTTCTTGGATGATTTTACAGCACATACATTTAGCCATTTGTTCTTATACATGATAGTGATTTCCTTTTTCCATCTTTATTTTTAAAACATACAATCCTAAGTTGAGAAACATTTCTAATAACACAAACAAGAGCTACAACAGAACGACTGCTTTAAGGGAATATATCAGAATTTAGGTATCTACATACAACCCATATTTAAGTATAGATGAAAAACTTCATGGTTTCGGAATAATGAGCTCAGACCCCAGGAGTCTGAAGAATAGGAATACTGGAAAGTACACTGAGCTGCCACTCAGCCAGCATGATGCTGAGGCTGCTGCTCACCAGCCTTAAACACAACCCCTGTAGCAGGTGTGTCATGGGGCTTGAGAGCCTCACCAGCTGAAAGCTGTGCAATGCTTGTCCCCTGAACTGAAAGCCAGGTTAACAACTGGAAAAGACAGACTGAAAACAACTTCACGAGCACATGATATGCTGAGTTATCAAAGTAAACAGAACCAGAATAAATGCACTACCATGAACAATAGTTTTGGCTTGCTAACAGTAACTCTCCATTGTATCTGCTTTATTAGCACTGAAAGCAGAGCATCAGAAAATTTTTTTCTCGTATCAATAAAGTAAAAAGCTGAATTCACACAAAAGTTTGCAGAAGTATAAAAGATTTTCCACATCATACAGGCTACAGGAAACAGCTCTTAACTCACTCATTTTATATTAACAAGAGTTTTATATCACCTCCTCCACCAAAAAGTAACAACCTTTCTTCTTTTTAATTCAGAAAAAAAAGCCAAACCCCAAACCTCCTGCAATCAGAAAGACTTAAGAGGAAGAATCAACAGGCCAGGAGACTGCCATGCTCTATGTACGTGCTAGGAAATTTCTCTAAAGATACGTAGTAAGGCTATGCCTTAGCTTAAACTTCAGTATACTACCCTCTGCCTGAAAGATTAAGTAGCGGTTATGACTCATGGCACTTTGATTAACACTGCTTCCAACAAGGATGTCAATTACAGCACTGCCTCTTGACCTTCAGCCCATCAGGCCAAATGAAAATGCAAGCACCTCTTACACAATGTTTTGCAGAGATGACTTCAACTCTTCTCACACTCTAAATTAACTCAGGTTGTAGAGTACAAGAAAAATATAACCGCTTAGGTTCAGCAAATGAATCTGAAGTGGGTCTGACTGCATCCCACTGGAGCACAGTCAACACGAGTTCGTTCTACTGTTTCGATTTTCCTAAAAGCTCAGATCAGCCCTAGTACTGCTATTAAATCATGCAGAATCAACAGTGACTTGTGGAAAGCCTTGCTTATAAACCATGCTCCTAAACCAACTTCTTCCTTCCTAGTGAGGAAAAGTTTACTAGCCTGGTCTCCTAATAAAGTACAGATGAAGTGAGTGTACTCTATGCACTTGTGTACAGAGACACGTGAGTGCATGCATTCCCCCCCGCCTTTATTTTAGGGGCTCAGTTCAGTTTGCTAAAGGCCACAAAAGACATCAAATTCTGGAACCTTTGTGAAAACAGCCTGCTGGAGAAAACAAGTTCCCCACTGAGGGAAAAATAGCAACACCATCTTGGGCCTTAAAAGGCAGCAAATAATCCATTTGAGAAGGGGGCACTGTGACTGCCTCTGTGCCTTGTGCGAAGCTAAGGCACCTACTCTGCAAACACAGATGTTTGGAAAACATCAGTGCTTTTCCACATGGATTCTTTGGTGCATTATCAGGCTGTGCCACCACATAATGTAGCATGTTTCAGTTAAAATCCAGCCAACTATGACACAAACTGGAGAGGTGGGGACGGTGCAGGGGGGAGGAAGTATCCCTGCAGCTATTCCAATCCTAAGAAGCAGGGCAGTCAGGTGGTCATGGCAGGGGACACTAAGGACACGTTGGCTGCCAAGCTTACCCCTGCAAGGTGCGTTGTTCTCCGACGTCCAACGGCATCAGTGGAAGCATAAAGTTTTGCTCGTTCTCCTGAATTCCTACAGCTCAGGGCCTTGTAGGAGAGAGGACTGAGGGGGCTGCAAGACGCTGAACGGGGACAAACGGGGATAACTACGGTGTTGGATGGTTTTGTTATTTATTAGTTTTAATTACAGAGTAGCATTGGAGAATTGACAGAGGAAAGCCAGCAGGAACAGAAACGACCGAGAAAGACAGAAAAGAAAGAAGGAATTAATACACAGAGAAATGACTAAGTATCAAGTCAGAACCATCATTTGACACATTAGCTTGGCCACAAGGACAGTAAGGATGTAATTTCAATAGGTGCTCGTGCACTTTTCCATTTGTGAACTAATAGTTTCTTTCTAAAAAATTAAGAAATATGCCATGATACTGGGTAGTAGATAGTATTTTCCAGTTAAGTTTTTGTACAACTGGTGGTTCTGAAAAGGCAGTAGAAACCATGGCTGGTCTGACAGATTAGCTTAGTAGACACATTGAAATGAGTTTCAATTACATTCAGAATAGGAAGCAATCAAACAAAATCAGAATGCCTACAAACTGCATTGGAAGTGAAGAAAAATTAAAGGAGACATGCACACAAAGATCAAAATCCATTAACAATACAAACCAGTTTCAACTAGGAAATCAATGAAATTGCTATCTGCGATTTACAGCAAGTGATTTGTTTTTTAAAATTCTTCTTTTTAGGAATAGTTTAGCCCATTGTATTTTTTGATACTTCTAGAATAACAACTTACTCAAATAAATTCTCAACAGCAAACTATTTTACACATTTTTAAAAAAGCAGGCTGACAATAACAAATCAGCTTTGAAATTAGTATTTGACTAACCAGGATGGCAGCTTGTGTTGGTTTGCACAAGCAAAAAGACCATTACCAAAAGATCTGACAATAGCAGGTATCAGATATACAGTGCTCTGATTTTATCTTCAAAGAGAACTTTAACTGCAAGACATATCATGGGAAACTTCTTGCAGCAAAGTGTTCTTGGACTTTGTCTTGATATAACTGAAGGAGAAAATTGGGGAAAACTATGTTATTACTGCAAAGTTTTATTTTTATGCTCCTGTTTTTCTCTTCTGGTCATTTAATTGAGTCTTAGCACAATTACTATCCAGCATGTCACTTTAGGAAAAAATAGGGGCTCTATATATTCTCTTTCCTATTCTTTTTTGTTCCTCTCCATGCCAAATAAATTTGCATCCTCTATTTCCTTAATGAAAAGTCAAACCAAACAAAACCAAAGCAATATTTCTTGCCTGTATATCCCTCTCTGAGCACACTTGAAAGAATGCAGTTCCACATACAGTTAATTCTTCTAGTCTTACAAAAGTACAGCTGCTGTTACAGGAAGAGCTCATAGACTTAGCAGTACTAATGCTGCAAATTCTCCTGCACCAAGAGATTAACATTATGAATAAAGAGTCTCATGTAAGCGTTACAGCAATGGCACTAATGCTTGCCTTATAGTTCACAGGGATTTATGTTTAATGAGGAATTATGACTAACTTAAAAACAAGCAAGAAACAAGAATCAGGGAATTTTTTTTGTGGTTTTATTTTGGTTGAGGGCATCTAAACCAGATAGGAGGCAGTGGCATAATGCTTTACACCACTTATCATTTATGTGGCTCCTGCCCTGTGATTCAATTCCCCTTCTGCATGCTGATTATCTGAAATTACCACCAAGGAAGACAACATAAGTATTAAAAGAGAAACAGTTCATTTTCATTTGTGAAGTTGCCAAACAATGCTTTAGGCAGCACTTCCAGTGATTCATGTACTAACAGGATTACATCTATTCAGAGGAGCTTTTTGAAAGCTATTTACAAAACATTTTGGTTTTGAAGGATTAATTTTTAAAAAGATCCAGATGTATTCTTATGCTGGACATCCCTAATACCTCACTTAAAATTTAAGGACATGAATCTGTATTTAACTCAGTTTGGATTTTTTACATTGCAATTTATTTTTACAGCCAAAGGGCAGGGTAATTTTCTAGGGAATAATGGCAGGCTGGGATGAGTGGAGTGTTCAGAGCACAGCTGTGAGCCATTGCCATCACTTGATCATTAATCTCCAGGAAGCATCCTGTATGAAGGGGCTGAAGTTATTGCTCCTAGAGAATAATACCTGGAAAACAATGAGCAGATGGATCATTCTTCTGGAGGTATAGCTCCAGTTAGCATGGGAAGGCTTTTCAGGGAAGTGCCTTAGACTGAACTGACAAATCAGTCTTTCCTGCTTTTTGTAGCCTTTCTCAATATTTCACTCAGTTTAGGGTTGGTTGTGCAGTATAAACAAGCGCAGTCACAAAAAGCTTCATGCTTGCTCTAGGAAGGTAGCCACTTACATGCGGCCTTCTCAACTACTCCCTAATGAAGAGCTGAATTTCCAATATCCTTTTTCATGGGTGATATTACATGTTAGTTTTACAAGCTATTGTTTTTGAAGAATAAAAAAGAAGTCTGTGCTTATTAATTCTACTACTTTCAGAATATCATCCACATTTTTGCTCCTACAGTACTACCCCTGTGGAAACATACCACAACCTAATTAGTAATAAGAGTTCTTAAGTGAAATCTTCTTTAAAAGTAATCTTAGCAGATCTCTCTTCCTTCTTACCTTCTATGTTCTTTAATTAGAATAAAAATCCTGCCCACATCAGACAAGAAAGACTTGCCTCAACTTACAATAATATATTGCTGCACGTGCTGAGTGTGTAATGGTAAAGTTCCTAGTGGATGATTACAAAACATTCTATTCTAAAACATCCTATAATAAAAGAAGAGGTAGCTGTCACCTGCCTAAAATACACAATAAGCAAGTATGCCCTGGTTGTATTTGGAATGCAGTTTTGCCTGGGCCTTCAATTACCACCTAGTGATATCATCGCATTTCTGCACATTAATTTTCCCTCAGCGAGTACCATCAGGGGGCTGTTCTGGGGTTGGCAGACAACTTTACAATTATTATAACCTCACTGAACCTGCACATTTAACTTCACAGGTATTAAATGCACAGTAATCAGGGCCTATCTTTATAAAAGTCTAACTTTCTCAATGTTGGAAGTGCTCTGGTAGGGGCTGAAACTCCTTTGCAGCAAGCAGCTCACAGCTTTAGCAGTGGGTGTGCTAAATCAGCTCTTTCCAACTAGATGTGCATTTCCTTAAACAGCCATGGCCAGCATGATGTTGTTGCCCTGCATGTTTTGTATGTTATGTTTTGTATTCATTTATTGCATTGATGAAGAGGCAAAAGTAAGAAAGAGTTAGTAGGAGGAAGAGAAAGAGGCATAGCAAACAACTGTTCAGGGAAGCTTTCATGCTGTCATGCACACTAATCATGGACGTTCGAGTTCACTCTGGAATGCTACCATACACCCATAATTAGATCAGTGACTTTACAACATCCGGCAGGGAATCTGGAAAAATAAGTGTCTGAGACATGAAGCCTCTGCTGTTATAGGATTACCTGCATCTCCAGACAATGCAGCTGTGCTTTTACTCCGAGCCAGGAATGAGTGTGTGGGCGTCAGGAGCCTGCTAACGATGCTGCTCTCCCATGGACTGAGCTGAAGACGGCGAGCTGAACGTGCACCATACAAGCAAGATGTTAGATCAAACACTTCACATAGAACCACATGCTGCAGAGCGTTAGTACTCTTTCCTCATTACTGCACACCATGAAAACCTTGAAACTGTCCACAACAGTTCAGTGTTTTGCATTTTATTATTACTCCTTTTTAGCAGAAGAATTCCTATAGAAATATGTATATCTGAACATTTAATTTATGTTACTGCCTGTGGCATTATGGCAAATTGTTACCAAGTGAGTACAGATATTTTGCACATCTGCCACATTTCACGTTAGGAATGACAGGATAATTTCCCTACTAGAGGACCAGTTGCACTCCTAAATATACACCTCAACAGAAATGTTTGTGTCCCAAAGGCTTCCTACACTGAAGATATACAGTCTTTCAGTTATATTAAAACACCTTCCAAAGTTTGTCAGCCTACCTAGAAAAACCAAAGGCTGTTCACTGCTATACAGAGAATCGTGTCACTGAGGTTTTATCAAAGCATTGCAAAAGGATAATGTGCCTCAACTGCAGATACCAAGCTCAGCAGCTGCAGTTGTCTCAGTAATAGGTGAAGACACAGAAAACAGTAAATATATTTAATCATTAATTCTCTGTCCACAGATCCTGCTAACGATCAGGTTCCATGTAGAACACTTTTCACATAGTTGCTCTGTTTTGAAAATGCAATACATGTTGACCTGGCTGCAATCACACTGCTACTTTGTTATTCCCCGTGTTGTCTGATGCAAACACAGTTTGTCACTATAATAATTTTATCTTGTAAAGTTTCTTTACTTTTTTTTAATATTAATTAAACATTTATCATGACAAAGCATTAACCAGAAGAATCCTGTAAGTTACTTTCTGTATTGAATTGGGTATTTCTTTGATATTCCAATGCAACAAATTGTTTCATAATGGCCATCACAAGCCAAAACATTCAACTAGTTCCCAAAGTAGTTCATTACAGTAAGCTTACACTATAGCAGTAATCTTGATATTGCAAGCAAAAGCAGGTCTTTTTACACCTAAGCCCTCACTTGCCTTAGTTTACTGTTTGCAGCAACAGAACTGCAGCTTGAATTTATGAGGCTCAATCTTTATAACATCCATTGAAGTGACTGGCTGTAACAAACTTGACATTCATTTGCATTTTTAAAGGAAGAAATCCAGCACTTTTAATAGACATAAACTCTGAATCTCTCTTTAATCTACTCCTTGCTGAGCCCCATGAAAAGAGAGGCTGATCTCAATCTCCTCCTATGAAAATGTAATTGCTTAATCTGCCCTCAGTGCTGTTTTGCACTTCTCAAATTGCTCCCTTAAATTCCAGTAATGCAATAAGGGGCATTACTATAGAAATATAGGAGTCTCAAACACAGCAGGCTCTTTTCCTAACTGTCCTTTTACACAATGTACTATTGCCAGAGATTTTTGTGATTAATGGCTCCATTCCGCAATGGTAGAGATCGTACAGATACACAAAATACCCTACAGAGACCTCCACTACAGCACACACATTATCATTAAGCTTGCAGTTTAACAATGAAGAAATCACAGAGCTACCATTAAACTGCATGCAATAATGGCAAAGTCTTTGCTTCCTCTCATCTCCAGGCACCATGCTCACTATAATCCCTGTTTAAAGCTACTGTTGCAAGACAACCAGATTCTTTTTTGTGGTCTCATGGTTCAGTAGGTGAGGCTCACAGGTATGATTGTACTGTAGTTTAACGTAAAGATCACTCAACTTCAGAAAGCAATCCTTGGTATTTTAGGCCAGTAAACCAGTACTATATATACTATATCCATTTCTTGGCATTTATCTTTACATGACAAGTGAGTGTCAGATCTAAATACGGCCCTGTGGGCCAGCTGCAGGCCTTATGTCACTATATAAGCTTATATAAGTCCCCAGAGATGAAATAATCTCAAGAGGACACAGCTAAGAGTCTGATGATTTTGAACACCAATGTCTCATCTGCCATGTCTCGCATATCTCATATTCCTTGCCCTAAAGGTGAGTACGGTTTAATTATCTTTGGCCCTGACTCAGGGGAGCTGGTATCCACATCCGCTATTGGAAGCAATCCCGTGTCCACAGCATCCAACTGAAGCACTGAGGCAGTGTTTGGGAGTGAGCTAGCTGATATGCACAACAGTGAACTAAAACCAAAAACTTTCTTCTCCATATAAGCAACAGGCCTGCTTCAGAGATGTCAAAATAGTTTTAGCCAGGACCTTGGAGTGAAGTCTCCCTGATTCTCTACAATGGGCTTATATCAGAATTTGTGTGGATGCGCCTTGGCTTTGTGGGCCAGGGTCATCACATACTGAATTTTCCAAATGCACAGCTACCTGAAAGCATCACACTTCACACACTCAATACATATTTTAACAGATTAGCACCACCATTCACCTAAAACAGACAAACTTTCCCCCACTGGGTTCCAACTACCTAGGAGCATTAATACGTAATTTCATTGAACAGCTTCAGTTTGGTGTCGAAACCACACTGGAGCAAAACTGAATATCAAACAAACATCCCAAAATAAGATCAACTTTAAAACAATGAGGTCAGGGGATTATTTTCTTGCTCTTTTTGCTCAGGGTGAGGTTTTCAAGATTTAGTCTTTCAAAACATCTGACAGACAAAGGGAAGCAGTATTTTTTGTTCTCATGATGTGTAAAGCTATGATTCTAAGGGCTATTTCATAGAATTATTGAATGGTTTGGGTTGTAAGGGATCTGAAAGATCATCTAGTTCCAGCCTTCCTCTCATGGACAGGGACACCTTCCATTAGACCAGGTTGCTGAAAGCCCCATCTAGGTAGACCTTGGGGATCCACAATTTCTATGGGCAATCTGTTCCACCTGTCTCCACCAACCTATCTCACCCTCAGAGTGAAGATTTTCTTCCTAACATTCAATCCATTCATTTTGAAGCAATTACCTCTTGGCCCTATTACGACACGTCCTTGTAAAAAGTCCTTCCCCAGCTCTCTCAGGGAAGCCCTCTTGATCTTTTTGCTGTAAAGTCTCCCTGGAGCCTTCTCTTTTCCAGAGTGAACAAGCCCAACTCTCTCAGCTTTTATTGTTCAATTTTCACACAGGAAGCACATTTGTGATAGGCTTGCTTATACAAGGAAGTACCCTTACCCCCAGCCACAAGCAGGTTTTTTTAAAAGATTAAAGATCTTTATAACCCAACTTGTAACTAAAAAACACACAAAGTTGCAGGGTGCTGGCAAAAGTAAATTGGTTACAATCACCTGTATTTGTCTTCAGGATATACAACCTGAATACTGGAAAGTTGTCTTAGCAGCAGCAGAATAATTTGCAAGTAAGCAAACAGCAGCATTTGATTAGCTGTAGGAACAGATGGGAGGCAGGGATTTAACAGGCCTTCTGATGAGCACCACGAAGGAGACTCTCATTGATAAATGTGGTGTTTGCTTTACACATACGCAATATGGTGAGGAGTACATAGGGGGAAACTGCTCTTTCTACAGGAAACAGTACTGGAGCCCCTGAATGTCTTCTATAATGGCTGCAGAAAACAGTAATGCAGTGATTGAGACAATCATCTCCTTGAAAGAAAAATCACTGCAGAAAAAGGGGACAGAACAAGTAGGGTGCAAGTTTTGCAAAACTTCAAGTATGTGACTTACTACTTTTCATGAGGTGTATCTCCTTGCTAAGCTCTCCTTAAAGAGCACAACTGCCAAAATCTATTGGTCAACAGCAGATTTCTCCAGCTGAATATGTGTTCATGTTCTGCTGCAGTTTCAACTATTCACTAACTACAGTAACATAAAAGCACAATGAGAAGCCTGTTCTAGCTTCCCAATTGTACAACTGTGATAAAGAGCTATACAGCAATACAATCTTTGAGATGGCATCAACCAGTCTTTTAGCTAATAAGTTAATGAAAAATTCATTTGCTGCACAAAAAAAAAAAAAAATTAAAAAATTGTCCTTCAAATGATAAAAAGGCATTGCACAGCAGATGACAAGTTCTTGTTGACAGCTATAAGCCACTTAGTAGGTAAGCTTATTATCCTTATCTCCATCTCACTGTTTTGCAGGTAGGAGTCTGTATTACGGACTAAGTGTGATTGGGTGCCCCTCTGGAAGGTGAAATGGGGAGCAGGCAGTCACAGCCTTCCTTTAAGCACCTGCCTTAAGAGGTTGAGCACACTGGAGAGACTAGTGGCACTTCTCCAGATACATGGCTCAATTAGTCAATCTGACTTTGCATGAGAAAAAGCATTTATAGCATTTGGATTTACATTTTGTCTTGGAGTCTGCAAAAGTCACAAGAGACTCCTAAAGAGTTCTGTGCTGTTTTAGTAAAAATGCCAAGCAAAAAATGCCTCAGCATTTTGACATATGGCCATCACTTCCATATTCCATTTTTTCCTCTACCACTAGACTGCCCAGTATTCAGTTTAAATTCTCCTGAACTTGAAATGGGTGACTATGTTACAGTCCACAAGAGACTATCCTTCCTACTTAATGCCTGCTGCTGTTCACCTGCCCACTTCACCACGAGCCTTCCTCAAAAAAATCATTTGGCAAAGAACAGCAACCATTTAAAAAAATATACACACCTGAAAAGCTAATAAAGTTAAAACTGACTGGATTTCAACATTTAGAGCAAGAAATAACTGGTACTTAGGAATAAGTTATTTCCTAAGGTAATACTGTATTTTTCACAAATTACCAGACTGTACAACTAGGTTTGCCCACTGAGATGAACATGGCTCATCAAATCAGATACACATGTTCACTCAGACTTGGAACTTGGTTAAGACACACAAATAATGACATCAGCAAGACAACGCAACTAAAAGTCCATTAAATTTTTTTTAAAAAAATAACTTGATGGATTGAAACGGGACAGAACTCAGTAGAGGACAAAAAAATCTCTACCAAGTACTTTACTGTAAAGCTCTTTGCACCTTACACAAGAGACATTCTTTTATAAAACTTTTAAGCTCAATGCTTCAATCTCCTAAGTCCTCAGAACAGCAGCGGCAATTCAGCTATGTTAATTTTTAAAAGCTTGATGGTTTGTCTTTTTTCAGACTTGTAAACACCAAAAACGTACACTGAAATGAAGCAATCTTTGAGAAATAACTGGACACAAAACATCAATAAACAGACAATACGAAAAACATCCACACCTCTTCCATAAAAATAACAAAAATGGTAATAAAATCAGAAAATGTAATAAAGTAATTGCTTGAAAGCTTCATGCAACATGTTCTTAGACATTCAAGAGATATTACCAAAAAAGAAAGGGAAACAAAATAATGACAAAATGGTCTAATGCAAATAAAAGGTCACACATGATTGCATGCACTATGGAGTGATGTATTCTTTCAATAGTTGTACCTCATTTACTAAAAACCTGACAGAAGCACTGCTTTTATCATTTGCTAAAGTAGGATTGTTTAGGTAGGTTTTCTTGTTTTAAAAAACAAGAATTATTTATTCTCACAGGAAAAAATGTTCAACCATTTACTTGTCACATTTGAAGTCTTTCCACTACCACTTAGATGAAGTACAGAAAATGACTTCAGAAGCTTATTTTATGTGCAAAGTAATACATCAATATAGAACATTCTTTCTTGATGCTCTTTTAATGCTTTTTTCTTCAAAACTGTACCTCTGTCTGGAGAATTTAGTAATGTTGCAGATGAGGAGGAGAGCCGCTTGTTTATGACTGGATCAACATGTTTCGAAAGGTTCATTGTTGAAACAGACCGCCTGTCTCGATCTAAAACAAATGGAGATAATGCTAATTGACAGCCCACATGCAAGAGTGCAAGTTCCTAGCTCACTAGTGGGAGGAGGAAAAAAACAGGACTAGGTCACTCCTGCTCTACCACAAGAACTTCCAAAACAGAATGGATTTCTCAGCAGACGTTGTACAGGTGACTCAAAGACTGGGCACAACACAATTTAAGCTTCAAATGTGTAAAATATTCTGTTCATTATCACTCAATGGGTTGCAATCTAAAGACTTTCAATATTGTCAGAGAATCTTTGCTCACAACTTACAATAGAAAGCTTCACGAGAGGACCAAGATGCTTGGAAACACCAAGTTATTAATTAAAAAAAACACCCTGCCATCTGAATAAAAGCTGACAGGGCACTGTTACTAGGCAGATGGTCAATATTGTGACAATGACATGCTGAAAGATTAAGGGAAGACTAGTGCACAAAGGAAGTGAGGGTAAGCACAAAAGAAATTAAAAGATTTAGTTAAAAATCCCACAGTTATACATAAGTGCTAAACTACCCACCAGAGTTATTCTCAGAGTGCTGAAAATCCAGCTCAACACACACCTTAGCAGATCAGCCTAATGCACCTAATTGGCATACGTAACACGAAAAGTTTATAATTTTATTTCAGTTTCTCTACATTTTAGGGCGGTATTACATTATTTGCACAACTGCTGCAGTCAGCATCTGCATCTTGCTGAGGGGGTGATGGTTACTTCAAGAATAGAGACTGCACACACTTTTGGATATGTGTCACATGAAATTTGCTGTGTCCTTTCCTCTCAAAAAAAAAAACCAACCCAAAAAAACAAACAAACAAAAAGAGCTCCAAGCCGAAACTTGCTGTGTCCTTTCCTCTTAAAAAAAAAAACAACAACCCAAAAAAACAAACAAACAAAAAGAGCTCCAAGCTCCTTGCTTTGACTACACATTCCCCATTATAATTTCATCTGAAAATCTGACATCCAAAAGATACTGTGAGAATCAGTTCTGCTTTTGCTTATGTTTTAGCATGTATTGAACCTCAGCACGACTCAGCAAAGCACCCAACCATGCTGAAATGCAATGAAGCTTGAACATATGCCTAACTGCTCTGCTGATTCATAGTCTGTGTGTGCAAAAATGTGTCCCTACACTGTTTGCAAAGCAGATACAAACTCAGGACAGTGACAGCATTAAGGATGCTGCTACTGAAATAGTATTTGCCACTACTTATTTATGACAAGGCTATTAATATTGTATTTACCTGTTCTGTCCCAATAGATTAAATTATACTCACTGTGTACAACAAAATCATAGAAATAGAGTCTATGAAAAATACCTTAATTCCTTCCAGATCTATGAACTATATAGCATCCACTATAACTTGTTGGACTGAAGAAAGATTCTCCCTACCCCATGTGATTACTTGCTAACTTTAATGTTAGAATGACTTGGTGAGGGCATAGAACTGGCAGACTGGATACTGGGAGGGGAATAAAACTCAGAAAAAGGTTTTAAAAACGAGAAAGCTAAATATTATAACTAAGAAAAATACTTCTGTAGGCTATCGAGACAATCCCAAATTGAACTATGGGGTAAATTGGAGTATGCCCTGTGCAAATCACTACTGGACACACGATGTTCAGACTTCCTGAGAACAGGAATATTTGTGGGAACAGGATGGGGATCTCGATCTCATGTGTAATCTGTGAGAAACTACACAGGGTATCAGTATAGCCATAAAGTTTCTACATTTAGCAGGAAGGATGTACTACATAAACTGGCTTTCTGAAGATGACAAATGACAATATTGAAAATCACCTCTGCTGTTAGGCATGACAACATTTCTCGTGTCAGTGAACCTTATTTAAATGAATCACATTCAGCATAAGGATTTGCATACAAATGTTGCCAATATGAATCCTATAAATGTAGAATAAGCCAAATGCAATCCATTGCCTGGAAAATTGCTGCTTTCTTTATCCAAAAAAAAACCCAAAAAAAGAAACAAAAAAAAAATTAAATACCCATGAGCAACAAAATAGCCAATGCAGTTGGTTATGTGTCTGTGTTCATGTGCAAAATTGTAAATCCTACGTGCAGTATGCCAAAAGGGTTTTAGAAAATAAAATATTCAAATTTGCTCTCCTTGAATTCCAGCAGATAGAATATTATGCTTCATTTCAGTGAATTGTGCCAAATCTTTAGAGTCAGCCAGCAGTAACTCTCCACCAGAAAAATAAATAATAATGAAAAATCTGGTACTAACAACAGTTCTAATCTATCAGCATGGTGTTAAGCATGCATTGCAACTACATGATGGTGGTTTAGTTACTGATGATCTCACTTCCTGAGAACTAGCTACAGGTGAAGGAATAACAAACCACAGCATTATGTACCAGGTTTTCTAGCACCACCCAGAGATTTGAAGTGGTGCTCCAGGCCTGCTAAATCGAGAAAGGTGAATGATGATTCAAAATAATAACCTAGGGACAGAATGCAAGACAATGATTTTTCACAAAAAATAAAATAAAAATCAAATAAGTTATACAAAGTCAAGCAAGAAAGTAACCTTTTATGAAAAATAACTGTTTATTGAAATTATATATGACTGATTTCAGAGCATTCTTTTCTTAACTATTTTTTTCCTCTCCTGATGAGAGGTTAGACACATAGAAATTAGAATAGGAAGAAATGAATTTAAAGGATCACTTCCTGTTAAAAGAAGTAAAAGTTCTCTTTTGGGAGACTTGATTCACATTGAACAGGGCATATACACATTAATGACTGGCAGATTAAGTTAGAGAAGATAACTGGGGAAAAAAGCATATACTTAAAATTCACTTAATTGCCAATCTTTAGGGGAAGAAGGGGGACTTCTATTTCCCCGAATTTCAGTATGCAGCACAGATCTCCTATTACAAAGAACAATTTTTCTTCCTTGTGTGTGTACTTTAATCTCAGTATTTGGTCATTTCCACCAGACCTATTTTTAGAGTCACAAAGCTAGCATTTGCCACAGTAGCTCATATCACAAGATTGACACAGCACAAGCACACCCACGTATACACACACGAACAACAGCAAAGCAGCAGGAGCAAGAAGCCGTAGCAAGGTAGTTACAGAGTAAGTCAAATCCCAAAACAAGGTGTAACTTTTGTTCAGGTTTCTTTCTCCTTGTTACCTTTTTGCTACACAAGAATGTCACAAACATGCCACTGCTAGCAATAATAGGACCAAGAGAAAAGAATTCAAACTGACATACACTGGATCATCCCTCCTTTTAGAAGAAGAAAAGTAAATTCCAGTTGACTGTTGGGGAAGGGAAACTGGCAAGCAAAGCAAGCCTCCCTCTTTACCTGTGTTATTAATGCGGTTGTGCAGTGCTCCTCCCCAGGACCACCTGTTTTGCCTTTGTTTTGGCTTCTGGCTTCTTTCAATTGTGCGACGTACAACAGCTTCATGTCGTTCCTTGAGTACAACAGGATAACACATTGTTGTAAATAACTTTATTTTCTTATCAAAACCTGCTGCCCTCCATCACACGGACAAAACCAAGTAGGCATCTAAGGTGTTTAAGCTTATGTGCTGCCTACTTAAGACACACAGACTAGAACAAAAATAAGCAGCAAGTAAGCCATAAGTAAGTTAGCATGTTAACTGAAATTTTGAGAAGGTAAGATCTGTTTAAGTGGCCCTGCCACTACACAAACACATGCTAGTGCTACTTCCCATCTGCTAAATACCAGAAGAGTAGGAGAGATAGGAAACAACACCCACAAGGATGAGGTGGCTTACATAGGATCACACTGCCCCTACTTTCCAGTTTAACTGGGAGACAAATCAGCCAAGAGCATATTTCACTGCACACTCATTTTTGAAAAGGTTTTCTTAGGGCAACTTATATTTAACTACCCTTAAACTGAATGGCTAAGAATTAACAGATAGCCATACAAACCTGACCCAAATTGTTTTTCTGCATGAGTTTGCACAGTGCCATACACAGTAATCCAGGCATGCTCAACTTCACTGCATTTGATTCATAACAGAAGCCGTACCTGTGCAAGTAAGGCTTAAAATCCTTCCACACACTCTGTCATACTGACCATGGTTCTTGTTGCATTCTCTGCATCAGCTCTTGAAGAAAAAGGTTGATAGTACTGTATCTTAGAGTAAGAGAAGCTGAAAAGTTGTTTCATGACATTTGTTCTTACCTTCTCTTCTTCGAGTTTCTGCCTTCGCTTTTCCTCTACAGCAGCTCGCCTCCTCTCTTCCTTTAGTCTCTGCTCTTCTAGCTTCTTTCTGCGTTCCTCTAGGTGTTTTTCATAATGTTGCCGTGCTCTCTCTTCTCTTTCTAGCCAGACAGACTCTCTTGCAGCTGTGAGAAAAATGAAAAATAAAAGTATTAACTTGCTTTATGTAATAAAGTCCAAAATACATTCTGAATAAACCAAGGTAAATGGAAAACCTTTTGTACTGTCTTTCTTCAGACATACATAATATCTTTATCTCTCCTCATTTATTAAAATATACCCTGGCCACACATTGATTTTATCTAATCTCAATTTACTTATTATGAACTGCCAACAGTTACTTGAGCAGTTTCTTCATGGAAGATAGGATTTTTTGCTAGCTTAAGTCAGACGTATGTGAACAAACTTTTGTTACACAAACCATGCTAATTCTCTGTAATATTTTACTGAGAAAAAAAGACAATAAAAAGAGAGGTAAAACTATCACAACTTTCACTTTTATTGATCAATACAGATCTCTTATGATAGGAGTGGCTGGGATGGACAGTTCTAGCACCTGGACCAACAGAAGGAAGGAAGTTACTCACCAAAGAGGTCTAAAGGCAAACACTAATCTGTCATGTAATTCCACTTACACACAGCTTCAAACAACATGTTTCAGAAGAGCTAATCAAGACAAATCAAGAAACCCTACACAGGACCAATTTTTCTCCCTAACAGGGTCTGAATTTTCATGAATTTTGTAGAATGCAGGCTCAGACTGCAGTCCACATTAAACCGCTGACGTAGGATACTCTGGCTCACTCCCCATCAGTGCCTTGAAAGCTTTGGGACCCAGAGTGGAACTAGATTGTTCCCCTATGCAACATCATATGTTTGCAGTCTAAGTCTACCATCACACCGGAAATGCTCTAAACTCTTAAAGAATCCTTTCAGTACAGAGGTACAAAAATGAATTTTAAAAAAAAACAAAATCCAACCAAAGCAAACCTACCTACCACAAAAAAACCCCAAACCCAGTGCACATATCCTGGTACCTAGACCCTGAACACACTAAGTAACCCAAACAAGGTAGTCATTCAAAACTGGAACTCAATCAAACACTTCTGCAGAAGATTTGAAAAAATCTATTCTCTTTGAAAGAGCTAAGAGCATCTAAGAAGCATAATTGCATATATCTCACGAAAATCCAGCTAGCTGTAGCGTGTCAGCTTTTAATGAATAGTCACTTATGTACAGACCCTATTGATCATATCAAAACAAGCTGCTTGCTGTGAGCCACAAGACTTCCACAGATGCTGTGATGAGCTGGCTCTTTTGTGCCTGGAATATGCTTACAATGGCAACCCAGCACAAAAAAAGCTCTTTGGTGGTCTACTGAAAATTAATAAATTAAGAAAAGAAAAGGAAAAAGCCCAACAAAACCTCAACTGCTTTCTTAACTGATGTCACTGGAATATTAATTTGCCTATAAAAGACATGGAAATTATTTGTTCTTGCTGTTATTAATGTAAATGGCCAGACTTTCATGAGACACTGCTCATGGTGATTTCCATAGGATACAGTCTATTCATTCATATTGTTTAGAAAAAGTAACGAAAATAGGACATTTGAACTTTTAAGACTAAATTCAATAAGAGAGAGGCTAAAAAGAGATTTATGTACATTCTTAGTGCTGGTAAGACAATCAGAATGCTGGACCTCCGGACAGAATGCTTATCTTCAGCTTTCTGCTTCTCTGAGAAGGGGTGATAAAAATCACACTTTTGTGATACAGCAAGACAGCTCAATAACAGACGCAGGCCTTAGTGAGGGATTAACTCAGGCAAATGGACGTGTTCGGCTGGAATAACTTTTAACAAAAATAATAGATCTGATTCAAAACAGATAAAAAGCTACCACCTTTAGGCTACAAGCAAAAGACAGAAAATATGTGCCCACCTGCTAACATAAGGAAGTTACTAATTTTATGCTTGGACCAAGTATTCAACAAGTACATGAAAGTATGATTTATGATATATCTGTTTGCTGAAACAAGTGTAATATCTATTTTCATCAATTTAACTTTTTTCACGGATAGAGATAAAATCTTAACTACTTTCCATGTTTTTTCAATTTTCAATTCCTGCATTTTATCTTATGAGAGAATCAAGGGAGAACATCTGCTTTGTTTACACTTCTTCCGGCATGCAGTACTGTCATTCTTCTATGAACTTAAGGGCTCGGATTTTGTCACCTATAAGGTAGGTATGTACAGTGACATAAGTTAGTGTCCTTAGATATAAAAGGATATCTTCAGGAAAATTAAGAAATTTAGAATATTTTTCTTTCATTCTTATGTCCCCATTTATGAATTTTCAGAAACATTTTCCTGCTGCCCCAAACAGATACAAAAAAATTGTCTTGTAGAGTAAAAGGTTTACTCTTTAGACCTCTGCTCTAACACAAAGAAATATTTTTTAAAATATATTAAGCCCTATTCTGGATACACAGGTATGCTTCTAGAAGCACAGCATAAATGCCTTGCTGATAGAAAGAATCAGCAGATGAGCCAACAGGAAACTGAAGATATATCTAAAAAGTCTCATCAACCTGAAAGAGCAGCCAATTTGAGGATGTGGCAGGGAAGGATACTAACTTCTATGATCGTGTCTCCAGAAATTGTACCAAGAGCTCTGCCTGGTGCCGAGCCAACACAGAACTCCACTGGGGGTATGGTCCAACAAAAGAGTATTTTCTCAGGCATGAGCATTAACAGATTCATGATCTTCCTCTCCCTTGTAATACCTCACATTGTATGACAATGTGCCAGATTCATTCAAGAAAAGTTTGGTCACTGTTCAGATAGCAACTGCACGCTGAAACCTTAAATTCCATTGGAACAATTACATTAAAGCTGGAAAGTACAAAAGTCACAGCCTGATCCATTTTTTTATTTCATTCCTTAGTACAATCAATACATTTGAACACAGTCACATGATACAAGAACACAAAATTAGAGCATAAAAATGGGATTTAGAAATTGAGCTCTAGACATGCTGTTGAATACCTTCTGCTTGTTTGCAAACTACAATGCTGGATTAGATTACAATGCAACATAATTAAGGCTGTGTTTCTGACACTTCTGAAGTGAATAACAGTGAGAGAAAACAAGGTCAATCAAAAAAGAGACACTCCAATATTAAGCGACACATAAGACTTGAAACCAATTAATTTTACACTAGAGTTAACTAATGTAATGTGGAAGATGTTAGTTACAAACCATGCATGTATCTTTTTTGGAAATAATTTTGTCGTTTCTTTTCCCAGCCACACATACTAGAACTATTGTTTGTAGGGGTTTTAGGCAGTGAGGGAAGGAGGAGCACTAAGTGTCAAAGCCTTTATTTTCTGTTTATCTCTGTGAAGTAAAGAATGTGCCTCCAGATTCTCTTTTTCTGTTTCTGCTGTCTCTTCAGCCCTTTTTCTTTTGGTTTACTGCCTATACAAAGGCAGATCACTCTAGCACATGCCTTCTCAGTCTGCCTTTTCAATCCACCTCAGATGGACAGCTCACCTGAACCAAAATCCTGCAGTGTTTGTCATGCTTTCCAGCCTTTACCTTTTCTAACTTTACAGCAATGACCTCAGCAAGAGCTTTCTCCTCTGACTGCTCTTTCACCTTTGCTCACTGCCAGCTCTGCACTGAGGCCGTGAGTGCACCCTTGCTGCATTAGCAGTAAAATGGATCAGTGATGCTTTAACCATACCTAAAAATGGGGACATTACACAGAAATGGCTGACTGAACAAATTAGAAGGTGAACTTCATGCTGTAATTAAAGGTGAAGTTAATGTGAGATTCTCTAAGACAGCCTTTCCCCAGTAACCATGCTCTGAGGGACATTTATCACAGAAATTTTTAAACTAGTCTTCCTTAAAAATTCTTTTATTTTCTTATAAACTCTTTTGATTTTCAAATTTTCCAAGGAGATCCCAAAATTATTCATATGCTAGGGTCAATGATTCCCAGTTTCTGTGGGGCTTCCTTCTGTAGGATAAAGTTCTGCCCCCAAGTGCCAGGGAAGAAAATAGGGCAGAAGGAATTTACTCACAGAATTTACTTACAGAAAAAGATATTGTCATTTTTATTAATGTTATTATTATGCCACTGATCACTTTCTGTGATGTTTAAAATACTACTTTAGTGCTTACGCATTGTAGGTATTTAATGAATTTAATGAATTTAGCCAACTTGAAACTCGGACATACTCTAAGAACTAAGATTAATCACTCTTTATTTAAGGAAGTATGCTAAGTTAAAAAGAAGTATTACCATCTTTTATTCCCAACACCAGAAACTAAATTAACCATGTGTCCTTGTCAGGATCATAATACTTATTAAAAAAGATCAGTCTTCAAGCAGGATTAGCGTAGATAAAACATGCACAGAAGTGAGACTCAAAAAAGTGAGACTCAGTTTTCTCAGGAATCAGGGACCAAGATACTGCTGAGTAATAACAAGAAAATTCTTCCTCTTTGCTAGGCCACTACCAAAGGTTACCAGAATGAAATCCATTTTAAAATCCCAGATATTTTCCCTGTTGAAAAACACATTTTGATTTTTCTTTCCCAGTTAGGGAGGACCAGGTATGTGCTCTGGAACCAGAGACTAACTGGCATGGAACTACTTTCACCTTTGTTACTAAACATCTACCCTCCAAAATGGCGACAGCACATGCAGAAGAGCCCATGGACCTTCCTGGTCAATTCCCAATCCCTGTCTGGGAATCAGCAAGCAGACAGCAAGTTGGGTGGAGCCAACACCCTGCCAGGATCCATCATAACAGCTTTATAGTAAGAACAATTAAGTTTTAGCGCCAGGGAACGCTCTTCAGCACTGTTAATTTGGCAGTACAGATACAATCAGTATGGCAGATAAGGGTGAAGTCCACATGATGAAAAAGCAGCAGTTTTCAGTAATGTTTACCAGTTTGAGCAGGCCATCTACCAGGGTTGCCTTCATAAAAAGTCAGTTCCAACATGTTTGTCTCACAGCATTCAGTGCCAGGACACAGCTGCTCAGCCTGACACATATAAGTGCCAAGCTGGAGCCAGACTGGGTGGCTCCCTCTGCTCTGGCCTCCAGCAACAGAGCCATTTGACCTACCACTGCCTCTCTTGGGATTTCCATTTGGCACAATCCAAGAGGGTTGGTCTCACACAGAGAGATCTGATATCTCTCTTTTAAAGGACAGATGTTAACTTTTATGCATAGGTGCTATGGAAAGAGCACTAGTGGAAAAAGCACAAAAATGAAAACTTGGTTACAAAAGAGCAAATGACAACTCTGGAAGCATTACTTAGAAAATCAAGTACAATCACCCTAATAATCCTTTAAGGCCTGAACGTGATATCAGCAAAACACACATTACCAAATGGTCAAGAGATTAAAAAGATTGAAGCAGAAAACCCTTCATGAAATTGTTACAACTTTAGTCATGCAAAAGGAACTGCACAGAAAAAGTAAAATAATTAATATTTTAGAAGTGTTGCGATGGCATTTCAAAAGCAATGCCTTTCCTACAGTGAAGAAAATAAAACAATCACTTTTGATGGTGTGATTTGCTGATTGTGTTCCTGTGTATCTTCTATGCTACTTAAAGAAGAGTCCAAAACAAAACATGAATATAGTAAAGGTGAAAGAGTCATTTTTTTGTAGAAGCTTCGTTAATCTTTTCAATTAGGCGGCTCAACACGATCCTCAAGAAACAGCAGATACTGACAGTCCCAACACAAATATGTGCTATATATATATATTCAGATTCAACAAAAATGATGGCATTTCCTACTCTCTAAGCACTCATTAAGCACTCATTGACTTAGACACCCAAGTGTGCTAAGTAGTCTAAGACTGCTAAAATACTATTTCCAGGTGCAAGCAAATCCTCAGGAGTTCAGAGCACATGCCAATCCACCACAGGAAAGCCAAATCTATTACAGCACAGTGGAACTTGAAAAAAATTAGAACTTGACAGTAAAAAAAGGTGAAAGAAAAATGGTCTTAAATCAACTCTTCTTTAATATCAGAATATTGCCCAATAAATAAACATAATCCTTATTAAACTGGTACTCCACATGTTCTTAACAGAAGGGTCAACAACTTAATTTTGCTGACCTCCAGGAGTTCATGTTGCTGAAAGTACAAAACAAAATTACTACCAGCTCTACACCTAGAGAATTGAGCCCTGTCCTTTACTTTTTTTAGAACAAATAATTTTATTTGCGGTAGAACTGAAATTCTCAACTTCTGTATAAAAATAAGTCTTTACTAAACCTGACAGATCCCCTGAGCCAAAAGGAAAGGAATTAAGTTTAAATCCAACTTAATTCTATTGAAAAAAATTAAAATTCCTTCCCTCAGTTGCTTTACTGTTGCGTGGCTGATGTCCCAGTATTAACAAAATCCAACTCTAATTTTTAGCAAGACACATTTATGTAACAATATTATACAACTTAATGTTTAAGAGAGACAGCTTAGGAATTTCTTTGCTGTGGTTCACATGACATGAATGACTGATTATCTAGGATCTGCACTAAATGCACCAAAAAAAAAATATATACAGATGAAAGTACAATGCAACTTTCAATTTTTTTGTTAGTTCAAAATAATTCTCCAAGCAACAACACACGATACACTCATACATCACAGGGACATGCAGTACTCTCCCATGTGGAAATGAAGGATTCCACATCAACTTTCAAAAACTCCTGATGTTGTTTTGATGTTGCTTTTAAAACACGTCACACAAAATAACACATTTCTCAACAGAAGTCACATCCTTCTGGTAATAAATACTCATTTATTAATAGCTAAAAAAATCAGAGTTGAGTTAAATTCAAGGAAAGCATATTTCTCTGCATTTGATGAAAGCATTGTTATTATACAAGGATGAAACCTGAGAAAAAAAGAAATTAAAGACATGGAAACATCATCTGTGAAAAATTAATTAAAATGGGCCAGTAACATCCATTTGCTCTAAAACCTGAAGAAACTAAGCCTACACATACCATCAACCTCAACCCGAGGAGCAGCTTTTCAGGGATTATCAAACATCCTGTCATGTTACCCCTTGAGCAAGCCAAAACTAAAGCTGTCCTGTTCCCTTCCAAAACAATCCTAGCAATTCATGCCTGGCAACTGCAATGTTTTAAGGTGCCGTAAAGAAGGGAGGTTATAAACGCTATCAAGACCTAGGTGACAATTAATGATGGCTCTTCAGGTTAGAAGAAGCAGCATAATTTTGGCTGGAGTTACAATATAGTTCAATAAACTTTCAGACATTACAAATGGGAAATAAAGAACTTCTGTTTCTTAAGCCCTTAGAACAATTCAGCATTGAAAGAAATCAGAGTAAACACGTAAAAAAGAGGAAATACTTGTATTTCCCAACCTCCCAAGTACCACAGAACTTTGTTACAGATAAACATATAAACATTGTTCAGAAAGCCACCAATTTGGCTTCACATAATTATTAATTCTCTCACCACCATACTCAGTACACTGCCCATCAGT
Source organism: Passer montanus (assembly GCF_014805655.1). Lineage (NCBI taxonomy): Eukaryota > Metazoa > Chordata > Aves > Passeriformes > Passeridae > Passer > Passer montanus. The sequence continues at coordinate 14,859,810 of NW_024366591.1, forward strand.
AGTCACTGGTTAGGCAGCCTTCACTGTTCACTCAAACTGTGTTATACTTATGCAGGCATAGGTGATATAAGATATTGAGCACACCTATTCGACACCTACTAAAGGTTTGACCTGTAAAAAGTACCCCAAGTCTACATTAAAACATATGCTGCAATTTTATTTTATGGTATTCAGCATTTTAATCTTAATTGGTAAAATATTCTAAAACTTCAAAATTCCATTTACATGGAATTTTAAGCTCCCTTGCATGATTTCAGAATTAAACCTACTTGTCATTCACATTCATAGAACAGGTGAGAGATATAGTACTGATGAACCAGAAGATTTACTTTAAAGATATGGTATTGTATCTGAGAGGACACTATTGCAAATCTAGCACTATCATTTTGCTGACTGTCCCTAAAAGTAAGCTGGCAATAACACTGCATGCAGATGACAGTCCATTAAAAACAAACAAATAAACAAAAACCAGAGGGGGCCTTACCTAGCTGTTTTTCTCTCTCTTCTCTCCGTTCTCTGGCAAGCCGTTGCCTGTCATCAACCTTTAGTATTGTTGGATGATCTAAAATTGGAGAAAGAGGAGTATTAGGCACATAGCATAAAAACAAATACTACCAAACCCAAACTTTTAGGAGAATGGCTGTTAAACAACTATTCTGCCAAAACAAATAATGTTTTCAGAAATCCATCTTATTTTAAAAACCCCAGAAAAATGATAATTAGAATGCATTCCTATTTTTTAAGATCTAAAATACTTCCAAAGAATAGAGATGTGACAGCGAATACCCAGCAAGACTACTGCTTGTGAAAGCCAAGGAAGAGGCTTTATTTTGTTTCCAAGACTAAAACAACTTGACTTCTAGATAGCATTTTGAAAAAATACTGTTTATTATTCCATAATGTCTCTCCAAAATGCATCCACATGAAAGGCTATTATAATAAGATTTGTCTTCCCCTTGATATTGCCTCAGAACAACCAATAAGCCCTATATCATGACACAAGAACCTCAGTACCCAAGCAAAACAGGCTGAACCAAAACAGTGATCTGGCTGAATAGTTCTAAAGCAGTTCTGGCTGAGCCTCTGGAAGAAGCATGATATTGATTTCAAAAGATGCTTGTGTGCACATGTGTTAAAAACCATGGCCAATATACTAAAGGCAGTGAGGCATGACATGCGTGGACTGGCATAACACGAATCAAGTAAGATGAGAGGTTTAACTATTCTTGTAGATTGAAATTTATCTGCATGAGTACTTCACAACTATCTGCAACTGGCTGCTTGGATCACAGCAGTAAGACTGAGGATAACATGAAAGATCTGTGTCAGAGCCCAGGTTTCACTTTAAAAATTCAGGTTTGGTTGAAAAACATCAGTGATGGTTCTGGAAGACAACAAAGTGCTGAGAAAACATCACTTGCTCAATGATGGTTCTGGAAGACAACAAAGTGCTGAACAGCTAGCATTCGACTTCCAGTCTCAGCAATGGAGCTGTTCCAGACAAAGGGAACAAAATCCAAGTTAGCAATTCATCTCAGCACGCTGCCAAAACTAATTTCCTACTCAGCCTGTTCTTTTAAACCTGGAAAGCTCTTAATTTTATGGGTTTTTTTCAGTAGCACTGAAAATATCTGCTTTGCATAAGAACACAATAAACAAAAAACCTACAGAAAAATCAAAACTTCCTCAGTATAAATAAATGATCTGATTTATTCTGGTATTGAAGGGAACTCAGTTTTTAAGTATTTTAAGATAAAGAACTATTCGAATACCGTCATCATGAAAGTGCACAAGACAACAGAGCCTTTTCACTATTCAGTGTGAATACACATGTAAGCAACTTGTAAAAACATGTAGAGTCAGTCTACTTGTGTATAGGCTGCATACCTATGAAAAAATGTATTAGCAAACAATACAATGGGTCATAAAACTGAGGTTAAAGATATTTGCAAAATAAGTCCCTGAAGTGAGGCTATGCTAGACTAATTTTGAATAGTTATCATCTGAATTAGATTTAAAAGAATAATAATAATGTGCATTTCATCCTCTAACAGAAGTTTCTGCATAAGCATGACAGGATTTCTTAGGTGAACCAGCTCATCAACAGCTACATACACATTAATTACTCTTGAACTCTAATCAGTGAAAATCTATTATCTCAACAACTGTCAGACTAGAGCCCCAATTAAGAGTGTTAATGGCATGCACAGTAACAGCTGCAAGGAGAAAACCCATTGCACAGCTGGCAGGGAGAACCTTCAAACACGACAGCACCAATGAAGGGCACAACAAGTGAAAAAGTCACCAGCAAAGACAAGGTAATCTGTTACCCAGCTGCAAGTCAAAAACTTCAGTGTTGGCTGACTAGCCCACGGTGCTGCCATTTGTGACACTTTGCTCAGCCACGGCATGGCAGAGGTTTGCCCACTGCAGGGTGTACATCTGCATTTGGCTGATGTTCGGCAGCACGCTGACTCACATGCAGTCCCTTCAGCACGCAGACACAGGTCAAAAGGGTAATAATATTCCTTGTCTCTGGTGACTGGCACACAAGGTTCACAAAACATGAATTCCTGTGGCATGAGTAATTAGCGCTTGTGGAATAATGCACATTTCCCCTGGAAAACAAGGATTCCCTTCAAGGGCTGTCAGCAAAGTCAATGTAACATTGAGTTGACAGAAAATGATGAGGCACAGGGGAAAAATGTAGAAACCTGCTTCTTTCAGAATATCCTTCCAGTTGGGGTTTTTTTTTCCCTTTCTTGAGAAGAGAGATTTCCTCATTGGAGAGAGGCAACAATTCTTCAAAGAGGCAGGAGGGTTACATGGACAGGCAAACTGAAAAGGTCTCCCTTAAGAATTCCTAATTATAAGCAATGAAGGAATAAAATAAATTTTTAAAGTTGCCCTCTGCCACTCTGTTTGAAGATATCCAATTATTTTTTCCATATTACACACCTGATAGTGTTCACACAAGAGCAGCCCCTCTCCCAACAACCCAGGATGTTAGAACAATCCTAAAGCATTCGCATTAAGTTGCAGGCTTTGCAGAGTGTGTGCCTTCAGTAACAAGCAATTTTGCATACATTTGTGATCACAAAGAGCTAAATCAATATTAGCACAAAGATGAGGGTAACATCTTTGTAGCAGACCATCATTGCATTTGCTCTGCTATAAGCTGGAGCACGTATTATCAGTGCAAGACTCACACTGATAATTAAAATGTCTTCTCTAAGTCTTCAAAATTATCCTTCATAGTTTGGCTACAATCCCAACCTCTAGCATTTGCATTCTGAATCCAGATGTTCTGCTGGCACCCCCAGTGCAGAGCATCAATAGTTTCAAACTGTGACAAAAGAAGAGAGTTCACTGGGACTGCTCCCCATTTTACTTATCAAGTCTTTACTCATTAAAATCCCACCAGGCAAATACCTGGGGGATTGGCAATTCTTCGTATTCGGTAGGAATATCAGGAGAAACAAACAAAATATTTTGTACTCTCTTTTGCTCATATTCTCATCAGACCATAAGCTTTAAGTTACTGTGAAAGGAAATGGGAAATTGTCAGCTGCAACAAATCCTGCAAGAATTACTCATTTTTTAGAGAAATAATTGCCAACTGGGCATATGCAAAGCCTAAGAGACAACACTCCAGGAAGACCCACGTGCTGCTTTGGAAGTTGCAGTCTGGCTATGCTGCTATATGTGGGAACTCATACTCAACAATCTATTTCCCTCCACTTAGGTAACAGGCATAGAATTAAGCATTTGTATGACAGGGATGTTTGGAGAATAAATAAGCCATAGTTCTACACAGAAGAAATTAGTTTTGTACCTGCTGCTGGAAATTAAGCCTCTAAATTCCATATGAAAACAGTATATATGCATATATTGAGACCATTTTGTGTGTTTGCAAAATTCATTTTAATAAGTTAATATGTAATTTTGAAAGCAGAGAAGCTGTGAACAGTATTTTGCAGAAATTCAGCACGGAAACATCAATAGGTTTTTGTCCCTAATGACAGTAACAAAAGGAAAAAACAAGTTTTACAAATCTTCTATAGAATTAAGACTTGACAAACTCTTAATTTCTATAAATATCAATTTTGCTTAAGTTCCTAAATTAACAATTGTCATATATACTTTGTAAATATGACCAGTTTTTGTGGCTCATACTATCAGCTCCACTCTGCCTTCCCTCACTCCAGCCCCAAGAATTGTGGATTCCTTCTACACATCAGCATAGATAAAGGGAACATTGGAAGAGTGAGGATGCCCTCCTGACAAATGAAAACTGGATTAAACTATTGCAGAATAAAGCAAGTACTGAACACTGTACAAAGAGCTGTGGAAAGAGATAATATTATCTTTGTTTTCTTCTCCTTTTCCCACTGCCTGATTGAGAGCAGCTGTGATTCCTGTGCTCTGTGCAGGACCCAGAGTGCCTGGCAGAGCATGCCAGGTGTGATCTCAATGCAGATCACACAGGAATCCAGTGCTGGGATTCCTTCCCTCTAGGGACACAGGCCAAGGCACCCCTTTTGGGAACAGAGAAAAGTCTGTCAGTCAGTGACAAAACAGTCACTGAGCTGCCAAGCTGTCAAGAAGCTGAAGGGGGATGTTACAGTGGCCTTGTCCTCAGCACCACAAGCACCTCTACTTTCCCAGGCATCTAAACAAAATCATTATTAACTGCATACGTTAACCTTGGGTACCTGAATTGCAGCACAGGAAGAATTTAGATATGTAAGTCCTCTTCTGGATCTTGGTCTAAGCATGCAAGTGGAACAGACCAAGGACTACAGTAAGCTTTTTAGCACACACATTTTCAACTGTGTAAGCGAACACTGAATTAAATCCACACAATGTACCCGTGAGATATGGTAATAAAAAACATCTGCCCACAGCACAGAGCATGTTACAGAACATGGCAGGCTTTGTGGTAAGTGAGGAAATGCCTGAACAGAGGCACATTTACACAAAGCTGCAAATCTTTGCCTACAGCACAGAATTCTCATTCAAGCACAAATGCAAATACAGTGGCTTCTGTTGTCTTTTCTCACTTCCCAACCCTCATTCCTAAGCTATTCTAAAATATAAGTAAATTTTTCCAGTTTTGCTTCTTTGCAAATAATCACATATTCCAGCCTATCTAAACATGACCAGTCACTGATACCAGTTTTGGCTGAAACAGTAAGTGAGGTACAAAAGCAACAAACTTTACAAGTTGCTGTGACAACAGCTGTTTTCCACGCACCATTGAGACAAACAGCCTTAAAACATGGAGCATGTGGAATGGTGTACCTGGTTTAGTTCCAGCGTTGCTTTGTGCTGAAGCGACTTTCTTATCTTGTGTTTCAGAACCTTCAGTTGCTAAAATAAGGAAGAAAAGAAGAAAATTAACCATTTTACTTAGTAGTAGGTCACTCACCTTATTATATTGAAACTTAAATATTGCTGGATTCCCTTTAAAATCAGACCGTTCCAAGATTTCACCTTAATGCCATTCTACATCATTTTGCATAGAAAAAAAACCCCAAAGGCTACACAGAAAGCATTTAAGCCACAATACAAGTTCCCGATTCAAGCTGAGGAAAGAGCCACAAGTTTTTATTTTAGCTATGCATATTAATAACACTTAGAAGATGACTTGCAGATCCCACGTTTCTAAAGGTATGGTGCAAGATACTGGTAAAAACTTCTTCACAAAATGCACATCCATAATGCAGGACTGAAGAGAGGACTATTAATGACCTGAATGAAATCTAACTATTCCCATTATTTGCAACAGACTTTTGATGAGGCCCTACCAGCCTAGAACAAAATTTAATTCTGGAGTTCTGAGTGCCCTTTCAATAACCCTTTAGAAAGAAAAAAACCTCAGAAGATTCATTACTATTCAAATCACAACCATATCATTGGTTCAGCATCTATCTCTAACTAAAGAAACAGCCAAGAAATTAGATGCCATGATTTTTTCATCTTACTACTCATCTTTGTATCCAGCAGTTCCACTATAAGAGTGCTGGAGTCCAGAACACACCAATCTCAGAACAGACTAAAGGCAGATTATAAGAATTCTAAGAAGCCTTCCAAAAACAGCTTGAAAGTATTTGCAAGCAAGGATAAAAAGACAGTTATAAATAAAGCCTAGGAGATGAAAGACACCAATTCATTCAAACAAAAATATCAGTAGAAATGAAAGTTGGGGAAAAAAACCCTGATTACTCCAGATTTAAAAGCTAAACAGGCATTACTGTATTAGATCCACTTCAGAAAACATAATTAAAACAAATTTTCCTCAGAAGGCTCCAAGCACTTTCTTATGCATTCTATTTCAGCTTTAACAATACACACTCAGCACTTAGTACCTCAGTGAGTTCATTCCCTTCATGGCCACACAGAAGTCTTCATTTCCTTGCCTACCCCCTTCCACAGGCATGTTTCAGGATTAACACAGAGGGTAAAAGGTAGCAGGAAGAATCTTTACGTTGCATGTACTGTACATTTTTTTGCAGGGGGAAGGTGGGTGAGGGAAATAGAAAAATACTGTTATCAAATGTTTTGTGTTCAAGAGCAATGTTTTGCAAAGAACGGTGTTCAAAAATCATGTCGTCTCACAAAAAAAATTTTGTGAAACCTTAAATAACTGTCAGACACTCCTCTTCCTGATGCCTACACTAAGTCTCTTGCAATCAACAGAAATAACCACTGTTCAACTTAACAAATACTTATTCCAAATGACAATAAGAACTGGAACACCTTAAAGGCAGCCCAACACAAGATTTTAGTATTTGTCATTTTAAAGGCCTCATACATAAGATTAGTGTGACCTATGGGTAGATGGATTGATTTTTGGCAAAATAATTTGAGCACCATTGGACACTTGCACCACCAGGCTTGGGAAGATCTACCATTATAAAAATCCATATCTGGTGCTGGAAGAAGTCCAGAGAAAGCCAAGAGAGTTGGTGCAGTGTCTGGAGCACACGTACTATGAGGAGCAGGGGAGGGAGCTGGGGGTGCCTAACCTGCAGAAAGGGAGGCTCAGGGGGAATCATATCACTCTCTACAACTGCCTGAAATGAGCGTGCAGCCAGGTGAGGGTCAGCTGCTTCTCACAGAACAAGAAGAAACACCATGAGAAGGAAATGGACTCAAGTTGCACAAGGGGAGTTTCAGACTGGATATTAAGAAAAAAAATCTTCCCAAAAGAGTAATTGGGTATTGGAACAGGCTGCCCAGGGAAGTGGTGGAATCACCATCTCTGGAAGCGTTCAAAAACTCGGGGATTTGGCACCCAGGGCCATGGTTTAGTGGTGAACATGGCAGTGTTAGTTTAACTGTTGGACTTCATTTTAGAGGTCTTTTCCAACCTTAACACTTCTGTGATTCTAAACTCTTTATATCTTACCTCTCCCTCAAAGTTAAGGTACTTGTAAAACAAGCTTTTCTCCTGCATGTAACAACTATTTAGAACATTCTCAGAAAAAGTCCCACTGTAACTCAGTGGGACTACATCACAATTCCCATCAGCCTGGCCTAGGGCATTATACAGAAGAGGAAACTGTCATAAAATAGTAAAAATACTGTTTCTAAGAGCTAGTGAGTACACTGATGCTCTAATAGTGTCAGCACAAATTTCCTTGCATCCTTCATACTGAGTATGTGTGTGTTATTTTTTTCAAGCACTGCACCATTTGATTATGCAACACTCCATTAACTTAAAAACTGTGGTTTAAATACACTTGCAAAAAAGCCTAGGTACACAAAGTAATACTTTTTTTCCCATATTTCCTTGTCTAACATTTCCTTGAAATATTTTTTTACATGGTTTGAATACACATTCATATGACCACTTATATGACAAGTGATGAAAAGAACAGATGGCACACCATGAATTTTAACGATGCTGGATATGAAATAAGAATTGGCACAAGCATTTAGTAACCAGTGTAGGTGTGCTCCCACATAAAATACCTCCTGCTCTAGGATACAACAGATTAATCAGACAACTAAACATCTAAAATCCACACCTAAATATTGACAACACTGGTTTCAATACCTAACAGATGCCAGAAGAGATATAATTTAACTACCTAATATTTGTTCTGCTGTTTACCTCGGACCACTACCTTTACATAAGGGAATAAAAGTTGCATAAAGAAGTGAAGCACAGCTGTCTCTCTCAGCTCTGCCATTACTATATGGCACAGCATCAAACAGAAAGCTGTACCTCAGTTTCCCTGCATGGAAAGAGGGGAAAAAACTGGGGGGGAAAGGCAAGAAAATATATATATATGTATTGCTACTAAATAATAGCAATATATATGTATTGCTACTAAATAATATGCATTTGTAAATGCTGAGCTTTCAAGTAACACCAGTTGCAGCACAGAATTCAGTATATATACCAGGGAGAGAGCTGAAAGGGATCCATAAGAATGATAGTGCTAGGGAGGACCTCTGCAGGCTCAGCTTTTAGCTTTGCTTTGAACCAAGACAAGTACAAAACTGGTAGATTATTCCTAAAATAAAATATTTTTGTAATGGAAATGGAATCTATTTTGAAATCTCTGATCAGTTTCAATATACTCTGTGTTCACAATCAGACAGGTTTAATCAATACTTCTGTTACCAGGATAAGTGCAAGCTCTAGAAGGACTCACAAGCAATTTCATAGGATGTCAGCTCACCCCATGTCTCACACAGCCATTATAATTACAGTAAATTCCTCCACAGTTAATAATCTCTGTACCAAGTACCAGTACCAAAGTTTATTTCCTAAAATGGAAAAAAGTCCACTTTATGATAGCCAGAACTACTTTGAAAAAGTTGTTCCATGATCAGCATCTGTCAGACAAAAATGGCTTTAATAACCTTACAGTCAAAGGTGTTCTTCTTAAAGTAACAAAACCAGTTATCTCCAGCTTTCCAAAGGAGGCCTGTGTGAGCAGAAGTAGGAATTGCTAGTACTGGGAAGCAAAACAAGCACAAAGAGAAAATTTATATTAAAAAATATTCCAAGTTGAGGAAAAGACTAATAAAAAACACTGAGAAAGGAGGAAAACTGTACGCTTTTAGTGCTTCTTTACGTGCCAGATAAGCTCTGGTCAAAGAAGACTGGCCTGAGAGACAAGGTAACATATTCAAGGGGAAAAACTTTCTTGAGAATTAGAGTCCCTGGGAGGATGTGCTGGAAAGCAGAAGGAGCATTCACCCAGACCCTGGAAAAAACACTGAATGCCAAACACTGAATGTCAAACATGCCATCACACTGGCATTTTGACAGGCTTTTTTAAAAACACAAGAGTTGTGCAGAATACAAACACTTGGTTTTTTCAGACTGTGGCACATCAAGCACACGTTTGCACAGTGTGAACCAGCTATTCCCAGTGAGGTGAATGGCAAACCAAAGGCCCCACAGCAAGGCTGAGGAGCTGGAAGGATAGTTAAGCTCTGTTCCATGAAAGAAGGGAATCAGCCATAAGACAGAGCAGCTCTATTTCCAGAAGGTCTCTACCCCCAGAAGTGTAAGCTTCGTAAGATTAAATACAGTGTGAAGGGGCACTTGGGGACCACAAGCAAGAAGTGCTGCTGAAACCAGTGTCAAGGTAGGATGTGCACAGCAGCCCCCCCAGAACTGCATCCCAGCACGGGTCTGGAAAGGGGAGCTGTACAAGGGCTGCACAGCACAGCTGCAGATGAGAGCACAAGCACAGGAGAGCCCCAGGCCTGCAGACAGCCATGGCAGTGCAGGTACACCTCTGGGTACAGGTGCTCTGAGCACCAAAGGGCAAAGATCACTCTCCAGTTCCCTGCTTTTTTTCTACAAGTGTAAGAGAAGTACTGAGAAGCAGCCATGAGAAAATAGAAAAAGCCATATCAGAGGAGGAGGGATTACAGGGAAAAAAGAAGAAAATCTAGCTATTCTGTACCTGCCACTTGTCATCTAATTCCCCTGGTATGACTGAACAGCTACTTTTTTTAGCTGTCAGAGAGTGCTGGGGGTGTGTGGGATAGGGAAGGCACCAGAAATGACAGCTGGAACAAACTCACGTCTCAGTAAAAAAGCACTGCCAATACATAGCAGAGGAAATTCAGCATTAAACTGGGAAATTTAAAACAGAGCTAACTGGGAACTGATATATTCTTTATGCCTTAACACCTAATCCTACTATCTCCAAATACTTCCTTATGAATACTGCTCAAAAAAAAAAACCAAACAAAAAGCACCAACCCTGAATAAAAACCCCACTCTTAAATTCACTTGCTTATTTTATATAGCATGTCACACCTGATGTGCACAATGTAAAAAATGCATAGTTTGAATTACCCAGAACTAAGCAGAGAACAGAGCGTTCTAAGTTTGTATAAGTAATACTAAAGAAGTGGGGCTAGTCTAGGCAGTTTTGTCTGGACACAGGGAACAGTGGCTAGCTAGCACGTCAGAGGCATTACCGTGCTAGGTGGAATGTGTTTAAAGTGCAGATGCAGGTCAGAGATGACAGACTTTATTATTTATTAATTCAGAAACATATTAAGACCAAAATTCTGAGTACCCAGCTCAGAATAAGCATCTGAGGATTCAGCAACTGGCTGTTCTGTTCTAAGGCAACATCATTGAAATTTAAGACTAAAGAGTCTCTTTAAGGACAAAGCTGGGTTGTTTACCCTAAAAGCAAATTCCTGTGAGCCATGATCCAGGGGCTGAATATACAGAAAACCAGAGTTCAACACAGAATAAAGCTTTTCCACTACTTGTGACTTATGCGTCTTCATACATACATAGTTTATGAATAAGACATGCAAGAACTACTCTCCATACTTACAGTAAATATATTTTGCAAGTCTTTAGAATTTCACATTCTTTGTGTTATCAATAATATCTATATATATATTTAAACAAACGAAGTAATATTTTAGTGCAATTTATTGTTTTAGAGTTAAGTAATGCATTCATTCCACACTTGCACCCCATGCTTACTTTTTACTTGCATTTTAAAACTAAGCTTGGGAACAAAGGACAGCAATCTTTCCAGAAGTAAACAGGTCTCAAAGCTCTATGGCTGGCCAGAAATTACCAAGATGCATGCAGTACAGCTTGTAGATAAAAAGGTACAAAAGCCAAGCATCTGGATGTTTAATATTAAAATCTTCAGAGTTAAGTCAGGACAAAATTGTGGTCTGCTCTCTTCTTTAGTTGTTGGATAAGTTGTAAAGAACCCTATTTAAAAACTCACTTGTTAGATGCTAGTATTCAAAATCTACTTGTCAATAATGACTCTGAAATTTCCCCTCAAGAAGAGAGCTGGGCGAGTGTTGGCCTGAAAGCCTGTTCCAGCAGAGCTGGAGACAATATTTTCCGGGGCTTCCGCACTGTATTGATCATTTGACAGACCAAATTTCTTATGCTGCTGCTTCTACCATCTGTGTCTGAGCTGAACACTAAGTCAGTGCTACTCCTCACTGTTGTGAAATACAAAGCTGTGTTTCGTGTCAAGCTTCTCATGTATAACACTGTCACAGCGTAACCACACTGGAGCCCTAATCTTGTTCATTACACTTTTCAGAAGATTATTACAAAACAGTACCTTGAGTGAACCAAAATCTCACTGGCTTTGCTTCTGTAAACTCCTGTGCACACAAACATAACAATTACCAAAGTTCAGTCCTTCAAAACAAGATAGGAGGAAATTCTCACCTTAAATTAACACATGCTACAATGTGACCCTGCTGAGAGGCCTGAAAATGGATTAGAGACACAAACACAACAGCTGGCACCCAAAACCAAACCATCTCCTCTCATCACCAAAATCCATTTGTACAGACTGCATAGAAGAGCTGTGTCCAAGACAGTTACCATGACACTTAAGCCACGCAGGAGCACAGAACTAAGCATTGGTATTTTATCAGTATGAAACATCTCCTCCTTTTACTCCCTTCTGCAGCAACTTAAAACTTCCCTTCTGTACAGGAGGTAATAAATGGTGCCGTGTGTGTTGCTGCTGGCCTCCAAAGAGCAAGCAGCCTGACAGCAGTCAGCTCCTATCCACAGACCATTTGGAAGCAACCTTCATCCTTTGCATCCTGGCTGCAGAGCCCTTCCTGTGTAGCACACGTGCTGTCCTGGCAGTTGGCAGATACTCCCTGAGCAGTAGCTGAGGACAGGAGCAAAAGGATACACTAAGAAATCTTTGCTAACATTTACTACGGACAAAGAGCTTCCTGGCATTTCTGGGAAGGTTCAGTGAGCAGTTCAAGAGACAAGCTCAGAGCAGCGCTGCAGGTGAGCTCAGATCCTACAATTCTTTTACTGCAACAGGAGGGGAAACAAGGCAAATACCTCTGGAGATTAGAAGACACTAGGAATTAGCAATAGGTTGCAGGAGGGACAAGGAGAGTGCAGCATGATCATGCCTTTTGCACAAGCTTTCTCAAAAGAGATGTAAGCTTTCTAGGGAATGGGGAAACCAAGACACTGATGGTGCACTGACGGCCCTTCTTTCAGGATAATCCTTTGGGGAAGGGCATACAGATAGGAATAGAACTGAAGCATCAGCTCGGAAACTTTACATGTGTACTGCCCACATTCTATTCCACCCAAAAACCGCCAAGCCCTCTTGAATGCACTGAACACCAGGTTTAAAAGAGACCCTAGAAAGATTTCTCTAACAGAGCTACCATTTCAGAATTAAAAATAGATCAAAAGCAACTCTTTCAGGCTTCTCAATTTACAGAAAACTCTTGGCAAAATGGGTAGGGCTATACCCCCAAATCAAAATCTTTTTGTTCTAATTAACAACACTGATAAGACTATTTCAAGAGATTTTCAAGGTTTTCTCAATTACTACAGCAGTGAGGCAGAAAGAACTGCAGGAAAATCCAAAAAGTCTTGGATTTAATGCACTCCAGGGTCTTAAAACTAAAATCTAGATTTCTGTTTTGAAACAATAGATGCATGTACCAAATTTTGGTTAGATGTCAACACTCACATTCTCTTGTTAAGAGAAGTAGGTTGAAGTGATTTCTAAAGGATCTAAGGTGAAACAAGAGTACTTCCATACTACAGACCAGTTTGCTATTTTTAATGCAGGTTATACAAGTCTTCACAACTCCAGACAAAAACTTTTTGAAATTTCCATCATTAGCAAATGGAAAATGCCTGTTCTTCTACAGTCTAAACAGCAGTACTTTCAAACTACATTTGCAATTTGGAGGTTTGAGTCAGAAAAGTGACAGAATATTTGTTTCATTCCTATTCACTAAAACATGAAAGAAAAGTTCACATCTTATTTAGACATGCCTATTAATTAAGTTTATATTAAAAGTATTTTCAATTCTTAAAAGCTCAAGGCTTTAGTACATCTTTTTGTACTTCTAACAGTGTGGAACATACCAGTCTGGTTTGCAAATATAAATAAATTATATGACACCAAGATGCAGTGACCGTCCCAGTTCTTTTTGCTCTGGCACTTCTCATAGAAATCTACCACCAGAGCTGCCAAACAAAGCACTGTTACCAATGTTCCCCATATCTAATGTTCTGGCTGAGCAAAGCAGAGGGAAAACTCACCAGCATTAGTGTTTACTACTCACAGAATGGTATAAAAGTTGCCATTGTTTTCATCATATAGACTAGAGAGATAAACACAGCTAATTCAGCACTAAACTGTAAAACATTAAAGGCAGAAGCATAAATAGATTTATTTGGAAACAATCCACAGACATAAATCTGGATGATGCAACTGGCTATAGGGAAAGGGTCAGCCTTTTTTTTTTTTTAAGATTAAACTTGCATAACTGCTCCATTGGGAGATGCATATTTATAAAAGATTACTTTTGGCTGACTATGTCAGCTTTAAAAAGCATTGTAACCTAAAATATTAAATAACGTAGAAGATACCAAACCAAATGCCTTTGTAGGGAGAGCTACAATCTCTTAAGGATGATAAAAGAAACACAGTGTCTGTAACAACATTTTTAAAAAAGTTGACACTCATATCCTCTGGATAATGACATTTCATTATCTTACTGCAATATAAACCAAGGATATTAACAAGAAAGGATCCCTGGAAAAAAGGTTTTCTGCTGAAAAAACCTGTGTTATGAAGCCAGTTCTGCAGCTGATCAGAAGGCTAGCAAGCTCATCCACAGATGAGACACATGAATGGAAGCTTTTTAATTACACATCACCAAAATGAAAGCTGAAATGCCACTGCCTGAGGGCATGCAGGACAACCACAGTTCCAGACAGCCAGCAATTTGTGCTGTGCAGCCTGTCTTAGGGCATGAGCTCTCCAAACACCAAAAGCAGGCAATGTGCAAGATGCAGTGATTTATCTGTGAGACTGTTTGCTACACAAGGGCAAACACCTTCAGCCAAGGTACAAGAATACCAGCTGCTTCTCCTCCTCACATTTCTCACTGCTGCAGGCAGCATTTGCTACCACGATGTCAGAGAGATTCCCATACCCAGGATGAGTGTCAGTGCATTGCTGCAGTAGCTGTACATGGAAGGTCACCCCAGAGATTATGAAATGAAGCACCTGTAAAATTTTCTAGATGAAAAACTCTTCTGGACTTCAACTAGAGATCATTCTCCAAACTATGAGGTAATTCCTGTGAGTAATTCCAAGGCACAATGAAGCTTACACCTACTGCTGAGAAATGCAGAACTAGGCACAGACCAGCCTGCTTTCTGCATCCCACTGATTCCAAGGTGAGATTGCTTGAACTGCAGAAAGCAACTTGAGTGTCCCATTATTTGATATCCTTGCTCAGAGGGTACAATGATCAAAGCATATTGCAGCCTGTGAGTGTTAGTGAGATAGCAACTGCAGTAAAGTGAGAGTGGGCATGTAGAGAAGGGGAAAATGGATACTTTGCTATACATTGCTCTATTGAGCAATTTGATCTTGAGATCTAGTAATTTTTGAAAGGAATGCAATCTCTTTGGTCTCAAAGACAAGAAGACATAATCACTTCTCCCCACCGAAGTAAAATAAAATGAAACATTCTTTTGATGCAATATATATTTTTAATTTAAATTAGTATGCTACAAAATGAACAATAACTACTGATTAATTTAGGATACTCCTGCCAACACAGAGCTTTTCAGACAACAGTGCTTTCTTCTTGCCACCCCACTGACATATACAAATCACCACATCCGTCCTGAACTCAGTGCATACCCATGCTTTCCTCTATGCTTTCAACTCTTCTGACTTAGCTCCATGTGGACTGAAGTTCATGGTTACCATCCCAGTGACTTCATGTTTTAGATAGAGTAGTGGTGGTTCTGCCACCACAGAATCACAGGATGAATCACAGAATGGTTTGGGTTGGAAGGGACCTTAATGATCACCTAGTTCCAACCCCTCTACTATGGAGAGGGGCCTTCCACTGGAGATGGAGTTGCTCAAAGCCCCATCCAGCCTGGCCTTGGACACTTCCAAGAATGGGGTATCCACAATTTTCTGGGCCACCTTTTCCAGTGCCTTACCATTCTCATGGTGAAGAATTCTTTCATACATGGCAGCATACTGATCATTCCAAAGCAAGGCACTACTCTTTTTCTGTGTCACAGTAATTAATTCCTATCTACAGCAACCAAGTGTTTCTGTTGCCCTGTAGGGACACCCCCACACACACACACACCATTTTCAGGTGCAGTCTCAGTGTGCCCTGTGTAAGAACAAACACGATCTTCACCGACGTCCGAATGCTGCGCCTTGCCCTTGCCAGCTGAGGTTTAGACCATGGAAATAAATGAGGTTTTAGAACTGTTTTTTTTCCATAGCGAGAAAATTCAGATTTTTGCTTTAATAATCTCTCTCTGCTGTGTGTGCAGCTGCAGGCACACTCTAAAACTAGGGCACTTCTAGCATTTTATACACACACACAAGAGCAGCTGCAAGAGGCATAAGACACTTAAATGAAGTGATATTAACTTTTTAAGCATAAGAAAGTTCAAAAATAGAATTATTCTTCAAAGCCTTCTTTCTTTGGTTACTCTGCACTGCCACCTTACACAACAATACAAGTGAGACTACAACTCTGCCACTGCATTACTTTTAGAATACATTTAACATCTCCCTGACCTTCTGGGTACCTCCAATCACTTTCTTTCTACAGAGCTTCTGCCAACAGTACAGCAGCTTTCACTGGATTCCAGGTTACTACCCTGCCACACAAATGACAATTTGCTCTCTACCCATCTACAAAAAAGCTTAAGAGAAATCCATTATCCAAGATTTCCCCTCCTCTGCTTTCAGTTACTTTAAACTCAGAATCACTGTATCTGCTGAACTAAGTGAAGTCCTGGCCTTCATCCCATAACTGCTTTAAAGCATCTTCAGTCTCATCCTTTTGCGTCTAGGAAGAAGATGGGGTTGCAAGAGTAACTTTGTTCAATTACCTCACTTGGGAGAGAATAACTGGGCACTCACCACAATGAGACAGGGTAATTTCAACCCAGCCTATTGATTTAGTGGCTATTTTCCTCTTACAGTCAGCCATAATAGAAGTACATTTGCACAAACAGACAAGTGGTTTTAGAGTGAAAGTGTTTCATGCCCATTGTGGTTTAGTTTCACAGGACAACTCCCAAGAAACTGCTCTGCACAAGCCCTGACAACTGCCTTTGGTGAGATCTTATCAAATCTTTCACCAGAGAATAAGTAAAAATAAAGATGCTCAAAACACAAGAAGAGAGGATGGGGGGAAAAGAAGTATTGTTTAACACTAACAGTCTAAGGCATTTAGTACTCCATGCATAGGAACATGGGATAAAATTTACTATAACTGGCTATAGAAGCTGCAGAATTTCCTGAAAAGACTCAGTTTTTAAATAAAATAATGAAGTAGCACATTTTTTTTTACTAAGAAAAAGTTGCCACATGGGTTTCATCTCCTGACTTGGCACCCTGACCTGAATGTGGGAGAGCCATGTCAACACCAGAGTCTGCCTCAGGAGCTTGACTTGGCTGAAAAGCCAAGTTAAGCATTACACTGATATAGCTACACTGCTCCTAGTACCTAATTATCTTCACACAACAACACTTTAGGCCACTTAGATTTATGCCTGGCACATTTGCTGGGATTTCTCTTCCAGACAGATAAGTTCTAGACTACCTACAAGTTTGTGGGATCAATACAAGTAACATAGGTAATCATTTCATTGCTGCAGGTTTTCTTGAGCAAAGCTCCCTGCAGCTCAGATTTTGCAGAGATGTTCAGAGTCCTCCTTCTAGCCTCAGGAAAATAAAACATGAATAATGCTTGCAAATTGCTATAGCAACAGCCACCTCTCAACTAAAGACAGCAGGAAGATTCACAGATGCTGGGCTTTGTTTATGTAGCCTGCTCTGTACAGACAATTATTTCCGAAACAGAACTACAAAGGCTGTTATTTAGCAGTTGAGCTCCTGGATGTACACATACAAGCCATTACTGTAATTCAGTGTATTCTTCCTTGAGGAAAACAGGCAGCTTTCTGGTAGCCTGCCTCTGCCTCGCTGGAAGGGATGCTGCAACTACTTAGAGCAAGTAGTGCAACACTCCATTTGCTGCTTCTTCTCATGTTCTTTTTATATAAAAGATCTATGCTATGACTGCAAGCCAAATAAAACGAGCATTTAGTGTGGCACAAAGTGCATGTACACAGAAACAGTGCAGCAAAAAGGAATGTTTCCTACCATTGCTGAGCAGGGAACAGAGCTGAAACACTGACTTAAGAAAATATATTTCTGTTGCATTACTTATCCTTAATTAGTTCAATCACTGTCAAAAACAAAAGCTGTGCCAGGCATACACTATCATATTTAAGGAGGCAAAAGACAAATATAGCTAATAGCAGCCAAGAGCTCAACAAGATTCTCAAGACACCACTTTCTGGAAAACTTGTGTTTCAAAGTAAACATCATAGGAAACTGGAAAATTTATTTTCAGTTCAGGGAGCCGTTCTTTACTGCTGTCCAGCTGTCGGGAAGTAGAGCTTCCTGAGGAGCTATGTACTGCTTGGCAGAAAGACAGCAGATTCTAACTGCTAATTACAACACTCCACGCACAGAACTGAGTCTGCACAAACAATCTCAATAATTTCTGAGCTCCATGTGTTTGGAAAAACTATAATAAATGAATGTGTTTAGAAAGGCAAAGGTATATATTTCAATCAGAAGGCATTACGTGCAATCTTTAAATAACACCAACAGTTACTTTTAGAAAGTCTTTATTATGAATACATCAAATGGTTATTAGAGCTCTCTGGCCTTTGTGTTATAAGAACAATTCACTACCAAAACCAAAGTATATTTTTTACCCAGGTTCTCTCTTGGACCTGAGACTGGGTGTCCCACCACTAAAAAGTACATCTTGTCTTTATACACTGCCACCCCACACTCTCCACAGCCTGCAGAAGTCTTTTAAAAAACCAAAATTTGTTTCTCTATAGGATCTCCATGAGTAGGTGATTTCTCTTAGACACAGACCACTCTATTGGCAGCACAAACATTTGCCCCAAGTCCAGTACTACAACAGTTTGTCATATCTCATAAAAGCATAAAAAATTCCAAGTCCATGAGGGTTCTCTTTTAGTTCCTTAAGCATTGGTGTCACTGGCTTTTCAAGCAATTGCTTGTTAGCTGTCTTGGTGACTGCATTGCTGGACTGCCATAATTTGCAGTTCTTAGGCCTTTGGGAATATAAATTTCATTTTTTGTCCCTCTACAGTCTTCAGAGAAACCTTTTGTCTCTGATTAACTCACTTTTATTTTAAGCATGCTCCACAATTTCAAAACCAGTCTGAAAGGATTCAGCCATATTCAGGTTATAAAAACCACTGAAAATTAAATCTTCTGAAAAAAAACCACACGGATGGTAGCTACTAAAATTAAATCAAACCCAACATTTCTTAGTCTGTTTTTTTAACAGAAGTATGAAAAATCTTTCCTTACCCTTTTCACTGCTTTTAGTTCAATATATATATACAGGTACTCTGTATATCCAACATCTGGGCAGCGTGGGAGAAAAACAAGCCTCTACACTCCTAGTTGGTACAACTGGTGCCAAAGGTACCTGCAGAGAGTGGGACTTTTTTTCTCGGGCTGCTTCCTCTCAGACCCCAAAGCCCCAGGGAGGAACCATGCTCAACTCATTCCATGGGGATCATGAATAATTTGAACACTGATTAGACCAAAGCATTTGAGAAGAAAGGCTGCTGCCTCAGCGCAGGCAAAAATCCTGGACAGAAATATAACACTCAAATGCTGAATGCATCCCTGGCAGGCATGAGCTGTGACTTTTTATGTTGCTAATTTGAATAGATTCTCATAAGGTCAAGAGGAGGCGTAGCTCTAAAACCAAATCCATACTGTTCCCAGTTTCAAATCTTTTCATTAAAGCATTGTGGCCTTAAGCCATCTCTTGAGACTGGTACTAAGAGTCTTCGGGTTTTTTTCGAAATCGCAGAATTTCCCTATTTCTTTCCTATGTCTCCTTCTTTAGAAATTGGTCCATTTGCTGAAGATGAAGAAAACAAGAAGGAGGGAGAGAACCTGACAAAAGCGAAATAGAGGCCAAACCATTTAAATCTATCAAAGTTGTAGAGATTGAAACAAGACTCTTTAAATGGGAAATGTTATGCAACGTTCATTATTTGCCATCTGCCTTGTAAAATTCAAATTAAGCATGAGAACGATAAAATTCTCACTTGGGATTATTTTATTATGCAAAACATCTTGATTTTACAACATCACTGAAATGCTTCATGGAATTACAGCTCTTTAATACAATAAAGTGGCCTCCTCTTTATCGTGGATTGAGAAAACAAAGAATTTAGACCTCTAAGCCACATATTCATGACAGCAGCCTAGCCTTCACAGACCTGCTAACAAAGATGAAGGATTACAATTGCTCTGATAGCAATGCTAAAAATATAACTTAATTAAAAGTCTTTCAATTTTACCCCAGAAACAATGAGGCCTTTAAATAATGTTTTTAATATTAATAACATGTTTTGTATATTTTATATATTTTTGCATCCCTGCCTTTAAAGAGTTTTACAAGAATTACTAGACTAAACAACAGTGTACCAAATGCACCTCTAGAGTTATTTTGTTTTAGACCATGTTCTTGGTTCTGATTCTTTTGTTTGGTCAACCAAAAGAGAAAAAATGGACTGTCTCATTGGGGTGTTTATTGCAAGTCACTTACTTCAGTGTAACACTTCAAAGTCAACCTATTGCTCCACAATGCTCATCAAATATTTCACTTCAGCACAAAAAAACAAAGCCTCACAAAAATTTATGCATTACATAAATAGTGAAAAAGGAGAAAATGGATGCTGCAATCGCAGTATTTGACTCTATGCAGAAATGCATTGTTCAGCATATTAGAGTTAGATATCTGAAAGCCCAGCCAGCCTGTGCTGGATGCCTGAGATAGCAGGTCCAGTAATTTCAGACAGGCTGATCACACCTCCCTTCTTTCCCCTGAACAGGTGAAATGGGGATGGAAAAGTGCACAACA
Source organism: Passer montanus (assembly GCF_014805655.1). Lineage (NCBI taxonomy): Eukaryota > Metazoa > Chordata > Aves > Passeriformes > Passeridae > Passer > Passer montanus. The sequence continues at coordinate 14,880,339 of NW_024366591.1, forward strand.
CTGCTTCATCTTCAGGCAAGTCACTCCGGCACTATCCTCCAGCCCTTCCCTTTGCTCACAGAGACAGTCTTTGGGAGATTGGTTGCCAGAGCCATTAAGTTTTCTTGTGTGCAACCACCGAACAGAACTGGCTCCACACCAACCAAGCAATGGTTCCCACAGATTGCCTGCAGGATCCCCACATTCCCTTTCCTGGCTAGACTAAATTATAACAACAAAACTTTAGCTTATATAGGAGACACACACTGTGTTTTGTTGTACAAAACTTGGGACCACATAGTTCAGTTACTGCTAGAATCAGGCTGGTACTAAGTGCTTCCTGGGCTCCCTGTATTGCACTGTGGAAATTATTTTTAGGATGCAAATGGACTTATCTAAAAGGTTGTTCTTTAAGCCTTGCCCATGTAGATTGCCATTTCATAGGGAGCCAGAACTCATCAAACCTGCTTCAATCTTTCATAAAAGTATTTTTGTGGGTAGTGAGTAGCTTACTACCAGGGAGGTTCCAGGCTATATGATCATTAAAGCTCTAAGGAATATGACTAAAATAACATAAATTATGTCCACCTTACTGGTTTATCTTCATTCAACACAATAAATATTTCAAAGTGAATCACTTTGAAGCATGATGTTGCTGTGTAAGAGATCACCTTGCTTCACAGCCCCTTGATCAGCACAGCCAAGCAGAACATTGCTGACCAGGCTCTGAACAATTAGGACTCACATCACAACTATACAATACAGGACACAATAATAAGATGCACTCTGTATCTGTTCACAACACTCTCAAACATTACTTCCAGCAACTGGAGTGCCAACTAACTTATTTTCATTAATGCTTACCTCTTTCTGTGCCAGCTTTGCAATTAAAACAAACAAAACCAAAATAAATTTGCCAGCACTTTTTATTTCCAACAAGCACTTCTCCTGCTTTTAATAGAAGATCAATGCCAAAAGCTGATGCAACTAGAGACAAACACATTGCAAAACTAAGGTTTGCCAGACAGCACTTTAAAGGTGCCCTCAACCTTTTCATCACCTACCAGTGCATGTCTGTGAGCAGCAAGTCCAGCAGAACATGAGTCCTAGTCAGTTCACTAATCGCCTGCATTGGGAATTGTTCCAGAATGTGTAAACTCATCTCCTGGTTTCTAGCACCCAGCTGCATGTCCCTTCCAGAACAGTGTTTAAGAGTCACCCATGAGTACTACAGCCTGAGGCTCTCTCCAGCTACCTAAAGGCAGCACCACCAACATTTCTGCTGGCCTGCCCCTGGCCAAGCTCCAATCATTCAAACCATTCCTTTACAGAGAGTACAATCCCTCTTCTTTTACACCATGAGACTAGTTCAGTTGGTGAGAGCGTGGTGCTAAAAACTTCAAGTTTGTGGGTTTAATCCCTGCATAGGCCACTCACTTAAAAGTTGGACTTGATGATCCTTGTGCATTCTTTCCAACTCAGAATATTCTGTGATCTGTGACCTGTCCGTCGTCCTTTTTCTCTTTTCACCCAGAAAGGGCCTGAAATACCTCTTGTGGCTCTTCAGCTGACTAGTCCCGTGCCATGCATGGCCTAACAACAAGCCTGGGGGTGGCTTCTCTCACAGCTACGTGTTTGCTCTGCTGTCCATAGTCTGCTTTGCAGCACAGATCACAACAGATAAGTGGGAAAAATGGTATCATACCCTTTAAATAGCTTTGTTTGGGAGTATGCTTGAAGGGGATCAAGAGCAGTTTTATTCTAAGGCCCAGAAAGCAGAAAAATACATTCTGAAAAAAACAAGAAGCAACAAATATACAAGACTTTCCGTCTAACTGAACATCATAAAGCTGAATATGATTTTTTATGTTAAAAACAGACGTGATCTTCAGCGAGGTTTTAGGAACAGAGTGATTGGGAACTGATTGCAGCCTTCATAACAAGACAAATTATTATTCTTCTCAGTGTTCTTACACAATACAGACTATTTTGGATGGGAATTAGGCTGCCTGTAAAGCATACAAAGCATCCTAACTACCACAGCTTTTCAACAGACTGCTTTTTTAAACTATTTATCAAGAAAATCACTATTCTTTGCCAATTTTTGAACATTCACACAGCTTTAAAAATCTGACAGATTTTTGGACAGATCTTTCCTTGGCATTGCTATACCACCTTGAACAACAGCACCTGATTCAAGGCAGCACTACATCAGTGCCACTATGCAAAGCCAGAGAGAAGAGAACTACCCTCTATTTTTAAAGTTCCAAAATCCACTAACAAAAACTAATGCCAAACCCACACATTTTCAAACTACACAAATGAACAGCAATTAGTGTCACAGTGAACTGATACTCATACCTGCATAACTAGCAGTAGGTAGTCCTAGCTGTCATCTCCTCCTACACTTCTGCAAATTAGGAGCAGTCTAAATTTAGCTATACAAGTTAAACCTCCTGCTATTGCTACATATAGACTGGGAATTATAAGTATGTATTAATTATAATCAATTATAAGTATGTATATACTTAAATATATTAACTTAATTTGAGATCGTAACAAGAAAACAGATTAACTTGCACGCTATATAGAGGTTTATTTTGTCTACATTTCACTGTATTTTGATGACACTAACAGTCTCACAAACCAATGAGAGTTGATCCTGAGTTAAAAATCTTCTTCCTGAATTCTGATGGTAAATAATGTGAAAAAATAACATGAATTAAGGAGTTCCAGCTTTTATTATTTTCCGGTAAGCCAGGAAAAGATTATTTTTATTTTGGCAGAAGACTAGACCTATGCAATTAGATTGTGCTAAATGTGTAATTTGTTTTCACTTGCAGAACATTTATCACTTCATTCTTCCCCTCATAGCTGTGCCCAATGTATACACTGGAATAAAGTAGTGTAGTTTTAAAACCAAAACAATTATCATTGTACTTCAAAAGAACAGAAGTTCTGTTGAAGAGGACAGAATACTTGTCAATTCTCTATTTGGAAGAAATTCAGATAACATGCCGAGTTACATGTAGCAGTGAATATGATTAATTGGGAAGATCATTCTGATAATATTGTAAATTTTTTTAAAAATAGGGCTGCAAAGTATCTTCCCCTTGGAAGAATTAATGTTATATTTAGATGACATGAATTTGTCTGTGATGCTCTCAGATGTCCACCAGAACAATAATCTTCTACGGATGTTCCAAGGAAATCTCTTAAAGACATGCTAGTGAGTCATCTGGTCAGGAGCTAAAGAACACTCACTGGCTTTGGAAACTGTTCTTCCTCAACATCTAATCTGGGATTAGATATTGTAATGATTAAGAAAAGACTGTAAGCAACCTGGGAGAAGGACACTGTACTCCAAGTGGTTCATGCATCACGCGGTGCTACTGTGAGTCAGGCTGTTCAACTTCAGTAGGAAGTTAAATAACATATTTGCATATGTTGAAAACTTCTTTGCCCAGTAACACTACTCAAAGCTCCCACCCTAGAAGCACCTACTCCTACGCAGAAGATCTGCAACCCTTCCGTAGGACAAGAGACCATAATGCCTATATTCAAGCCCATTCAGGCTCTTCATAAGAGATCTGAACTGACAAACCAATCCCCAATTGCTACAGAACAGACTTCTACTCTAGGTTTGTATGACAAAATGGGAAAGTAAGGCAAGTTACAGGGACAGAGAGAACAGAAAACAACTAGATTCCTCTGAGATAAGTACAAATCAGAAGGAACCATACCAGCTGAATGGAAATAAAATGCCTCTCCAATTCCAATAACCTAGAAAGTCTTAAATATGTCCCAGACTTGCCAGTGGCTAATTGCTTCTATAGGACAAGTCACACTTCCCCCCAAGAAAAGCTCTCAAAACAAGTCTTATGAGAGCTTAGTTTCCTAAGCATATGAAACACTGGACAAATAATAAACTGCACTGTTACATGTATGTTTTTCATATTTATTCATAAAACTACTTCCATAGGTATCCTGTATGGATTTTAACAGACACTTTGCATGCCTGATGAGGTCTGAAGCTTACCATGTCCCACGGACGACTAGCTATTAACAATTTCTACCACAAGACATTCTGAATACAAAAAAGTGCTCAAGATATTCCTTCTCTACCTCACAAAGCCCTTAATCCTTCCAATGTAGGTATGACAGCCCCTTCCCCTACAGCTAAGCAGCCTAAGGCAGCTCTTCCTGTTTAAGAGGTGCCCACCCAGCCAACTACATACAATTAATTCTCCATCAAAGGCAGCACACAACCCAAACCCACTGTAACAAACCAGACAGCCCACGTTGTCGTTCTCCACCCTGCCCTTAAAAGCAAATGGTGGAAAATATCCTGCATTTGTATTCCTCTTCTTCCTTTTGTCTAAACCACGCAAGTGACCTGAAATAATAAGCATGGGCTGATTAATTACTGCATGTGCTCCCTTCTGCAGAGCTGAAAGGTCAGTTGGGGTAAAAGCTGAAGCAAAGGGTGACTTGATGAATAAGATTAAACACTCCTGTTTTTAAGCAGCCACCTTGTTCGATGAACCACACACAAACCAAGAAAGGGCTCTTTTCACTACATGCACTCAGGCTTAAATTGACCAGCTGAGAAATAGTTACTGAACTCCTAGCTCAGAAGATGGAGAAAAAGCCTTACGTGGGCCTCCCTCCCAAGGATAAGCGCTTAATGGTGTATTAAATATGTAGACATCTTAGTGCAGATTTCTAAGGATTTCTCTATATTTACATAACAGTTGGCAGCTCTCTCATCTGTGGTTGGGGTTTTTTGTTTGGATTGATTTTTTTCTTCATAAAACCATCTGCAATGAGGTACTTGTTTTTACAGTTTTGTTTATGTAGAAGAGTTGTTCACAACTGCATTTTCTCTTACTAAGTGCCACAGACATAATTAGTACTCTTCTGGGTATGAGAACACATATGTACCAACCATCCCAAAACGCTTTAATCTGACACTGCATTTTAGAGCTGATTTTAACACTTTCTCTGACATGACTTTGTTACATTGTTGCTGTACTTAAGTGTTGAAACACGGGGAATCACACAGTGGATAATTTTCAGAAGCCCTTCATTTATACTCATTGAGGACTGAAGAGGAAATCCAGAGGGATCAGAGCAAGGCAACACTAGGTTAAGTCACAAAATTTAGATACTTCAACAAACAAGAAATATTTCATTCTCCTACTCAAAAGTGGTCCTCCTATTTTAACATGAGGTAGAGAAAAATTACTGTGAAGATGTTTCAGCAATCCCTTACAGTCCTCAAAGTCAAAAAAGTTAACACAGAGTCCATTCCTAATATCCATTCCATCAATAATATCAGTGTTTCCACAGAGAAAAAGCAACTAGAGAGCAAGCAGGTGTTTTGAATCTAGCAAGATGATTATACAAATTAGTTTTTCAAGGTATATAATTATGAGATTCTTAAATCACTTACTTCAGAGACTGTAACAAGAGAAGGCATGCAGACAGGCTGAGCCACGTAGATTAAGCAATGAAAATGTTAATTAAGAAAGTTATAGAAGAGAAAGGAAATAATCCAGTTCCTCTGCATTAGCATGTGGAGCCGTGGGCTCAGCTGCCACATGGTAAGGAAGACTTTTATAAAGCAAAACCAAGTGGAAAGTAGAGCTCAGGCTTCAGAAGGGGAAAAGAGGGTCAAATTTCTTATCTTAGTGCTGTCTCCTGCCCTCACTCTTTACACATCTTTCTGCATGCCCAAGGGACAGAAGTAGCAGTCTAACAAAAAAAGGGGCAGATGTTGATGCTAATACACACTCTACGCTACACCAACTCCCAAGGGGCTCTGTGGCAAGCGTGTCAGCCAGCTTCAAGGCTGAAGCAGAGGAAAGACCCTTATAACTCTAATCTCTATTTTACAGATGCTTCTGTTATTGCAAATGTACATACTTCACCAGGACTAGACTGAATACATAAAATGATTCTTTCCAGGACAGATGAACAAGCTTCATAAATCACAGGCACATCACCCACTCCAGGCTGACAAACTAGTGCACAGAGGGCACTACATCATGCATAAGTTTGCAGGCCCCTGGGAGTCTGGGGACACAGCTTCATTAAGGAAAAAGAGCTTACTAACACTGACTGCAAGGCTTGGGGAACCAGCTCTCACTGGGCCACTGTGAAAACTACAGCAAGTACAGAAAGAGCCTAAGGACTCATTGACTGCTTCAAGTGTCACAGCCTCCTTTACAGGTCACGTTTAGGCCTGCTGTAGTCCTATGGAACATCACATTTGCTTCCATGTATTCATTCAGGCTATTAAAGTGTGCATCATTAAGAGCTACCTTTGCATTTCATACAGCTGAAGGAAGGACTTGGCTGTGATCTAATTAAACAAAGTCACTGGAGTGCCTCCTCCAAATCTGTCCTCCTAAGACTACCATACCCCTCTGCCATTGTACAAGTATAGATCACAGCAGCAGAGATGCATTTATCATGACACAAAACATGCTTTAGCACAAAACCACCATATTTTCCTCAGCCAAAAGCACACAAATAATCTGTGACTGCAACAGTAGCAAGTCATTTCACAATAACCTAGTTTCTGAACTACCCATCTGGCAGGCCCAGCAGCAGTACTTCTTGTTCAGGACATTCCTAATGGATGTAACACATTCAAACCACCTACTCCCTGTCCCAACATCCCTCTTCATACCCTCTTTGCTTGCTCTGCAGTTTGATGCAAGTCTAGCTAAAGCAGCGTTAAGAAACTGAGAATAGGGGCATGTCAAGATAAAAAGCTCTCTCAGTAAAGTGAGTAGAGTACTGGGAAAAAAAAATCTGACTGTGCCCCATCACCAGCTTTTTAAAGACTAACAGAAACCTGTCACTGAAGTCCAGAGACACTCAGCTTCTTGACTGACTGCATCTACAAGATGAGCTCTCACCTCCTACATGCCTTCTTAAGAATCACTCAGAGTTATCCTAAAATTTACCAGGAAGCAGAAACACTCCAGAATACTAAGATATTTTCACATGTGTATGGTCTTGCCAAGATGCCAAAGTTGCCCTTTTCCAAGCACTATCTGCCTGTATTAGAGCAATAAACTAAGAACACTAAAGCAGGCTTTGCAGTAAGAGCCTTAGAAAAAACAGAGTGAGCTACCAGCTTGAAGGACTTATTCAACTTCCAGTAAAGAATCTCTCTGACATCTCTTGAAAAATCTTCCATATTCTACTACACATTTTATCCTTCAGCTTGCTAGGAATGACCTACACTGAAAACTAGGGGAGCATAAGGAAGTTCTGAATGTACCTCAAGACATCACATTAAAATCGTATGCCCAAAAAAACAGGCTTCACTTCCCTACAGTTCAAGTCCTTTATTACCTTCTATCGAACTGCTTAATATTTCTCTATCTGTTTAATACTCACACCCTTGCAGCCCATTGAGTGCTGCAGGTGGTAACAGAGCTGACTGAGTGCTTGAGCACTCGTGGAGAGTTGAGGGCAGAGAGCAAGCAGGGCACACATGCATCCTCAGAGCTGTGGGCACTGCCCAGCTGAGGCCATAACTTGGGCTGCACTCTTCCTGCCCCTGCTGAACACAATATATTGTCTTGTGTGCACTTGATAAATAGATAGTAGAACAGTCAGTGCAGGCGGTTGCATTTATTACATTTAAATACATTTCAGTGCAATTTGTATCTTAATTCAAGGAAAGGCTGTAACTTCTCTGTCCGTTGGCTCAAATTAACCTCTGGTCAACTGCTGGAATGCACCAGGATAAAAATTTTAACTACTAAGTGACTTAACTGTAAAAACTTAAATGTGTGTCAACATTTTACCCTTCCATTCATTTGCCTCCTTCTACAATGAAAAGAGTGCAGGAAACAAGCACATTGAAATAGTATGTGCTCCTTTCATTAATCATCAGCTATATTATTTCCAGTTATCTGGACAAGAACACCAATCTTTTGGCTTCATCTCTAGAAACACTACTGTAGTTCTATAGATAAAAAAAGCAGCTGACCTGTTAAAAAAAGAAAATACATGCATGTTTTAGTTCCAGATAAAACGAATACCACTATCCTCCTCTTCACACCTCAATCCTCTCCCCCAAAGTGTTCCTGGGTTATCCTGATAAAGAGTTACACCAAATAATTTCAGCTGAAATCCTGTCTCTACTTAGGCATCCCAAGTATTTACAAATATTATTTATTTGAAGTTAAAGATTTTAGCTTCCTATTTTTCCTTTCTCACAGAAGCAAAGGTTGTGAAGTTAGATGACACCACCTTTCACATTCCAATGTGGTCTGGAAAAGACAACACAAACTAAAAGAAATAAATCTAACAGCCAACTCTGCACCCAAAGGGACTTCACAATTCCCCACAGCCTTCTTTTTTTTAACAGCATTGAAATCAGTTTTCGCCTCCCAATTCAGTGAATCATCCCTGTGTCATGACATTGGTATCAGTACCAGGTAAAAACCCAAATCCTAGCATGGGATTTTAACTCACTGTAGCCATCTGTTTCAAGAGGATTATATGGATTTTTTTTAAAGTGCTAGACACATTAAAAATAGCAGAGATCCATTTCAAATGCTTTTTCAGCTACCTGGCGTTAAAAATATCACTTAAGCTTGAAAGTCAATGCTACACGACCCTGTAAATTTGCTGTGTCTATTATGTCCTCTGACATCATAGAAAACCCAAAACTAGTATTATAAAAGTAGTACTACAAGCATCAGCTATTTATTTGCATCTCTATTTTTATTATTCATGACTAAAGGAAGCAGACGTAGTCCCTGTCTAAGTCTCAGCTATCCTCAGGCTTTCATTTAATAGCATAATTATAATTTCAAATATGGCAGGTCTTCAAACACTGCTTCATTTTTATTTTGACAACTTAGTGTTAAAGTTTTCAAAACCAGGAAGAGAACACTTCCAAAGAACATTTGTTACCAAATGTGAAAGTCTCATTCTGCTTCATGCATTGACTGCACACTTCCAGAGAACAAACAGCATATGCACTTCAGGCAGGTGGATAAATGTCTTTTTCCAAGACATTTTGTTGCTGGCCAATATGTGCATTTCTAATCTTTTACTGCCTAGGAAAAAAAAACAAACTAAACCACAGCAATTTTGTTTGCTTTGATTCAGATAGCTGGAACCGATCTGCTTTCTGTCTGAGCTGTGATTTGTTTTGCATACACAAAAAAAACTGCTTCTATCCTATCCCCCTATGCAGGAGAAGAAAACATTCCATACATATTCTGATCTATGGATTTTTTGTTTCTTTTTCTTCCAAGAAACCTGTACAATCTTCTTTGTAGAAAGAAAAAAAGACACCAAATGAAAGAAGCATTATTATTTCTATTTGATCAAATAGGTTGTTCAATTATTGTAGATGTATGAGGGACTTGTCATCCTGGTAATATCATACCTCCCTAACCACAAGCAGAAATAATATAAGTGAAGCCATGCTTCAATGCATGACCCTAGTTTTTAAAAGTCAGGGCAACCCTTTTGTTCATAGGAATTTGTCGTCCCCGTTCAGTGCCAAATTTCTGTTAATACAGATAGGCTTTCCAACCAGGCCAGAGGGGTGGGAATTCAAGTGCTAAGGATGTGCATACAGAAAGGTGCCTGTGAATGTACAAGCTATTCCACGTTCCCTACTCCTCCCACCTGCATCATTTTACACTGCCTTGGCACCTGCTTTTGTTTCTCATACAAATGTTGGTCACTGGACACAGGTTTTAAGAACTGCAGCAGCTCTGACTTTGTAGTACTGTACAGAGACATAGCAAGAGACAGCAAAACCCCTCACTTTTTAGTTATTTTCTTATTATAAGTATTCCATAGCAGCTCTTTATTCTTCTTTTCTACTAAAACAGCCTCACAATATAGGAATTTCTTGTTTAATTTAATAATTTTGTTATTATGCTGATTTTTAAAAATAGCTAAGTAAAAAATTGTATTAACCTAAGTTATAATAACCTAAAGGTTTGCCTTGCCTTCTATTAAATCATTTAATCAAGGCCTTATAACAAAATGCTGTCTCTGTTTACATCCTCCAATAATAAATTTTATTCTATTAATTATTAATTATTATTATATTATACTTTCATTTCTACTTTCCAGCATTATCTGATAACTGCATAATTCCATTGCTTTTGTAACCAATATTAAGATTTCAGATTAATTCAATTTCCAAAGATTTAGGCAATGATAAAACAGATAACAGCAACAGCTTTTCACATCTGAAGTTCCCAATTAAGTTTGAAATTAAAGTGAGGTGGGTGGTCTCAGCTTACTTTTACTGCTTTCCCCCCTCACAATTACTTCACAGCTTAGTATCCCCATTCTTCCCTTCCTTGAATTCTCTACTCCCAAGAGGAAAAACCCTGCAATCTAAGATCAGGAACAAAAAAGGGAGAAATTCTTATAACCATCAAGGAAAATAGTTAAGCATGCATGAAGAGTAATAAGCCATCAGATAGTGCTAGCTACCCTTTATTCCCAGAAGCACTAAGTTTCATTTGCCCCATTTAACTAATAAATTCAAAACCCCCCAGATTATTCATTGTCATAACTTCACAAACTTATCTGGAGATTAAAGAACCTCATACTCAATTCACTTTCAGAATAATCCCTACATGACAGCCATGATTTAAGCAAATGAAAGTTGCAGACATCAAACCAGGCCACATGTACTAGGACCTCTGGTTGTTCAGTGAGCACAAATGCACCCTGTGCTGGGGCTGTACCCTCAGGACTGGTCCCATGATGGGCAAGGGCTGATTGATCACTGCTGTGTGCTGAAGGCAGGCACCACAACACAAGGCAACATCAGGAGCTGCTGACTCCTCTGCTCACAGCATCTATGGTGACTTCCACCAGGTTTGCTCTAGAGCCTGACACCAACTGTACAGGGGAAAAAACAATACTGCTGCAGCTGGCACCTAGGCTACAGAGGATGAAGAAAAGGACCATCTCCATAGAGGGACTGTGAGCTGCCATTCCAAGGGTCAGATGAAGGTGTTGCACATAAAAAGCATGATAGCATCAAGCTACTATTCAGTATCAGGCTACTTCTAGGTATGTTAAGTAGCACTTAGAGCAAAGGAAATAAAGAGCAATTAAGTGATTAATTCAGGGACAGTTCATAGTGAACAAAAAGACACCCTCATGACATAACTCAAAGTCTACAGAATAAACACAGAAGGCAACTTCCAAAAAGTCAAACAGACCTGCTGAATGACAAAATGAGACAGCAAAAAAAGCACCTGAATCAAAAAATGGTTTTATTTAGTTTTTTTAAAATATATTTTTGCTGTGTTTATTCACCAGAAAATAACCTAAATGGAGATAGAAGGGAAAACGCAAAATAATACTCTTGTTTTCAGTCTGTGCCTGTACAAAGTTGAATAACTAAAGAGATTAAAAGTTACAAAAAGCACTACTAATTCACCCTTTGGAGAGTAACTCCAGCAGTGCTTCCTTACCACAGAACATCTTTTGCCAGCTGTCTAGCCTAGAGTGGATGAAGGAAAGGAAATATTCCTGAAAAGTTGTCAATACTTTTGGAATTGGGATATTGCACTGCAGCTGTTTTAGTGACTGCAGGCCCTAGCTTCTGTAAAAGACTTCATTACAGAAAAACAGGCCTCTTCCTGTTTTGCAGATTTGAAGTTAAAACTAATTAGACTGAATAACGTTGTGAACAAATAGATAACTGCACCATACATCAAGAGCTACTTAAAACCAAGAAGTCAACTTCAATAAGTAATCTGGTGTTTTAGAAAACAATTAGTAATTAATTACTTAGATATTAACAACAGATACTACAGAAAGATAAAACCTTCACTTTCATAATCTACCTTGTAGAAAAGAAAATAAGAATATCAACATATTTGCAGATCGCTCTTCTGCAACCCCTTGCACCATGCCAGACTCCTTAATTATAAAGTGAAAGTACAAAGGAGAACTACTACATACATCCCACAAGTAGAAATAATGTTTTCCATTTACAAATTTTAATTGGAAAGCCATTTAAAAGGACTTTTTCTGGAAACATGAAGAGCAAGGTGCTTACCTATTTCATCCATTATATTCAGTATTCAACACTCATTTGCACTGCAGAGGTCTACTGTGCATCCATAGCATGATCCGTATCACCCTGTATGCATAGCTTCAATCTCCCAGCCTACATATAAAAAATTCAGGCCAGCAATTTTGCAAACCTGAAGTAGAAAGAAGGTGGTGTCAGGAAGGAAAAGGCGCAGGTTCAGAGAGTGTGGAGAATGCGTGCCATCCAGGTATCCTTTTGAGTCAAAGCTGACCTGCTCTCACCATTTCTGGCCCAACATCTGATCAAAATGGAGTTTGTCACATCCACAGCATCATGAGATTATATTCAAGGACAGGGAGGGGGGAGAAGTCTGCGGAGCACTTCCCTGTGCTCTGCGTCAATAGATTTGGGCTTAGCCTCTGTTAAGCAGCTCAAGCCACCGGTTATTGGTGCTGGCAGCTGTCTACCACACTGCCCCACTTCCTATTTCAAAACACACTGCCTGGGAAGGAGGCCTTGGTCAGCCAGCTCCAACCTGCTCCCAAATAAAATGGAGAAGTATTCCACACAGTGGAACCTCCATGTTTGCCTTGAACAGCCCTTCAAATGTTTAAAACACATCCTCACCTCCCTTTTCAAACAGCTTAATACAAGGATCAGTTACAGCAATACTAAAAAATCCAACAAGCATTTCAAGAGCAAAAACTGAATTGAGATGGGGCTTTGATTATAAAGAATTTTTGCATGTGCACATAAGCAGATTGTTTACTTAGGCTTTTCAAGATTTCAGTATTAAATATATTATTTGGCATTTTAACATTTCTTGGACATCACGTAATTCGTGATGTGTTTCTATTGGCTTGATAACAAACCAGCATTTTCAACAATCATAATGCAGTCATTAATGTCAACACTTTGCTCAATATGGCAAAACAGTTACTAGCAAAAAATAGCAACTACTATAAACCTTCCCTCATCCTCAAAAAAAAAAAAAATGCTGATAGCATATTTAACCCTGATTTTAAGAAATACCTGTGCTCTAGGGCCACTTACTCTATGCCATGTTTAACTTCCCACTAAGAAATAACACATACCTATGCAATATGACCAAAAATAATTCTCCCCTGCAATTCCCTCATTATACATTTTGTTAAAAAACAACTAAAATTGGATTTGTCTCACCAAGAAAATCACGGCATTATACCTCCCATTTTGTTATACCTCCCATTTCAGTACCAACAGCTAATAAACATGCTTGTTCTACACAAACCATTTGCTAAGCCATTATAACTCCTGTACTCATGTGGCACAAGGGCTTCTCCCACCCACTGCGTGCTGGCCCATGCACAGGAGCTTAAAAAGGCACACAGCAGACCAAGTCCTGTCCTGCAATGTGAAAAGCAGCCATGTGGCTGTGTTTAACCAGGGAGGCTGGGAGAGTGGGATTAGGCATGTGGTCCTGTCAGAGCCTTCCCATATACCCTGAGCAATGAAAATCCCAGGAGCACTAACCAGCACTTAGCCTCTCACAACTTGGATCTACATCTTTAGATGAAAACATTCCTATTCTCTGATCCTTTATCATTCATTTATTCAAATTATTGGTTCTGATGCAAATATCCTCCTTCAGTCCTACAACTGATAAAGTCTGAAACCAAGTTTTCCTGGGGGACTGGCTACCCTGTCATTGAACTGTAACCATGACTCTAGAGCTGCTTCCATGAAACTGAGCCTGACAGTTTTATGGAATAGTAGGGAAGTAGATTACTAAACATTATGTAGTTTGAGTTGCAAACTCAAAATAGAGTGTAAATATTAATTACCTTAGATTAGAAATACTAAAGATTCATTATCATTCATTTTATTACTTTTGTTGGGATGATGAGCAAGTAACTTGCTCCACAAGAGGTCCCCTTGAGGTACAGCACATGAAGTATGGAAAGCACGCAAACAAATCCAGAACCCAGTTCACTCAGAGCATGTTCAAAACCACCCTACTGATAGAGACTGCAAACCAGAATTAAAAACCTAGGGAGAGAACAGGTTAAACACCACCCCTCCCAGCAATGATTCTAAAAGGAGTGTTTGTGTATTCTGATACATTCACACACAGTTCAGATCACATGGCCTGAGGGGGTAAAAGCTATTCTATCACTGGCATGTAGGGTAAATTAACTTGCTAATTCACTTTCTAATGCACAGTTCACTGAGCATACAATTACATAAAAAAGGAGAATAAAAACTCATGCAGTCAAGCATATTAAATTTGTACAGATTTCTACATTATACAGAGTAGGGTTTTTTTTAAATTCTGATAAATACATATTCATAAACAAACCCACATCATTCACCTTTAAATCAAGTCACATGCACAGCAGTGAGCATATGCCATCTCTCTCTAGCACTGCCAGACAAAAGCTACATTGCCAAAAATAGCCACAGAGTGTGCTGGAGTAGCTGCAGAATGCCCTAGATACATTTAGGCCATAAAGATTGAGCAGCACTAATGCAAGGAAAACTTGGGCACTAAGGTTCATAACAGGCCAGGGCTGAAAAGAGAGAGAAAGATGAATTTCCATCCTTGAAGCTAATTTTTAATAGATGTTATTTTAGCTCAGTTTAAAAGAGAGACTTAAAAGGCAGAAAGCTGAGAAAAGCAGAGCCAGAACACATGTATATATACACAAAACATTACAGAAAAAAAATGTATTAAAACCCTTAGTACAGGCTTTCCATTAAAAAGCCAGCTAAAAGAAAAATAGGTGCTTTTTTTTGTTTTAGGAGAAAAATATAGAGAGAGTTGACTTTACAAGAGCACTGTCCTGTGCTCTGGTAGATGTTTCTCCTAATCAGTTTCTGAATTGTTTTTAAAACAGGATTTCTTCCTGCTCCTCTTCTGAAAGGAATAGGAAAGTTTACCAGGTTTTTTCCCTAGATCATGTAAAATACTATAAGCTGAAAGAACTAAACAAGTAAAGACCAGGGTGCTAAGTGTTTAGGTCAGTTTCTATTGCACCTGGGCTGCTGGCAACAAGCAGGCCCCTGCCTGTTAGCAGGGTTCATTGAGAGCACTTTAAACTAGACTGGAAGGGACATGGGGACACAGGCTCAACAGAGATTGGGTGTGGGGAGAACTATAGAAACCACACTAGCAGGAAAAGGAGACTAAAGAGAGAATATCTCAAACCAGCACAAGAAGCCTAAGATGCAACCGATGTAACCAGAGCACAGGGTTATGGGACATCCCTCTGCATCCCCACGGGAATATTGGCATGATTAAACAGTTCTGTAAGGTGCTCGTACACAGGGCACACATATGGGGGATAATCAGCAGGAACTGGATATCTGTGTGCAGGCACAGGGCTTTGACCTCATCACAGTTATGGAGACGTGATAGGATAGCTCCCGTGGGATGGGATTACTGGAATGTTGTCACGCAGGGCCACACGCTGTTTAGGAGAAACAGACCTGGAGGACGAAGTGCTGGAGTTGCCCTCTATGTGAGACAACACATAGCATGTATCAAGCTCTGTCTAGGGATGGATGATGACCTAAGGGTCAGGATAAAAGGACAGACCAGTAAGAGACACTGCTGTGGGTGTTTGCTGCAGGCCATCTGACCAGTAGAAGGAAGCAGATAAGCCCTTCTACTGGCAGCTTGAAGCAGCCTCAGAGTCAGAGGCACTGGTTCTTCTGTGGGGTCTTTAAGCATCCTGACACCTGCTGAAGCAACACAGCAAAGAGTCTAACAGCAGAGAAGGTTCCTGTAAAGCACTGGTGACAACTTCCTGTCACAGGTAGTAGAGGACCCCACAAGGAATGTGTGCTGCTTGACTTCATGGTAAAATGGGGAAGGCCTTCTTGGAGATGTGAAAATAGAGGACCCCACAAGGAACGTGTGCTGCTTGACTTCATGGTACCAAATGGGGAAGGCCTTCTTGGAGATGTGAAAGGTTGGGAGCAGCCTTGGCTGCAGCAACCATGAGATTGTGGAGTTCATGATTAGGTGAGGAGGAAGCAGACCAGCAAGTAAGATTATAACCATAGATATCAGGAGAGCTGACTTTAGGCTCTTCAGGGATCTTCTAAGAAGAATCCCATAAGAACAGGCCCTGATGGGAAGAAGGATCCATAAGAGTTGAGATCACTTCGGCCAGGCTCAAGGATGGTGCATTGCAGTGAGAAAGAAATCAGGCCAGCAGGGCAAGAGACCTCCATGGATGAATGAAGAACTTACTTCACTCAAGTACTTCCACAGAGGCAAGTGTCATCAGAGAGCCATCTTCATAAACTTCACCCATTTCATTTCAACAGATTTTGGATGCACTGACAAGTGTTGTGTTTTTCAGTCAAATACTGAGAGTGACCAGAGCTAATCTTTGCACAGGAGAGAGCAGTGTTCTGTCTTTCTAATGCCATCCTCCAAGTTACCTCTGAGGAAGAAAGCTCAGTGTGAGTGAAGAGATCATTGCCTATATCAACTGACTGAGACAAAATGGATTTCCTCAGATTAGCAGAGGATTGCCTTACATTGGCAGACAAGGCTTCACCTTTAGGAGGCAGATCAGCAGTAGAAAGACAAAAGGCATCTCCACACAAGCCCTGCCCCACTTACTGAGTGACTCTCCATGTGGGCCTTCTTAAATTGTCTGTAAACCACCTATTGCTCTTCCTTTGTGTCTATAAGTGTCTCTATAATAAATTAGCCTATCGGTTTTTTATCATACATGTATAAATGTATTCAATTTCTTTTTCCTATCCTTTACATGTTAAACCAAAAATTGTGTATATTAACTACTTGCTTACTGGTAGACAGGAAACAATCACAGTTACGGAGCTGCAGAATCTCCTGGCAAGACATGCTTTCACTGTAGATTCAACGTCCTCACAAAATTATTTTAGCACATTAACAGAAAAAGCTTCTGAAAATCTGAACAAGCAGTCACTTCCTTCCCCCACCCTAGCAGTAATAACACAACCTAATTTTTTTAATTTTTTTTTTTTTGTAGAAGTCAATAGTCGCTCAGCAGTAATAACACAACCTATTTTTTTTAATTTTTTCTTTTTGTAGAAGTCAATAGTCACTGCGGCATTAAAATAATCAGAAGTCAGGTGTCCAGTCAATAGTCGCTGCGGCATTAAAATAATCAGAAGTCAGGTGTCCTTCACTGTTCTGTTGTCTTTCTCCTGACCCACTGTGTGAAATGCCCCCATACCCAAGAGCAAGCTAGTATATAAACATCAAAAATAACAATTAAACAGAAGCATTGGTACTGAGAGCAGATCTCATGTTGAAAACACTCCCCAAACCCCAAAGAGCATTAGCTCAAAATAGCTGAGTGCATTGGTTTAAGACCAAGAACAACAATGTAAAGATCCCTTTTGAAAGTTCAGTCTCTTCCATGGCTGTCTGAAAACATCCTGTGTAAGGCAAAATATGGCTGGACAGGGACATGACTGGCAGCTGACAGATACCACAAGTGTTCTGCCATTCCCATTCCAGGAAGGGGAGAGAAACACACCTCTCTCTTTCAGTCCTCATGAGCCATTTGCCAGGAGTAAGACCTGCAGGCGATCCAGGTAGTCTGAGACAATTCATTAGATGCTGAAAAAAGCCCTCTTTGTGCCCAACAATGTGATCCAAACATGTAGAATATTTTTTTATTCTTAATCCATAATTGTTCATTTCATCACACAGTTTCAGAAAAAAACTCTCTAACTCTTTTGTATGAGCCTTAGGATGCCAATTTGATTTCAAGGGTTTTTAAGTGTAGTTTATGTCACTATAAAAATCTGGACTTCAGTTAGACCAGTTAGACCTATATCCACAGATTTTTTTTTTTAATCAGCTATTTTGATTAATAGTATGGTTATGAAGGAATTTACTTGAGGGTGAGATTTGCTTCCCTTATACCAGTGTCCTTACTATAAAAATCTGGACTTCAGTTAGACCTATATCCACAGATTTTTTTTTTAATCAGCTATTTTGATTAATAGTATGGTTATGAAGGAATTTACTTGAGGGTGAGATTTGCTTCCCTTATACCAGTGTCCTAGTAGAGGAGAGAACTTAAGAGTTATTCCACACATTTAAGTATTTAAGCAATGATGTCTAATACACTCTGCAGAAGGAGGCTGTCAGGAGAGTCATGGCTTCCACTGTTGAGCAAAAATAGGCAAGTTTCAGTCATAAGAAGTCAGCATTAAGCAGTAGTGCATGTAGGCTTCCTTAATAAGAAGGGAGAGGCAGAATCCAGAATCTTGAAGTGCCATAATTTGCAGCTACGTAGCATTAAAGACATAAAAATATTTGTTTATTACCATCATTATGGAGCTCCTAGAAATGCAGGCTAAAGCAGCTAAAGTTAGTTTCACTAGGATGTTGTTACTGGAAAGACATAGGAACTTCAACTAACAGCTGCAGCATAGGCCATTTTCCTTAGGAAGTGCACCACCTTTTCCCAAATGCTTCAGTGTAGTGCCAAAGTGTCATGCTGTTAACATATAACTGCTGTACAGTATGCATGGGAAGCATGTACCCTTTAGAAACACTGTCCATTCACTTTTTTAATAAGCACATCTGTATCCAGATGTGACTACACACCTACACCTCTTTTCTGTGATAACTGCCAGGAACCGCACCTTACCTGATGTGCTGGCGCACCTTTCCTCCAAGCTATGTCCTTTTCTCCTAGCAGACAAAATTCTGTGGAAAGAACAGTCTCTTCTGCATTTAGTTAAGCTGTATGCTTGGCAAATCCTTGAAGAAACTGCTCTGGACCAAGGAATTTGGTGAACAGATTTAAAAGAGAGCCAAGCTATCAAACACAGCAATTACTGAACAGTGAATAGAGCCTGAACAACCATGCAGCAGTTAAGTATTTGATTCAGTGGCAGAGTAGGCAGCCTCATTACTCCCCAAAGTGTTGTTTGAGGCAGTTCACAAGCTGCAGCCAAATCCCAGTCTTAAGGCGGCAGCCTTGTTAGCCGATGTTAAAGTACTTGCAACAAAAAAACTCCCACAACCCAAAGAAAAACAAAACAAAAAACCCAAAATATCCCCAAACAAACAAAAACCAAGCAACAACAACAAAACCCCAACCAAAACAACAAACTGAAAAAGCCTCCCAAGCCTCCAAATAACCAATAACTTTTGGGACAGGTTCACTATTAAATAATGCAGACTTCAGAGACCACATATCAAAGAATTAAGTGGACCACTTCACTTTTTTTTGTGATAGTCTCTCTGAGGCACAGGCTAACTGTATCTTGTACAGTCACTTCTAGCTTTTGTGTTTGACAATGCTGACTTTATACATCCTGGATGACATCCACTATCCATCATTTTAACACCTCTCTCTTTCTGACTCATGATGCATCATTTGCAATAAAATAAATGCAGCGAAGTCAAATTCAGTGCCAGGTCCCCCCAGCATAAGCAGTGCAGCAAATTGATGGTATGGCTGCAAAACAATCTAGACTTTTATTGCAATAGCATAAGAACAAACCCAAGAAATCTGGACCCACTCCAGCATAGCTTCTCTCCAGTTCTTGTAAATGCAGCTTTGATCTCTGGGAAGCTCTGAAGCACGAGTCAGATGTGCTACTGGCACACAAATACCCACTATTCCAAGTAAACAGACAGTGCAAGCTTCTGGGAAGCCTAGGTAAGTAAACATTGCAAAAAAACCCCAACATGAACCATGAAAAGGCAAGATTTCAGGAACAAAAGCTAAAATTAAAGCAGAAATAACTCTTCTTTATAATGCCTCTCTTCCTTGTCCCAGACACTCTTAACCTTCCCATCAAATCCTATGGAGCCCTGTTCTCCGATGAGTACCAGGCTGGGTATTTCATTACTGAAGCCCTTTGTTTCTCCATACAAGTAATACCAGGCTGTGCTGGAGTAGCACTGCCTGCAGTTCTGCCAGAATGCCTCAGCCCTGACTGAGGAGAGGGATGATTCAGACCATTCATTTTCTAAGTCCCTTGCTCCAAACTCCCTTTCTGCAATTTGCCTAATAGCCTAATAACTCTCCACTTGCCAGAAAAAAAAAGTTTTAAAAAGTAACTACTTCACTGCAAAATTATCAACCTTTTTGTAGTTCTACTATTTTGAGATATGACAAGATGTGACAGTAGGCTGTACAGACCAACCAGTAATTCAGAAGATAAACAGATCTGGGATTCAAAGGCTGATGAGAAACTTGCACCAATTTCTTCAAGGTAACTTGAGGTACTGTCCTTGGGAGTATTCTCATTCTTTGAGATGGATATTGTATGGTTATTTTTTTCAGGTAACAATTAGACCACTAATGGTTTACTTGCAAAATGCAGTTCAGTTCAATAAAGCCAGAGAGATCCAGACAGGGCAATAAGTGCTTTCCGTCCATTAACAAGAGAAGAATGTGTTTTAAGTGTGGTTAGATTTGCTACTTTTTCAATTTACTTTGCTTCAGAAGAATGACAGCAGGGACAAAGTTGGCCCAGCCTTTTTAATGGTGTTGCACAAGCCTAAGCATGCATCTTCTTGCCAGACATCTTTAAAATTCCCCACACATAGCTCTTCTTAGGACAAACTGAGCTCTGCACTACTCATTAGTTACAACTACACAGGGCAGAATTACAGTTGTGCAAAACATTTGCAACTCTGAAAAGAGTAAACCGTTCAGCTGCAACTATCCCATGCAATGTTTTAAATACTTCAAGATCAATAAGCTTTGTTTTTGTTTCAACTCCTATTCAGAGAATTTATTAAAAGACCTTTGGAAAAGGTTTTAAAAAACATGGGAAAGGAGTACACATGACATCTACCTTTCAGTGCTCGTACACAGATGTACCTAAGTGCTTTACTAGATGGACTTCAACTGACCTTCAAAAAACATGGGAAAGTAGTACACATGACATCTACCTTTCAGTACACAGATGTACCTAAGTGCTTTACTAGATGGACTTCAACTGACACCATAGGATATCTCCAGTTGTGACAGCTGACTACAAAAGTCAGCGTCCATCAATTTGTAGAATTAACTACAGCAAGTTATAGCCTAGCTGAGCTTTTTTCTCCACTCTCTTAGAAGGAAGGTACTTGACGCAATAGAGCAAGAACAGGATCTAGGATCACTGTCTACGAGCTTTGTGTTTCATTTTGCCAAAGCCTGTGATGCAATCAATAGTGTATCCTGTTCCCACACTCCTCAGGCATTAATTATCTGCCTTTGTCTATATTTGTTTAAAGATTTTCCAAAAAAACCCTCAAAACAAACTATACCCCATCTTCTCCATAGATAAGTGCTCCTCCTTTGTTTACCTGGGGGCAAAGGAATGTCTTAGCAATATTTACCTATTGTTCTTTCTCAAATAATCTATTTCAAATATTGGAAGAGTTGTCAATGATGCCTCACAAACACCTATATCACAGTATACGGGAGAAGAGTAGTACCCTACTTGCTCAAGGGCAGATACAGGGACAAGGCTTCCCTTCATGTCAAAAGCACTAAGCACGTAACCACGGCACTGCTCTGTACTTTGCCACAGCAGTCAGCAACAATCCTTCTTGGAAAGCTCTGACACCAAGATATCCTCCAAAACATACCCACAGACAGCAGAAATACAAACACCACTGATGAAAAAAGTTTAACCAATAAGCTTCACCAAAATCACAAACCACACTATAATATGTTCAAATGTCTTACCCGGGTGGGACAGGGAATGGGAATACTTAAAAATTTGTTATTTCCCAGGCTGACCAGGCAGCTCTGTATCTACAAAATTTACCAAAAGACACTCAAACTGCATAGAAGATTATAACAACTGTTGTACATATCCATATCTCAAGCACACGAATAGGCAATCCAGGGCATGGCAGCAGAGCCAGCAAACCAGCCTGGCAGGCAATCTCCATTTCCATCTGCTTGGCCCCCAGCACCTCAGCATGCAGAGCTCTTGGCTCTACTGGCACGTGACGGGCAGAGCTCAGAGCACCATGACCATCATGGGGTCCCACTAAAGCAGCCCCAGCCTGCAAGCAGCAGTGTGTGAGCAGCTCTGACCAGATACAAGCCATGCCAGCCCAGCCCAACCAGGTCACCGAGTACAGCACCAGTAAACAGCAAAAAAGGCACAACTGCCAATTAACATAAGCCTCAATGCTCCACTTACTCAGCAGCCAGTTGTATTCAACACAAATTAGCTTCTCTTTCAGTACAAAGTCCCAATTAATCTTAAAGGCATGCAGGACACCAACAGACTCCCAATTTTCCTCATTTTATTTTTCTCCCTTTAAAAAGCAAAGCATAAAATATAATCCAACATTGTACTGCTTTGTAGTGCAGCACAAAATAAAGGTATTTGGAACATGGCTTTAGCATTTATAATTGCACAACAGTGTGTTATATAACAGAAAAGCCAGATCTCATTGGATTTTCCCATTTAAAGATCCAAGAGCGCAACAGAGAGCAGAGGTTTAAGCACATGCACACAGTGATTTCACATCTTTTAATACCTTCAAGTAGCAAAGTCTTCTCAAAAATTTACAGGCAAAACATGTTGTTAAAAAAGTATTTGTGATATATACCTCACAAACATATATATGTTATGCTCCATATTAAATCTGTCTGGAGAATACAATAAATGTTGCTTTTACTTAAAGAACATTTAAGCAAAAGGAAAGTCTGACAAAAAGAAAGGGAGAAAACCTTGTGCAGAGAACGGAAAGTAGGTGCACTGTCGCTCAGCCAATTAGTAATTAGAACCTCTTTGGCTGACTGTTTTTCTGCAGAGTAACATTCAGTAATCCCTACACAGCATGAAATACTTGAATCAGATGGGAAAGCTCTTATTATAATCACTATTGTCAGGATGTTCTGCAAAAACAAGTTCCCTCTCTGGGGAGAGGGAAACAGATACTGTTCCTGTAAATGGTACTAGACATTATATTTTTTCTGTAAGTCACATGAATTTCCATGTGAAAAGGCAGTCATTGTAGCAGAGGTCTCAGAGGGATTGTTAATCAATAACTGGTTATTTTCCAATAACCAGCGTCAGAAGGCAGCAGCTTTAAAACTGAAAACCAAGCTTTCCTCAAGTGAAGAGCATGTCTCAGTTTTTATAAATATATTGTTATGCCATCTGGAGAAAAAAATTTCAGGAGGATATGTAGTGACAGGACAAGGGGGAATTGACTTCAAACTGAAGGAGGGTAGGTTTAGAGCAGATATTAGAAAGGAATTCCCCACTGAGAGGATGGGAAGGCACTACAACAGGTTGCCCATGGAAGCTGTAGATGCCCCATCGCTTGAAGTGCTTAGGACCAAATTGCATGGGCCTCCAAGCAACCTGGTCTAATGGAAAGTGTCCCTGCCCACAGCAGGGGGGTCAGAACTATATGAGCTTTAAAGTTCCTTCCAACCCAAACCATTCTGTGATTCTCTTGACTTCTGTAATTCTTGCTCACTCTCAGCCTCCCAGCTTGGTGCACTTCCACACTACCTCAGTCCACCAAAGTGATGTCAGGTTGGATATTCTGTGAAGAGAATTTGCTGAGAATGAGGATGGCAAAAGTCCTTCAAAAGTAAGCAAATGCCTCCCCCTCTCCTCAGGCACAGATTACAACAGGTTTTTTAACCACAGAGAAAAATTCAAAATCTTACTCTTCTTAATGGTATTGGATTCTGTTTACTTCAGAACAGAAGTTACTTACAGAACATCCCATTTATAAGCATGCAGTAACTCTACCAATGCACTATGTTTTAAGGAATATCTTGGCTCACTTCAAGCATAAAATATGTCACCAACACCAGAAATGCAAAAGTGAACCGTCTCATGAAATTGCTCCCTATCTTGTTTCCTTCTAAAGCTATGTTAGCTTATATAATTTCAGGAGCAGAGGTCTGCTTATGTGACTCACTGGATGAAGTATGTTAAATCACACTCCTTGGAGCCATGAAAGGGGCACACAAAAGTGAATGGAAGAGGCAGCATAACCTCTCTCCCTAACACAGATTCCCTTTCTTCTGAAAGCTCCCAGGAACTCATCAGGTCAGGTTTACAAACCCATATTGCTATTTGCCCTACTTAAAAAATAAAACAAAACAAAACCAACCACAACCCCCACGCCTCCCCCACAAAAACAGCCAGGAAGAGAGAAGAGGCCAATGACATCTCAAAAGTACCCCTGCCCAAGAACTCTATTGAAAACTGGCTGGCAGACTACGACATCAGCAAACCTTCGTGCCTCGATGTATAGAAAAAAACCCCCTCAGTTTAACCATCTGGGACTAGATTTTAGGGATAAGAGCTTGCTACTGGCAATTATCTAGATCTTTTTGAAAAGAAATCCTAGGACAAGTTTAAGAAAAGTCTATAATCCAAGCCTGGAGTAAAAAGACTAAATAGCAGCACTTTGTCAAAGTGTAAGCTAAATCTCCACTGAGATTACTGAAGAGTTCCATTAAAGGAAACTGCTAGTAGCAGCAAAACACACTGAACTGTTTAGAGTCAGGCAAGAGCAGGGCATGTTTGCAGAGCTAAAAATGAGCAGAAATCACCTCTGCAAACATTGGGGTCAGGGGCCTTTTCAGAACTGCAACACAATTATCATGGAGATGCTGTCTTCACTTCTCAGGAAAGGAAGATCAAACGATCATACTATCACCTTAAACATTTCAGTCCTGGAATGTTATTGTTGCTCATCATGCAGATGCCACAAACATGTGAAATCTGAAAGGAATTTTTTAAAAGTCTAACCAAAACAGGAGGCATCCACAAGCATTTCTGTGCTGTGTGTGAGCACCACAGTCTGCACAGGCTGCTTTGCATCAGTTACTGACTACAAAGATTTAAGTTGAACATACTGTAGTGAAAAGCCAGGCTGTGCTCAGGCAGCCTTCAGTGACACTGAGCATGTGAGATACGGTTTACAGCAGCATAACTCTACTTAACTCAAAGGGATGCTGAGGCTCATAGAAACTCCCTGGACACAAAATAAGACAATTGTGTTTCCTAAAACTGACAATAACCTAGTAGGGAAAAATACTAGCACAGAAGTAGATCAATACATTACAGCATAGTTCAGAAAAAAAAAAAACCAAATTGGAAGTGTAAGAACATATCAAAGCAATGATAACCCAGGCACAACAAGCACAAACCAGGTCTGCAGCCTGGTTTTATTGTCAGTACCTCACTCAGCAGCTGGTTGTTGCTGTCCTTTTCTGTTTTACAGATGGAAACTGCCATCTGCTTTTTTCTTTACCTCTTATTTTGCAGTTCAGACTGCAATTAAACATATCACTGCCATAGTTAGGTGGCTAGTAAAGGCTGTTTGTGTTTAGAAAACCCTAACAAAACAAAACCTACTTTTTCTCCCTTTGCTGCAGGGAATGAGAGTGAGGTAAACATGTTTTCATTTTTCTAGTGAAAGGAAATGCACATGAAAAGTAAAAGTAGCATTATCTAGAATTTGTATGGACACGTGTCCAAGATGGGATGTATATTCCCCAATGAAAGCACTGTTACAATTAAGAAGAAATGACAGGCAAGAAGGTTCATCAGATTGTTTTCCACCACACTGCCATTCCTGCACTATAAACTAGTGCAAACTCTACTGGTATGACGTCTCTGTCTTCAGAAACAGCTCAGATGTGTTTGATGTGATTTGTGGTGTCTTAGCATAAAAGCCAAAATTAAGTACTGTAATTTTCACCAGTGCATTTAGTCAGCATGCAGGTGATGAGGAAACTGACTTTGAATAAAGGACAAAAAAACCCAAAGCCAGAACTGGCTGTGTGAAATAATGACTTCTTATGTCAAGGGCGGGTAACTGGATAAACCTGCATTTCCAAAACAGCTTTCAGAAAAGCTTCCTGAAGCGGAATTGAGAAACAAGATAGCTTTGTACACTAAGATACAACAGTATGAATCAAGTTCTGTCAGCACTTCTATAATACGCCTTGCCTGTGCAGGAGTTTAAAATGAAGCTGAAAAAGATCAGGAATTCAAGAAGGAAAAAAAACCCCACCCAAGCCTCTTCAGCACATTTAACAAAATGTTCTACAGTATCAGGAGATTTTAGGTCGAGGATCTTTCACTGGACTTTCAACTGGTCATACTGCCTGCCTAGGACATCCGCACTACAATCGTAGTCCCAGCAATCAAATCAGGACTCAGGTGTCCTACAGAAAACTGAGTTGTGAAAGTGTTACTTCCTCAATCCTTTTCCTTATTGCCTCCCAGGAGAAAGAGGAGAGAGAAAGAGGATGAAGATCCTTCCTAATGTTTTCTGTGTCATTGACCATCCTCAGAACTTTCAGGGAGCATCCCTGTTCTTAATTAGGAAAGATCACATTTTTAGCACAGCATACCATGCAATGGGAGGTGGGTATGGCACTATGCTGCGGCAAAGCTCTTCTGAAGACCAAATTCACCAGCTGGAGTAATTCCTGCAGGGATGTGCTGTGGTACCAGCCTCATTCCATAGCCCTTCAATGCTAAACAAAAAGCCAAGTGGCAGAGCACAGAAGAGATCCATGAGGAGCTGTGCCTGGTGTGGCAGACTGTAGAAGAACAGTCAGTCCTATGTCAGCTTCAGATATAAGAGGAAGACTTGACTGATATAAGAGAAGAATGTTGACAGTGAAAATAAATCAATAAATCAATAAACCAACCTCAGTGTGAAGACTAGGCCCATTAGTAGGCATTACTGGAGGCTCAGACTGTAGTGGTATGAAACAAAAGAAATAAAGACTGATGACCAGGTGGCCAGCAACCAAACTACAAACTCTAAGGACATTGAGTCCCTTCTGGGAACTCCAGTACCTTGACCATTTCTCCTGGCTTCTTGAAGGTTTTGCATAACTCTCAGAACAGGAGGCAGAGAGTCAGTTTGCCTAGGAATCAAGCTGATTGCAGACCTGGCCTCCAACATGCACTATTGAAGATCACTTGCTGAGATTAGAGACCAGCTGAAAATCCACAAATGTGACTTCTAACGGGAAACTCCTGTTCTCCCTGAAGCTATCTCTACAGACACTAGTACCAGAAAACAAAGTTCTTAATCTAACAGAATTTTTATTCCTGTGTGATAGGCATCAACTGGAAGACCTCTACAATTTGGAATCTCTGCTACTTGCCACATATTACATCTCAGCAGATACCTGTGCTTAATTTGTTCCAACTCTTAACTCCAAACCCAGTTTCTTCTTGTTGACAACTGCATGGATAAACTGCATAAAAACGTGCAGAAATACAGCTAATCCCAGAGAAAAACTGTATTTCCTCCAGAGAGCTGAAGAGCAAAACTAGTCTTCAACAGATCTGAAACAATTGGATGAAAATCTATTTGTCCAGAATAAAAGGGAACAAAAACTTCAACAGACATCTTACACCACCATCCCACTGAAGGTACAGAAGGTATTCATCTACTTCAAAACAACCCAGAGCTCCCCAGCAGAAAAACACAGAGTACAGCTACAGGCCTGTGCCAGTACTGACAGAACAGTTCAGTTTTCCACTGGTACAGCCTGCTCCAAACCCCTTGTCTCCTCCACTACAACAGGGACACAATTCTGCTTTCTGGAGAAACCTGCATCCAGGTTAAGCTGCAGTGACCTGCCTTCTGGAACTTTGTTTACTCTAGCCATTATCAGCAAGTTAATAATTTAAAGGAGAAAGTGAAGCTAGCATTCAAGTGGTTCTCCTCTGAAACTGCCAGCATAAAAAGAAAATTTATACCATCTGCATGCTACCCCTAGTCATTCCTCCCTTGAACTTGATTCCACTCTGCTGAAAAAGAAAATTTTACTTCAAGCAGCAAGTCTTCTAAGTCCAAATTTTAGAATACTCCCTAGTTTAATTTCTGATATTTCATCTGCATTTTTATTCACTTATTAAGCATTTTCCCTTAGTGTCTCTTACATTATTACATGAATCTGACCCACAGACATCAGTGTCAACTCAAACCATGCTTCAACCCAATGCATCTAAAACTCCTGAGTTTCAAGTAGAGCTTGGCTGCAAAAACAGTGCACTGTGAGATACACCTTCAGTGACTGAAGGCAGTTCATTAAAACAGAGCAAATTGCATCAATCATTGTGGCATTCGTTCTGGAATATTACTGTTGTGGTCTGAGGTTGGGTAGACTAGATTAAATAATACCATAGCATGTCTCACCAAACAAACAAAAAATCCCACATCCACAAATCACTTCTGAAGAGACCTCTGATAATACCATGAGACTCTTTTGAGACACTGTCATTCTCTTAATTCTCAAATAACAGAAAAATAAAGTATGGACTGAATTTAAAGAAGCCAGAAAAAATTTAAAAGGTACCAAAATTATTCTGTAGGTAGATGAGAAAGCAAAGAATGCACACATGTGAGCTTGTGTAGGAAGAAAAATTATATACTCCCACTGAATCAGCTGATCCTGGTAATACATAGAGCTCCATCACCACTCATGGCCACAAGCAATGCTGTAGGCCGGTGCTCATTAATTTCTCTGGAGTTCAACATGACAAGCAAAAACTTTTCCCTTAAAAATAAATTCAGACTGCTATGCACCTGGGTACAAAGCCAACTTAGAATGAACTGTTTTAGCAGTTTCTGAGCAAGCTTTGCAAACAGCAGCAAGAGCACCAAGACTCTTGACAAACCCAAAATCACAAAAACATCAGGGGATAGAAGTGCAACATATTTCTTTTAAAAACATGAGCTTAGCTATTCCCTCAATTTTTCACTGCAAAATGAAAACATGGTACTACCTAGGTGTGTGCAATGCAGTACAATAGGACACAGAAATGCATTTCTTCTTACTGTCAACTTATTCCAAAGACATGTTAGTGTATAAAGTCCTCAAAAGAGTATAATTTGCATGTTTTCAGGGAGAAAAAAATGCAGCAGAAAAAGACCTCAGAGAATTTCAGGATTCTTGGACACTTTCCAGGTTTCTCATCTTCCCCATAAGAAATGGCCATGAACCTACATTCCCTTTACATTTATTTTCCACAGAGAATCATATACCAAATTCCAGACTTTTAAAGTCATGACTTTTACAGAGGTAATAGTGAATAGGGAAAAACTCCACTGCTTGCTATCAATCTTTCATGACTGATATACAAAAGCTTTGAGTGTTATCTCAAATAAACTGAACATCAATCTTTTTGCAACTTCAACAAGCATCCTGTCCTGCAAGTACAGTAGTCAAATGTTGCATCCTGTTCTCACCAGAACAGTTCTGCTGACTGCCAGGTTATCATTTAGACCTTGGTTGAAATAACCCCATTTACCTACAAAAGCCATTTTGCAAAATTCAGTCTTTCCTTAAAAGGGATTATCCTAGTTCACATGCTAAGTTCAACTAAATGCACCTTAACAAATAACTTAAACTTTCAAAACTATCAACATGGTACTTTTTTTTTTTTACTTTTGCCATCAATGTACTCAATGTCAAGTATGCCCTCTGAGCACATGAATAGATCACAGGCTGTCCCCCCCCCACCCCAAAAAAGTAGTCACCAAAAGAACTGAACACAATCCTCCAGAATTAGCAGTGGAAGCCTCTTCTCACAGGGCTGAGCTAGAAGTGTAAGATGATTCTCACCCAGCACAGATAAGCACTGTCAGTAATCCCAGCACACACTTCGATGAACTGGCTGTGTTACAACACAAGCCAAGTCCTCAGACCTTGGACTTTCACTCTGAAAGCCAGAGAGACTGAACAAATCAGATTTGCTCTACTGGTCTGTAGACACATTCCCTACTATCCTTTAGATTTCCATCATAGTCTCTTTCCTTTACTGCTTATAAATTACTTCATGTTAGGAGCTCTTTGTCATGGTTAAAAATGGGATGCTTCCTGCTACCTGGCACCTACAGCTATGAATGGCCATTCCCTACAAACAGAGGCAGCAGCAAAAAAACCCACAAGTTCCTTTTGTACCACCTGGTGGTACAAACACCTACACTGTAAACAATAAATGTAGGGCTTTTTAAAGAATGTACCTCCCAGACACTTTGAGAGGCATTTTTAAAGACCTCACTGCAATCTACAACTGACTTGTGAGGGGAAGAGGAGGGGCAGACTGTGATTTCTGTGGTGACCAGTTACAGGGCCTGAAGTTGTGTCGGGGGAGGTTTAGGTTAGAATCAGAAAAAGGTTCTTCACCCAGATGGTGGTTGGGCACCGGAACAGGCTCCCCTGGGAAGTGGTCACAGAACCAAGCCTGACGAAGTTTGGGAAATGTTTGGACAATATTCTTGGGCACATGGTGTGATTCTCAGGGATGGTGATGTGATGAGCCAGGAGCTGGACCAAATGATCCTTGTGGCTCCCTTCCAGATCACCTTTTTCTGTGATTCTGTAAACAAAAGAAGTATCTGTGATTCCTCTGTGTCTAGAAGAATCACAGATACTTTCAGACTCCTCTTCTCCTGGCCTTGGCTAGCAGAAAGAAAGGAAGTGCACAGAAACATCAGCAGAACTCACTGGAAGGTGCAAGACACACACAAGTTCTTCTGTACCCCCAACACCTGCACTGTAAACAATAAATGTAGGGCTTTTTAAAGAATGCACCTCCCAGACACTTTGAGAGGCATTTTTAAAGACTTCACTGCAATCTACAACTGACTTGTGAGGGGAAGAGGAGGGGCAGACTGTGATTTCTGTGGTGACCAGTTACAGGGCCTGAAGTTGTGTCGGGGGAGGTTTAGGTTAGAATCAGAAAAAGGTTCTTCACCCAGATGGTGGTTGGGCACCGGAACAGGCTCCCCTGGGAAGTGGTCACAGAACCAAGCCTGACGAAGTTTGGGAAATGTTTGGACAATATTCTTGGGCACATGGTGTGATTCTCAGGGATGGTGATGTGATGAGCCAGGAGCTGGACCAAATGATCCTTGTGGCTCCCTTCCAGATCACCTTTTTCTGTGATTCTGTAAACAAAAGAAGTATCTGTGATTCCTCTGTGTCTAGAAGAATCACAGATACTTTCAGACTCCTCTTCTCCTGGCCTTGGCTAGCAGAAAGAAAGGAAGTGCACAGAAACATCAGCAGAACTCACTGGAAGGTGCAAGACACCAGACCACACTGTCCAGGTTCTCAGCCCTGCCCCTTTACACAACCAGCATCAAAATGAGAATTGGTTCGCTTCCTTCCTTCCATCCACTCCTTCCACTCACTTTGCCTCAAATGAAGATGGGAAAGATAGGGAAAACATATTGTCAGAAAAAACCTCCAGTTTTCCAGATTTTGGTAAGCCAGTTCATCAGCCTTTAACAATTGCTCACTGTTTTGCCCCAAACAAACCGGAGGTCAGCCTCCTGACCAGCATCAAGAGGCCCCAGGGAGAGCCAGGATCCCAGGCAGTTTTGCTGGTTTAAAGTGTGGTGAAAGCCAGAGACTCTGCTGTCATTCTGGATCCTGCCTGAGGCACAGACTCTGCAGCGTGGGATAAAATTACACTTCCACACCCCATGCAATACCTGTTTTGTAAGTATACAGTTTCAGTTTCCAGGACTATCAGTTTAATGCCCTTGAAGATGCCAAGTTCCCTTTTCTTTCAGGTATCTTAAGTTTGTTTTTGGTATAGACATACAGTAACAGACAACAACTGAACTAAAAGTTAGACAATCTGAGTCTAAAAAGAAATATACATCTCATTAACACGTGCAGAACATGGCGACTAATCACCCAAACAGTCACGATATAAGAAATCTCCTCCATGTCTCTGGAAGCACAAATCTTTCATCTGAAAGGAGCAGTATGCACAAACATTACCAGGCACACAACAGTGTCAAAATCTGCTGGTGATCACTGACATCACTGTCATTCACCAAAGGACTGAAAAAAGCCCTTCTCTTGTTTTCAAGTTGACAAAGAATCAGTGCTACTGTTCAGAAAGCTAAGGCAGGTATGAGCAGCCTGTATGTATTACCAATACTCACTCAGCAGATTACAGGTACCCTCCCTCGATCAATTTTAAATAAGCAGGATGGTGAAGGATTCAATTGTTAAATTGAGACTTTTCATTAATTTGTCACAAATGTTATAATTATTTCAGTTATTAAGTATTCAAATCCATAACCCAGAAACATGAGCACTGCTTTTCCAGCCTCCTCAAGTGATAGTTTTAGAAACACATTATCAACAGTTGAGAAGGTCATCCTCCTAATAGGAAGGAGAGGAAGCATCACTTTAAAATTACATAAAATTGAGTAAGGTTTTAAGACTACATCCAAGGAGCACAAAATTCAGAGAGCAGAGGAGGGAAATCCTCTAAGGCAGATTGAATTGTTTGTGCCTGAATTCAAGGAATGGCTGTAGCTGAAGTTCACACACACAGGATGGATACCTGTAATTAAACACTAATCTACTCAAAGTCATATATTTGTGATTTATGTACAGAACCATATACACAGATTCTCTGTAGTCACAGAAACAATATCTGTTTTACTACACAAGCTTTAAGGAAACGTTGAGGCGGTTAAGTGTGCAGTTCTCTTCCTGTTTTGCCTGGTTTCTTTGTGACTATAGCTGCAGAACTTCAGGAAAGCTGGTAACTAAACCAAAAACCAGTTCAAGTGCAGAATAACCCATAGAAATTGTGTTTGAAGAGTGCACTATGTAGCAAAATTCCTGTATGTTATAACAGAAAGGAGAATAAACACTGTTAATAAAGGTAAAAAAGGATATTCATAGTAATTTTTATTTGCATTCTTCTACTACACCACAGGATCTCAAGACCCTGAAATAGTGGGTGCCATATAGATATATAACAAATATGCAGACCTTGTCCCAAAGCCAAGAGAAGGAAGGAAGTTAAAATATTTGTTGAAAAAGCAGTAAAGACAGCTCACATCAAAGCAAAGGAAACATCAGGAGCACATGGTTATAAAGGTCACTGCATGCTTTCAGTATCTCCAACATTGTCATTATTTGTTTTCACTGGAGAAACAAATTCATTTTGCCTCCCAGACTCCTCTAATTACAATGCAGACAGCCAGACAAGCAAAGGAATGGTCAGTACAAAAATCAATTTACAGAAACCATCACAAAGGCCAGCCACTTTAAGATCCACATAAATATTTCCCAGATGATAAAAACAACTCTCATAAAAACTCTAATCAAGCCTTAGTAGTCTGAGAAGACCTGAACTATGAGAACATTGATTATTTTAAATCTTGTGATGATATTCAAATACTCTTAATGGAGGAAGGAACTTCTTTACTTTGGAGTATCAGATCCATTAAAGGCCTCTTGGGTTTTAAAACAAGACAGGTCCAGCATGATAACAGAAAATGCAGATGAAGACAACATTGAGCACATCTCCCCACAAAGATGATCCTGACTTAGAATGTGCTAGAGAGAAAAAATAAAATTAAACATCTCAATAGCTGCAGGTGCTTGCTGAGCAAAAACATGTAAAGGACTAAGAAAGGCAAAGCCTGTAATGAAGCAAGAGAACAACAGACACTAAAGATTCACAAAAGCCCCATGTGGGTCCATCACCCAGTCAAAGCTGCACTGGAGTGACCTTTCCTGGTACCAGGCGAGAGGAGCAGCACCCTGAGTACATGCATTCTTCATTACCAGGCATTCCAGCCTAACCCACCTAATGACTGATAACGTTCAAATGTACAGATAGAGGTATTTACCCACAGGTATCACTGTGCAAATGGTGTACTGTTCTAGAGACACTATGAGCTATTTTAAATATTTAGTAAAATAAAAAGCAAATTAATATAGTTCCAGAATATTTTGTACTATTTCCTATATTATTTCTCACCAGGAATAGTCAAGGTAAGCTGACAAATTTTTTACCTTCTTAAAATCACGTGAACTTGGTTGCTTGCTATCTGTGCTACTGTTCACGTGCATCTGCTTACATTTCACAGCAACAAGAGAAAATAAAGGAATAACCAAAAACCAAATCTCAGTTAAAACAAGAGAGACAAAGGATAAGCACATCAGTGTAACTCCTGCAAGAAGAAAAGGGTAGCTAAGTCAACAAACTGTTGGGAAACTAGCAGTGCCATTGAACAAAACCAGGCAAATTATTGATTTTTAGCTTTATGGACTGTTGACTCTGGAAGCCATCCAGCGGGTGATAAAGGAAAGTAATAAGCTTCTTAAAACATTAAGAACTCAATAACCTCATGCTAGAGTTTGGATCTCCATTTTATATGGGCAGTTTCAAATATACAGAAGAGCAGGTAACTGCGTACACAAGATCCTAACACAGGCACATTAACAAGGACTAGCACTATATATTTTATCATGAAGTTCTAACCAGTTAAGTTTTCTACTATTCTGAGGGGAAAAAAAAAAAAGCACTAGCTGCAAACTCAAAAAACCCCAACAAACAAAACTTGAGTTCTGAATTTGTTTGCAAAAGCTACCAAGCTAGCTATCTTTTTCCTTCAGAAAAAGAAAATCAGTTAGCTGTAAATTATTCAGATCTAATAAATACACATACTATAAATTTGCTATTTAAATGCTTTCTAGGCTCTCCTGTTACACGGTAGAATGGCAATAACTGAAATTTAAAACAGCGTCTTGAGGCTACAAACTAACATTTGTTTTGTAAACAAAACTGGTACAATCCACCTCTTCCCTACACCCCCCACAAAAGGAGTGCTCATACACATAGAATGACTTGAAGACAGAAAAAAAAATAAATTACAGTCATAATTGTAAGTAGCAGAATCCCTGCAAGACTAAGAGAATTTAAATACTAGGATCCATGTTGGAAATAGGAATTAAATGATACAAGCCAGACAGTGGCTACACAGGCTTGACAGACCTGCTGTAATTCAATGGCCATCAGCAGCCCTCTGCCACGACTGCTTACCTACCTTAAGCACCATAAATATTTTTCTTTAACAATTTGTTTGGTTTGTGTTTTCTGTCTGTTTTGTTTTGTTGTCAGACAAAAAGTCAGCATATTGGAACAATGTGTATTTTTATTTTACACTGCCAAAGGCACACTGCCCCTCCTGCACATGAGTGGAAGTAGAGACAGTTTCACATTGTCTTTGGCAAAGCTGTCTTCTATAACAGGCAGGCATTGCATTCTGTACTCTCCAAGCCTAACCTTGTTTTTAACAGTTATTTACCCAGACTGTAAACAGAAGTCAAAGTAAACACAAAGAAGCTCACTTACATATTTCTGATGCAGAACCATTATCCCTACCAGAAGAAATGTGATTAATAACTAAAAAGTATTTTTTTCTTCATTAGCCAAAGCAGCCGATTGCATAACAAGCCAGAGGATTTAAACACACCTATCATGCACATTTCTAAGTGCCAAACTGCATCAGTCACTTACAGACTCTGTGTAGTACACAGAAGAGCTAATAAAACACTGCTGTGCCTGCTGTGCAGCGTATCCCACAGGCAGCCCTGATTGCACTGCAGAACAGCAACGTACCTTTCAGTCTTGTGGAATTCCCATTTTTTTGCTGCTCATCCTCTTCATTAATGGTGAATAAACCTGGGGGATTTGGCCTGGCACTTTTCTTCAGTCTCTCTTGTCGGAGGGCAGTAGTTGAACCAGGCATGCTGCTGTTGCCTCTTGCTTATTAAAAAAAAAGTAAGAAACTCCAGCCCCTGATTAGCCGCTAGCTGCAACGCTGTCTGTTCATTTGAGCACTTGTAACAGATCCCCTATGGATCAGCAGTATGCAAACAGCTGACAAACACCAACATCCAGTCGGCAGTCGTTTCCCTCCTTGAAGAAAAGCCCTAATCAAAGGCACATTGGTTTGGATGCTGCTCCTTGCTGTCTTAACCTGTCCAGTCAGATCCCAGCCCACAGCTCCAGGTTCCTTGCAGCAGCACCTTCTTCCCTTCAACCTTCTTCCAGCTACAGCACACTAAAATATTCAGCACACAGTACAAGAGGAGAAAATATGATACGCCGCTGTTAACAGTTGCCCTGACAACACGGACACATCCTAATCAAAGGAGGGTCTATGAGTGCTGTCTCCTCAGCTGCAGCGAGCCGGCCTTGGGAACGCTGTCTCTCGCACGCTTGTGGAGAGCTGGAAGCACCTCGGCAGCAGCGGCTGCTCCTTCCTCCTCTCCAGGCAGCGGGAGAATGGAGCTGCGGTTGCACAAGCAGATGAGCACAGAGCGAAAAGAAGCCTGGAAGGCGCCAGGCATGAACCTGCTTTTTGCTCAGCTGTTCTGCTTATTCATGTTTAGAAATTTCAGCCTAACCTAAAACAATGAGGATGAGTCCTCTTCTGTATTTGCATGTGCTGGGTGTCGTGTGTGCCACCGCCCCCCCACCCCCTTAATCACCTTCCTATGCAGTACATACCTTTTGCATTAGGAATGCATCCACCCACAATTACAGGCAGGTGTTGGAACATTCTTTTCCACATGTGAAAACGCAAAAGTAAGAATTTCTATCTTGTGTGGACAACATGGGGCAACAAAATTCTGAAAATTCTGCACCACACCATGAGTTTCACAGCACCAACCTTTAACATACACTTTGCAAAATGAACAAAGTCCAAACAGCCCAAGTAGTTTTAGTTAACTGATTTCCCTCATATGCTGGCATTCTGGATTTTCTGAAGCCATTTACGACACAATGCTTGTTCACAAGTTTTGCAATCTGAATGTTTCATCCTTCACAGCTGCAAATGTCACTATGCAACATGCTGGATATTTCACCTGACACACACCTTAATCTTCATCTGTTTCCACCTCAATTCAGGGTGTGCTCACCATTTCAAAATGCTACCAAAGAAAAACTGCCAGCTAGAATCACTCTGTAATTTTAAAAGTACATTATTTTTCCTCACTTCGGGTTGTTTTGTTCTGGTTGTCTTTTTGTTTGTTTTTAAGGAAATCTTGATGTAACCTGATCAGCCACCACAAGATGGCACAGGCATTAGCTGACTAGTCTGCAGGTGCCTCACTGAAAACTGAGTTATACAGAAGTATGTGATCACCTCAACGACACAGG
This sequence comes from Passer montanus, assembly GCF_014805655.1. Taxonomy (NCBI): domain Eukaryota; kingdom Metazoa; phylum Chordata; class Aves; order Passeriformes; family Passeridae; genus Passer; species Passer montanus. Next base: position 14,917,345 of record NW_024366591.1, read on the forward strand.
TAACAAAACCCAAGAAGGGTCAGAACTTATGACATGAACTATGCTGACTGCCACAGTGGCCTGGGATGCTCTTTACAGAGAAGTCCTGGATCATGCTCAGCTGGCAGGATAGCTCTGTCCTTGCACATCTCAGGCTCATGAGCCAGGATCACAGCAGATGGAGAAGAACACAGCACCACCTGAAGGCTCAGCTGCACCGCTCTTCCCTCTCCAGCACAGCCACAAAACACGCAACCAAAACAGAAGCATTTTGCAGGACCAAGCCCAGAGCCCACCTCTAGTATGTATTTCCTCCTGGCTGTGTCCTGCCTCTTGCCCACACCTTGGACTCTGGGCGTACACGGAAGCTGCGCACGATGACATCTGTCTGCAGTTAGAGATGCTTTGTACTACAGGGTGCGGACAAAAGAGTAAGGAAAGAAGCTCTAACACAAGCTGCTCTTTGGCTCAGCAATTTGCCTTCTGGCGTTTATACAGGCAGCACTACTTTATTCCATAAAGAGAAACAGCTTGATTCCCCAAATCCCATCCACCTAACGCCTCCCACAGACACTACATAACAGAACACACATCATCACAGAAAGTGGACAGTAGTTAAGTACCATCACAATTTTTCATATCTGTGCCAAGACTTGCCAACAGAACAAAAGTAATACAAAATGATACTTACATATCAGCTGCATTAAATATTGCAGCTTCATTATATATTGCTTATATATATATCAGCACCTTCATTGAATATTGCTCCACCCTGTTTCACTGCTTTAAGTCATTAAGTAAGGATCTCTACCCTTTTAAAAATTATGTTTAATCACCTTTGATTAGAAAGTCCTCAAATAGGCATTTCAAAACATGTAAGAAGTATATAACACATGAAAATACACCTGACGGGAGCACGTTCCCAGCTTACAGGTATGTTTACTGTTGCAGCATGTCCATTTCCCTATTATTGAAGGAGTCATGCAGGACTGGGAATTCCTTCCTTGGTCATTGCAGGATCCTCTACACCCATAAGAGTGACTTGTCCTCCATACAAAATGTAGCAATAACCAAGTTTGATGCTTCAGGGGCTGGTGCAGATGGATTTGGGCAATGACACACAGGCAGCTGAGGTGATGGTACATTTTTCTTCCTGTTGACTTACTAATACAGAGGTGACAGAGGAAAACTATCAACAGCGCATTCAGCTTACACAGCAAAATTTCATTTCAAGGTCCCTGTGGTTAAAAACTATGCCAGCTCACAACATGTTTCCAAATGCCTAATAAAATGCAACCTATTATAAGAAACATCTATTATAATATAAAAACCCCATAACTTTAGGCACGTGGAATTTTTTTTTCTGAAAAACATTCCTAAAAATACTATTAAACATACATTAAAGGTACCAGCACTGCATAAGAGACTGTACTGACAGCTCCTCCTTCCTCAATCCACTGATTTAAGGAAGAAAAAGAAGTTCCTGAGGTATTCTTAGCAGGAAAGCTTTGCTTATTTCAGCCTTGTCTCATCTACGTGGGAGCTTCTATATGAAAACTGGGATGAAAGCAACGTTCCCCGGAGGGAACAAAGGAGTGGATATTTTAGGAACAAGGCTGTTAAACACTTAGGGAAAAAAAAAGACAAAACAAACTATTTTCTTACATAACCCCTATTATTGATTTTTTCCCCCTCTAACCATTAGTCATCCTGTGTATTAAAACAATCACAGCTGAGCTCTCTTACTGATGGAGCAAGACTCCCAAGAAATTGAGTGAGGGCAACTGTATATCTTGAGGGCACTGGGTCATTTATGGGTTTTCCTTTTTACAACACCTGCAAACTGATTATCAGACAAACCACGACACAAACACACCCACTGGATTCTGCAGGTATAATTACCTGCACAAAACATCATCTGATATCCAGCAGTCTTTGACAGCAGCTTGAACAAGGACTATTAGGACAATTATATCATGGTATGGGAAATGTAAATATTTATGACAACATGCTGAGAGATGTTTCTGCTTTACCATCAGGTATTGAGACTTGATATCTTTACCTATGAAATGCAAATGAAGTTGAAGGCAGTCACCATGGCTGAACTCTAGATTTGCTATCTTCTTTCATTAACAGGATTGTATCATTCCCTGTAAACTATCCAAACTGTCCATGAAGCTCATTACCGTGATTTAGACTATAATGAATTGCACATAACTTCACATTCCACAGCCACGATCTTGTGAAAGTTTCCCCTCAACTTGCATGTATTTTGTATCAAGAAACAGATCAAGTAAATATATTATTTTAGCATATATTCTTTTATAGATTGCCACTATTTAATTGTTAGTTCTAATTTTCTTACAACTGAAGAGGTTCAGGGCAAGGTAGATCTATACGTTACATTTTTATGACAAGAAAGGATATAGAATTTTGCTTTTGTATTCATGTTTTCCCTGTGTGAAACAAGAGGGTTCCATTGGGAACTAGCTTCCAAATGCTTCTTTCTTAGGGAAAAAAAAATAATGAAAATTCAGTTAAAATCTCCCATCCTGTTCTGCAAAAACATTACAACAAAGTACCTAATCATCAGAACACACATCATATTTTGTATAGATTTGTCAATATTCATATAGAAAATGTCAGCATTTTCAATATTAATCATCTGTGTCAAAAGCTTTTTCTAAGAACTCATTTAAAAATACATATTATAAGCAGTGCTAGATCATATAATATCTCAAATTTGAAGGGATCTATAAAGATCATTAACTCCCAACTCCCTACCCCTCACAGGACTATATACACATACATTAATTAAACTCCAAACTCAATCTATTCCTAGTTTTCTTCAGGAGTCATATGTCTGTTTACTTTCTACTTCACTAGGTTTTAAATCAGGAAGTCAGGTCTAAAAGATAGAGAAAGTAGAGTCCTTTTTTTCCCCTACTCATATGAACAAACAGCTATTTATCCAGCCTTAAAGGACTGGAAGCCTCCTTTTCTATGGCATTTAAACCTAGGACAAAACAAACTAGCCTTAAAAAGACAGGCAGGATTCATCCCCACACCTAATTTTGGGTTTTACAGTTAACTTGGAAATAGCCAAAATAGCCACTGTATCAGAAAAAAACACTTTCTTCCATTAAGAGGAAGAAAGGATCTCAAACACCTATTTTTTTCCAATGCTGCTCTCTATTTTCTCTTCCTTCTACCTCTTGTTTTCCAAAAATGACACATAAAAACCTTGTTTTTATAGAGGTTTCTAAGTTTCTCTTCAAAGATATCTCTAAGGCCTGGCTTTTAGATACACGATAATAAAGGACCAGCCAATTATTTTTTACTGCAGTAACTGAATTGTTCTTAAACTACTTCAGTATATAAATATCTGATATAAAAAATTATTTATTCTTTTCACCTTCTTGGAAGGAAAAAAAATGTCCCTTGAATTAATCAATAAAAATATAAAATGTTAGAGAATAAGAAGGGAAACCTTCTTCCCAGTTTGCTGTCCCTCTGACACGCACAGTGCCACACACTGGACCAAGGGCTGTTAAGAGCTCCTCAGAAGTGTAAGACAGAAGGTAAGTGTTAACTGTTTCCCCTTCTGTCAAAGAAATCTACATGCATGTGCATTTCCATGCATAGGAAAAATTTAGAATGCTGGAAGCCCTGCCCTGTTTCAGCCAAACTCATTCATCAGCACAAAAAGGCACATGAACATGAGGAGCTCATCAAGAACTTAGTCAAGAGTCTCATCATTCACACTTTCCACACACATACACCAATAAAACAATCAAATACAAGACTTACATTAACAAGTCTGTCACATTTTAATTAAATTGATTTGCATAGTATGACTAATTATAAACATTGCACAAGGCACACCATGATGAATCAAGAACTTATTTGATCATTCTTAGTCAACACTTTATTTACATAAAACAGAATTATGTTGGATCAGGCCCTACAGTAGAACCTATCGTGTAATTTCAACCAATAGCCAGTTAAATAAGGAAAGGCAGCAAGGAATTGGGAATTCACAGGACAGTAGCAAACAGGAATTTGGTAGAAGACAGAAGTTATGAATTGCAATTGCCCTACAACTAATAGCCAGGGCAATATTGTCACTGCTTCTGTCTGAAAAAAAAAAAAAAGCACTTATTTTTTTAAAATACCTGGGTTTAATATGGGCCAAGAGAACCAAGCATTTGTATAGCACTCAAAATTATGAGCACTTTCGTACATATTAAGTTTTCAGTAGAAATGAATACTTCAAAGACAAGGCTCCAAGCTTTTTCACAGAAAGAGGGACATGAAAGAAAAGAAAAAGGAACTATGCCAAGACTAAATTAATTTTTTTTCCCATTGTTATATTACCGACATTAGTATCTGATGAACGGAATCCTGTGAATTGTGTTAATTACCAGTGCTTTCCTTAGTTCCCAACATGTTTGTTCAAGGATGACCAAGATATCTGGACTTTGGGGTAAGGGAGAAGAGAGTTTCAGGCAGAGACAAGGATATATTTGGAGACATCAGTACTTCATTTCTCCCCTCACTAGTCTCACAGTGACTCTCCTTCTGAGGCACAAATCATTCCATCACCTCTCTGAAGACTCTCATTGTCAACAAGAGTCAGGGTTTCCAACACCAAATATTTATGTGAACAGCAAGGCAGCCTAGTCCTGCATGTCACCTTAGCAGACACCTTACATTTGTTTCCCTGAACTCTGACAGAGTACTCCTAGAATACATATTTTCAAGCTTTCTCCCTAAAGCCTTCAACACCACCTATGGCATAACTCCAGAACCAACACTCAGGGAGAGCTGCAGAATTTACCCTGAACCAGTTTCACAAACATACAATTTCTCATGCATGTGTAAGGTAAAAAAAGAATGTAATATACACACAGCCTTTTCTGCCATAGCTCCTGGCAGACCACTGCATTTCTCTAATAGAATCACATAGAGGGGATCCCCTCCCTGCAGGAAGGACAGATACACACAGAGAGTTACCACAACAACAGCAGCACCACACTGTGATGTGTACTGGGGATGTAGATTTACACAAATTTTTTCAAGTGGAAAAGAAAGTATGTTGTTGGAAGATGATACAATATTTACATAATTGAGGCAATTATTTCTCTGATCATTTAATTACCTTTAACACCACAAATAATTTTCAGCTCTAAAGTATTAAATTTGTTTATCTGGGATAATAATAAATCATGCAAATAAAACATTAGCCATCTCAGAGTACTGTAAATTTACAACTTTTGCAGTTTAAAACAGCACATACATAAGTACATCTCTTTTCAAAATTAAGGCCAAGGAAAACAGCAACTCATATTACTTTAACTAAATTAGTAAAACTTTTCTTTCTTTACAGGAAGTACCACATAAGCCAGCTGTTTGACCATCACTTAACAAAGCCTGATTCTTCATAAACTTTTTCTTTTTAGTGGCAATGTTTGGCTTTGGGGCTTTTGTGTGTCTGTGTGTAGAGTTACTATGGTTTTGAGTTTTTGGGGGGAGATTTTTTTGGACAGGGCTAGATTTTTGTTGTTGAGTTTGCGTTTCTTGTGGTTTGTTCCACACACACTTTTTTTTTTTTTACACTAGTAATGCTGGGTGGAGGTGGGTGGAGAAAGACAGCCTGACTCCTGTTACACAATAAGCACAGAAAAAAGCTCATTTGAATTTTTCCACAGTGTGCAGTCCTTGCACAGACATTACTTGACCAACAAGAGATACCCAGACACAGTACTTGAACAACTTTTTGAAGTTCAGGGATGGCTTCTATGAGAACTTGAACCTAAATTTAATTTAGTTGTCTCATTTTCAATCCAGAAGGTACTGATAAATCCGAGTCTGTGCATTCAGCACTGCCTCAAAAATCGTTCACGTGGAACCAAAGATATAATCACAGCTCTGAGACACAATTCCATAGTTTGAATAGGTGTTCATCAGAGGGGAGGTGGCAATAGAAGACCGGCAGATCCACGAGTTATATATCAAAAGACAGAACGGATTCGCAGTGAGCTAAGGTTTAGATCACCACGTTCGGCAATCGGAGCACGCCCGGCACCCAAAGCGCCCGTCCCCTCTGCCGGCGCTCCCGCAGTCGCTGCTGTTTGCGGTGCGGGAGGGCGCAAGGAGCCGCCGTGACCCTCGGGCGGCACCGCAGCCTGTGCTGGAGCACCGCCACATCCCCGGTGCCAGGGGCTGGGCACGGGCACAGCCCGTCCCCTCCTCCGGCCACAGCGAGCAGCTCCCCCTGGGAATGACATGACTCGGCCGGAGAGAGCAAACCCGCGTGTCACAGCACCCGTGTAAATCCTCCCCAGCAAAACACGCTGGAACCAGCCACGGGAACCAGAGCACGCCTTCAGCTCCCAGCCACTGTGTGCTTCCTGCACGTTGTGTTTTCCCTAATGATTTATCTGTTTGTTAGGAAAAAGAAATAAATACAGCAAGATGAAATTTGATTTATTCTCAGATGGAGAAAATACCAGGCTAAGCAAGCAACAGATAAAAAGTCTCATCAGCAGTTAAAGAGCGAACATCTTGAGTTTTCAGCTTTCACAAGCCACCTGTCACTGACATGATTTAAAGGGCAGATTTGTTTTGCTGCAAAAAGCAGAGAGTAATACTAAGCTCACTTAGAATAAAGAATTAACTACAACAGCACACAAAAACACAGCATTAAAGTTTTTTGTGGTTTTTTTTTTTTTGTTGCAATATTACAAATACATGGCTCTCTCCGGTATCCCAGAGCTTAAGCAAATTGTTACCTGTGCACAGAGCTGGGCAAGGCAGCCCAGAGCATGCACGGGGAACTCTCACAGGCAGAGACATGTCTGTGTTTATGGATGGGCAGCCATAAAATGAGGTGCCTCAGTACCTTCTCCATGTGGCATTCCCCACAAGAGGGCCTCTCTCATCTCAGGAATCACTGAAGAGCTTGTTAGCACAATTAGATGCTTGAGTAGCTATGACTGAAAAATTCTAACTGGTGTAACTTAGTACATTTCCTGAGCACTGCACTCACTTTGCCATCTATACATTTATGAATGGCAGAATTAAGAAAACCCTTCACCCTGATAATTAAGCCAAAGAAAGCTAGTTAAGTGCAGCAGACCATCTGCCAATAAAGGGTACCACTTGTAACATCTCCCTGCAAAACCCTTGTGGTGATGTTGAAGCTTTCCCCAGGATCAGCCCTGAAAGTCCATGCGTGTAGCCACAGGAGGCAAGGAAAGAAACGAACCAGCCACGCACCACAACACACAGAGAGAGCTTTGTTTTTTCAACAGAGGCACTAGTTCCACCGGTAGCTAACTTCACCACACACAGATGGGATGTTGACCTTCCTGAGGAGCCGGATCCAGACACAGGTGTTCCGCTTGCGAAGCAGACTGCAGCCAAAGCCATCTGCACGGCCCTCCCTGGGCACACACATCTGCTCGCTCACGGATGGACCAAAGAGCCACGGAGCAGATCCCCGATGCGCTGTGAGCCTGTTCCTGTTTGTGAACGCCTGCAAAGCGGTCCCTGTGATAACTCAGAGACCTAAAAGGATCTCAGCAGCCAACAAACTTCACAGTTAAGCTTCACAGAAGTTTAACTCTGACATTTCGCTCATAAAGAAACTTCAAATGAACTCTGACAGCACTAAGTAATATAAATTCAAAATACTCAAGAACTTAGGCAAACAGATCCATCAGTCTACAGATGTCCCAATGAGTAAAAGTTAACACAGCAGCTAGAAACGAAACTATAAAACAAACGCAGAACAAATCTAGGCACGTAGGTCCTTCTAAAACAGAACATATGCAAAACACATGTCACTTGTTGGCTCATTTCTAGTTTGGGTAGGTAATTATAAAAAGACTGATAACCCAATTTAAAAAAAATCACATCAGCAGTGTAAGGTAAAGAACTGGAAAGGATTTTGTTAGAAATGGCTTCAAAAAACCAGTCAGTTCTTCCCCTGGAAAGTGAAGTCAATGTGGCTGCACACTCTGAAATACATAGGAACACATATACACATCCTTCCTGCAGCTGAACTTTAGAGTGATACCTGGGGTTTGAACTTGTAAGGATTTCTGAACTTGTAAGGACTTCTTGTAAGGATTTCTGAGCTATATTCTATACTTCTAAGTCTAATGAAGACAGCACTTGGATGGGTCTGCCCACAGTCATTGCTTGTGACTGCATGTCTGCATTACATAAAGTATGTATTAAAAATATTATACTGAGAAAACACAATCAGCCAACAGCCATATGGCCTATTCATATGCTGTTTTGATATAAAAACTCACTCTTTGATTTACAGATAAACTTGAACTTACGTTAGCGAAGGACTAGCAAAGCATGAGTGGAATAGGACTGGGGAGGAAGGTAAAAAAGGAAAAAAGGAGAGGACTAAAAGTTGGACTCGGACTTCACAGTCCAGCAAGCAGCAAAAGCAAACAGCATCCGCGCCTACAACTGTGATCCAGCGGTCGATCCACTTGCGTAAGCCAAAACCTCCTCCCTGCACCCTCCTCGCCCTTAGGGCCAAAATAAAAGCAAGTCAAAACGGTCTCTCAGTGTACATCCCTCCTTACAGGAGAGGCAAGGACATCTCCCCGCTTTCCCTGCAGGGAAGGAGGGCTTGCAGCAGCCCGGCGCTCGCAGGCGTTTGAGGCGCAGCCGAGCCCCGCAGGGGCCCCGCTGGGCAGGCACCGGGGCGCTGCCACCCGGTACCTTGACCCTGCCGAGCCGCCCCTCCGCCCTGCCGCGGCTCACCCCGTCCCCGCTAGCAGCGTCTTGCGGCTCTATCCACCCAGCCCTACTGCGGGAGCTCGGCGCTACCTCAAGCCCCGCTCAAACCCGCAGCCCCCTCCAGAGCCCTTCCTCGCCGGCCGGCTCGCACCCCGCGTTAGCCCCGCCGCCGTGCCGGCGCCCCGCAGCCCTCCGAGCCCTTGGAGCGGAGGCTTCAGAACCACCCGCGGCGACCGGGCAGCGACGGCGCGGCCCCGCCGGTGCCCCTGCGCGGGGTCGGAGCTGACGGGCTGGAGGCGTTTATGCGGCCGCGGCGGTGCGGGGGCGGCTGCCCGCACTCCCGGCCCCCGCGGCGGCCCGGGCTGCCGAGGTGCCGCTGTGCACACAGGTGTGATTAGTTTTTTTCTTCAGAGCAGCTCCCGCCGCATTGGCACAGCTCGTTCGGTACCCGCGCCGAGAGAAAAAACAGGTTTGGGGATGCTCGCCATCTCGGCAGGAGGTGGGAGGAGTGGCGGCCGCCTCGCAAGCCCAGGCGGTGCGCCGCATCGTGTGGGAAAGAGCTGCACTGCTGTAGACGCGTTCCTGCGGCACGTGCTCCTAAACAGCCGGATTTAAAGCTGCGTGCAACGCCTTGCTTCCAAAAAAAATGGCTCTGTGAAGAGCTGTCGATGTATCAGTCACTTCTGTAAAGGTCACGGTCCTGTTACCTTTCCTATGAGTTTGCCTTAACTTGCTGTGTGCTGCTTTTCAGGCTCGTAAGAGTGTTTCTCTTTAAAGTGTTGTAGTCTGCATCAAAACATAATTTAATCTTTCATCTGTTTATAAGTAGCACCAATCATCAGAAGGTGAAGGAGGGCGGGTGAATTGGGGAACTCATAGGATGCAGCTGTGGATGCAGGCAAGCAGGTGGAGAGGGGCAGCTCCCGTGGTCGGGTGTGCTTGGACCAAGCAAACTTCAGTCACCACACAGAGCACCCCCCTTTCAGAAACTGCTAAATTCACAGCACAAGGTATTCTAGAGAAAGGAGAGATTAATATTTTGCTGTTGCACCAAGAGCCATTTGTGGTCTAAAATAAGGAGTTTGGGGCCTGGGTGATGAACACGCCCTGTGGTTTGTGAGCAGGAGTGTCTGTAATAGAAGAATAGGTTGGGCTCTATGCTGAAAGGTGCAAAAGCAGCACGTCTTGGCCGAGTTTTCACTTCTGTGCTCTCTTAAAGTGTCTCTCAATCATCCTGAGCCTTGGATTAGAACAACACTGATCAAGGACTAAGAGGTTATCCAAGTTCAAATCCACTGGTGTGCCGCCCTGTGGTCAAAATGTTGCCCTCAACAACATCCTGCACTAACATAATCTCAAAGCCCTCACTTGTGGTCCATCCACCCACCAGCATATTCTGGGAGCCAGGCTGAAGAATCCCAGGCTGACCAGTCTGATGCACGTCATCCCAGTGTTATGTCATGATTTGTCTGAGGATGTCAAAAGTAACATCTGGTACAATCTGATGTAGGGACCTTACATAAGCTTTTGGGCACAGATCTAGTATCTGTATGGATTAGCTGTGCTGCTTAGGGGACCACATTCAGACCAGAATTGCTGCAGGAGCATAAGTGCACATGGCCTGCCCTGGGCATGGATCAGATCCAGTAGAGTCTCACCATGGAGAATACAGAACTGGTTGCTGAGCAATGCTGCAGAAGCCACCTTGGGTCTGGTGAAGCCAGCAAAGAACTACAGGAGTTAATTCCAGCTGGTTCCAGGCTAGGTCTCATGGAGACGTTCAATGGAAACCTCGATCTCACTCCTTTCTCCCCTACATAGCTGGCATTTCTGAGCAGCCTGAGTCATAGAGAACAGGCTGCATGCTTTCCAAGTAAACAGAGCCGTGCAATTACTTTCCAGTCATACTGCTTGAATCCAGAGGTTTTCAAAGCTGGACCAAAGCTGGATCATGCTTCTCACAAAAATCAAATTAGAGAAGTTCATTGTCTTAGGGTTACTTCTCAATGGGTGAAGTATTTTTTAAGTTTTGGGTTTTACAAGTCAGCTTCCACCTCTGGTCTTTCTAGTGTTTAAAATTACCTTGAAAATATATTGTTTTCTGCTGTAATAGCAGTAGAAATTAATAAACAGTAGCTGTGTTTCTAGTAAAATGCAGTGAAGTTTTTGGAATGAGTTGAATACATCTGTGCCTAAAAAGCAATAGAACCATCTTCAGAGTAAAAAAAAAATTACTAAAATGATTTAATCTACTGTTCTTTATCTTATTTTTTAATATATAATTGTTGCATTGTAGCCAGCAAAAGTTACTGTATACACATTAAGACAATGTGTTTATATTAAAAAAAAATTAGTTTCTTTTGAAAATACCTGCTAGACCTGAAAAATTAAGAGCATAAGCCTTTTACTGGTTACCAAGCATTATAAAAAAAGAAGCAGCTTCTTGTCCAGGCAAGTCTTACCCACAATGGAATTTTTTGCAACTGCCCCAAAAGAATCTGTTTATACCCAGTGCTAGAATGGTGGAGTGACAATGACAGTGGATAGACAGAGAATACCCACCACCCTTTTTCCTTACATGTGAGGAAAAAAAAATCATTGCATAAACATAAGCAGAAAAAGAAATAAGAGTCCACAATGACTATTCAGTGCATGGAGGCAGGACTTTTCATTTCACAAGTCAAGCATAGCACCCAGAGAAGAATTTTGTTTGGTCTTGGCTTGTTAGTACTATAATTAGACTGAATAGAAAAAAAAACAAGAAAATATTCAGTGCTATGGTTATCATACCCAGATCACAGTAAATGTAAGATACATCAGAAAGGTTCCCTTGATACTCAGTATGAATGTTTTTCTTTTTTTTTTATTCCAATATTTTCCAGTTCTACACCATTGTTATTATTTTATAAGTCCAAAAATATAGGAAAAAGTAAGTCTTAGGTTATTTTTATTTTCAACTGTGTATGTCAGATATAGCTTTAGAACAAGCTAACATTACCGTGGTTCAGGTGTATACAACTGGTACAGTTCAGTAGTACATAAACAACTCTAAAACAAATGCACCATAGAACTTAAATTACCAAAAAGAAACAATATTAAACTATGCAGGGTGGTAGGTAAAAACAATTACCTTTAGGTCTTGCACACTAAAAGAAAAATATCTAATTATGATTGAAATTATGAAGCTCTACTACAGATAATATTGATATATATTACAAAGAAATTGAAAAGTTGTCACATTTTGTTTTTGTTCCAGTGATATACTGTTACAGGAAATCTTACATCAGCTTGTCATGAAATTAACATTTGCTTACTTTAACTACAATATTGCATGAGTTTATAACTTTTGTGTGTATGTTTTCTAAAAATTTTTGAAAAACTTGCATGTAAAAACATTTAAAGTAAAATAATGTTGCGGGTTGTTTACAGATTCCTTATGGATTATAGAAGTAAAAGCAGTCAGGAAGCTGCAGTGTTTTTAACATTGGTAAACAAATACTGGATTAAAGTGCAACAGTCCTTCTGACAGCACACCTGCTCTGGCTGAAAGGAAATCTTTTCATCTCTGCAGAGAAGCAAAGAAAAAACATCGGTGTCAGGCGTGTTTCTCTCGAAAGTCAGTGATCGCCTTCCAGAGCGTGCACAGCATTCCTCCTCTGTAAAGAAAAATCATAAAGCCACTCAGGTACAAAGATACTCTCTAGCCTGAAAGCCTTCCAACTGAGGTGCTTTCTGATTTTCTTGCACTGGTTTTGATCAATGATATTCAGTGGGAAGGTTGATCAAAGGTGAAATCCAACATGCATTACTCAAACAGAGAACAGAGTCCTTTTCTGATTACAAGACAGGGCAATCTTTCCACTTGGCAGATGCTTGCTGTCTGGAATTCAGACTTCTGGTCCAAAGGACTTGCATAACCCACATTTGACTTCCAACATGATGCAGGCTGGTGACCTATACACCTGGCATGGTTACGTGAAATGTAGTGTTACTTACAGTCCATGAGTAACATTTCTGAAGTTTGATGATGATAATAAACTACTGAAAGTTTTTCTAGCTCTACTTTTTAAAATAAAAGCAAGGCTCTAATGGGATATCTAGTGTCTCCAGTTGTAAGGTAAATGCTTTACCTTAAAATTTTGCCTTCAATAGGGAAAAAGCTTATTTTACATTCAAACAGTATCAGCTGTTTGGCAGAAATGCATCAGCATACAGAGACATACTAGAAAGTGTTAGTTATTTTAAATTAATTGCACACAATGAAATAAGTAGAGACTTAGTATCAATTTTTCTTCTTACAAAGCACAATTCATTTAACTCTGAAGCATTACCTCAGTCTCAAACATTTCAGATCATCTCGTGTAACATAGCAGAGAACATCCGTTAAGGTATAGTCTTCAGCCAAGAACTGCAGAAAGAAATTTAAATGAACATTTTGTTAGAAATATTATTTAAATTCCTAAGCTCATCTTCCTAGAATCATCTGCCCCCAAGATAGAAGGGTAAATTTGGGAGAAACCTAAAATTGGGCTGAAATGCAGTACATGTAACAGAAAAACATGGTTTCTACAAATACAGGGAAACTATTTAAATTTTACACTGTATACTCTGCATCGGCATACCAGCCACAACTTGAAAGATGTAATGATTTTACAGCTACTCAAAACCTTTGTCAACTGGCATTTCTGTTGCTACCACTCATATCACAGAATTACAGACTTCACTGAACACAAATTCGACCATAAGTAATATCACATTTAACTCATGAGGAAATGAAAACAGTTAAGATGTACCTTTTTAAGAATGGCATCTAAATTTGATGTAATTGAACTTGGAGGAACCTTTGGTCTGATCTGTAGGAGTGATAACTACATGCAGGTATTCTTAAATTAGCTGAAATCTTTAACACCTCTAAAGTTATATAATGTGCTGCAGAGCAGACTGATCTACTTCAGGATATTTCACTGTAGCACAGCTAGCTAAGGGTGAACATGTATCCTGTAGCCAGAGTACCATCAGCAGGAATGCTGCAGTGTGTAAGGACACTGAAAACCCAAGAGTGTCTATTTACCAGGATATTTTATTGCTTTATTCACAATCAGATTTAGGAACTATTAATGGTACTTTATATTTATGAAGGCCTTCACATTCATGGCTTTTTCCTATCCTCTGAAAAAAAATTAATCTCTCAAAATGTGCTAAATTAATTAGAAAGGTTTGTCATTTTTTGAACTGAGCCACAAAACAGTACTGCAACTGTACCAGGCAGTGAATGGGATCATTGCTACCTTGTTTATCGTGGCCTCGTCAGCTCCATGAGCTCTCAGCCAGTTTATGAGATCAGGGTCTTCGGTCCCTGTGCCAGTGGAATGACGATGACGGACAGACAATCCAGGAATATCTGGAACAAGCATATTTGAGACAAGGTTTTGTGTTGCCAAAGCAACCTCTTGTCATTTTTGACTTCTCAACCACTCTCTTCAGTGCTTAGAATACCAGTATCCCCATAAATAAATGCCGCACTCTCTTCAGTGAGCTTTCCCTTCAAGCTTAGAATACCAGTATCCCCATAAATAAATGCCAATTCCCAAAGAACACACTTAATTACAATTTACAGACAGTTATGTGAACATTGACAAACAAAATTTTTCTACCTTCTTCTGAAAATGACTTTGCTAGTACAAAGCACATCAATTTTACTGTCACTGTTTCTACACGAAGGTTGTTACATCAATTAACTGCACTGTTCAGTGTAACTCATACAGTTGCTGTACAGGCAATATCTTAGGCTGAGGATCAGCTGCTTTTGGAAGCAACACTTAGAAGCACATTACACAGAAATATCAAACTGCATTAGCCCTTCCACCTTCTTCAGGGCAGAGACAGCAAACTCAGCTTTCCTCAGTAATGTTTAAGTTGTATTTGCATCTCACCAATTAGGTGTATTTGCATCTCACCCTCTTGAACTTTCACTGTAACAATTCGAACAGTCTGTAATTCAAGGAACATATATCTAAACATACTAGATTATCCTCTTTTGGAGTAATATTTATTCAGTAAGATATGAGCCTTGCTCTCTTCCATATAATCACAAACAAAAATATTTAAATCATACTCATTCCTTGTACTGTAATTAACAAATCCAGTAATTTGTTTCCACAATGTACAGTCTTACTTCAGAGCAAACCCTACCAGAAGCAGCACAATAAAGCATCTTTGCTGAGGCTGGCTCAATAAAAAGGACAGAAAAAGCTGACACTTTTTCATCTGTAGCCAGTAGGAAACTTTTCTTTAAAAATTCTTCTCACTTACCTATTGGCTGTGACCTGAGCTGTAGGTTCCTGATCTCTTGATCTTTTTCTTCTATAGCTTGATGCAAGAGGACTTGAAATTCTCTCTCCTTTTGAACTAACTCCTCCAATAACCTGTGAAGTAATGAGAACAAAGCACTCATTTCCTTCAGTAGCTTCACATTTTTGAGAAAGGAAAGATCTTACTATACCTAAACTGGAAACATTCCTGACAAAGACAGAATTCTTCAGCTTTCACTGAAGGTATATTCTTTCACTATAGATTGATTATGACCTATATCAAGATATAAACATTCATACAGAAGCCCCAAACACCCCAACCTCCACATATATATTCACCCACTAAACAAGTGGTATGGTAGAAAATTTCAGTGACATTTCAACAGCCTGTGTTCTGTTTTAAACAAAACTGGAACTGAGAACAAATATCAAAGTGGTTCATAAACTAAGGGCTAAACCTTTGTAAGGAAAAATGCCAGTTCATATCTCTCCAGCACACATTTTCAAAGGTATGGAAAGGGTAGAGCAGTGATGAAAATGTGGTGAAAACATATGGTTGCATTTCATAAATACAAAAAATGCATTCTCAACCACACAAGGGCTGTCCCTTCCTCACATATAAGGCATTTTGTGTCTGCCCTCCTAGGCTATATTAAGAGTGAGAAAAGAGGAGGCAAAATACTTGCCTACTTCTCTAAGCAATTACTTCTGAGAATGTCAAGCAGAAGTAAATTGAAACTCATGTTCGACCTTCTTGCTAACACAAACCCAGAGAGAAACCTGGAGAGATTCAGTGGCTAGCACCACTTAAGCTGATGAAACAAAAATAGTCAGAATATAATGGAAAGTTAGTATGTAAAACTGCTGCAATTTGTTCTTTCAGAAAGGTGGTTTAGTAAAATACAGAAATTGTGAATATGTTATCAGGAACTTGGTCAAAATTTGGACATGGAGAGCAGACTCATAAACCTATGACTCCTGAGTCTTCAAAAGTTCTGCCTTGAAAGGATTGCAGCATCTTCATCCCTTTCTTGGAACCTCTGTCAGCCTGAGAACTGTGCAATAACTGCTCCATTTCAGCATGTTTCCTATCATTTATCCATATATTAAATTTCTTTTAAAAATTTATACTAGTTGAGCACTGCAACCCTTTTCTGAAAGAAAATGTGCCACAGAAGCCCTTTACCTGCCTTTGCACAGGGGTAAACTGAATCCCACATGACTGCATTGTAAAAACATCTAGCCCTACTTTTAGCTTGCATGCAGGCCTGCCAGAAACATATTTGTACTTGAGTGCTTCCACACCTGAGTTAACAAACCTTAACAAGTCCACCCTGCATGGGAGCAGAGCTGCTTGAGTGTAGGGTGTATTCTCAGTGCAAACTGATACTCTGTCCAGACAGGTCACCTTTCAGTTAGCTTATTCCTAGTCTACCTAGTCTGCTTGAAAAAGGCCTTCAGGGCAAATAAAATAATCCATTATTTTCTCCTGATAACTGCTTGCTGCTTATGCCAATAAAGCTTTCATAAATATTTAAACAATTGTCTGTATTATTTATTCAAAATCCCTGCATGAACGACTAGATGTGATTATTTGGCCAAAGGCTTTGTATGTGAGAAATTTACAGAAGCAAAGTGTTAGCAGAAAAGTACCTCTATAAGCTGATCATTTCAGAGGCTATTCCCCACCATAAGCTTGTGAAGTAAAGTGAGTCAATCTAAAATATTTATATATTTCTTTAGGTATAACACTAAGACAATCAAAATATTTCCCAGTGGTCACAAGTAAAAAAATTAATTGTGACATAAGGACCCCAAAATACTGATACTTTATTAAATACAGTACAGTCTAATTAATTAGTCTAATTATGGAACCTTCTGAGAGACATGTAAAAGTAAAGTGTAATTTAACATTTTAATTTCAAATGAAACTGCAGCTCCAAATAATGTTCTACCAGCATAACAATTCTCTTATTGAAGACATGTTCTCTTTCTATTAAGGTCACATTCAAAATTTACTGAGGTCTGTAGGAAATCTAGTGTCATAAATCACATGCTGCAAAAGGAAAATATCTAGTTTTTGGTATATCAGACTATTTGGTATATTTTAATGAAAATAAAATATACAGAAGATCATTTGGATTTGAATTTTTCTCTGACATTTCTTAAAAGAAAAACAAAACCTTAAAGAACCACATTTCACTTGCACAGAGTGCAAGACATATTTCTGAAAAAAAAATACAATATCCAAATATCTGCCTCATTTCTTCTTTTAAGCAAAACACCTATTTTCCCCATATTTCTCTATATAATAAAAAGGTAATGGTTGCTGGTAAGCACAGATCCTGCTTGCAGTGACTTCTGTGCACAAAATAAATCTGAAGCAGTTTCCTTGTGGAGTTTCTGTGTGGCTGCCTATTAGCTTGAGTTCACTTGCTGAGAATAGCTATAGAAAAGAACAGCAAGTTCTGCCTTAATGGAAACAAAACATAACACCATTTATCAGCCATACAGAGCACACCAAAAAGAGAAAAAGCAGAAGTTTGGCAGCAAGTCAGTTTTTTACGGACCTTCCCTGAAAGGGCACCTGAAATCAAGTCTGACCTTAATTTGCATCACTATGGTTTTGTTGAAATTCATACAACTATGTAAGTGATCAGTCACAGCTAAACAAGGATCATCATTAAAAGGAACAACGTACACTGCAATGGAATTTTGGCACTGTCACTAGTATTCCAGCTTATATATATTTTGAAAGCTAACCAATGCATAATGCTGCGAGCAGGCCAGTGTCCCTGTCTCCTGATGTCCAGACTTACCTATTTGTCTCTAATTTTAGCCTGCCCAGCTGGACACTCAGTGATCTGTGAGCAGCCTGGGAGTCATGGGACACCGTAGAGCTGAGTGTGCTTACACCTGAGGTAGCTACTGCATCTTCCAAGACAATGCAAGGCTGCTGGATGGTTTGATTCTGAGGCTGTTCATCTTGATCTTCAACTTCTATGTCATCTTGATCGGCTGTATCACTTTCAGATGCAAGGCTAAAATGTGGCCTTAATTCTATTAAATATAAGCAAAATAAAAAACACCAAAGATGTTAAATATTTGTTAAATATTAAAACAAAGGCAGACCCAAGTGACTATTTCCAGATCATCCTATAGCTTTGGTTACAACCGATCTGAAATTTCTGTAACAGGACAACAGATATTTTCTAGGGGTTTAAGATCCCTCAAAACATAACAGCACCCTTGTTTATGCAGATTATTATTCTGCCTATCAAAGGTTCAAGAGCTGTAAAAAACAAACATCTGTATGAACATGATTCCAGATCTGGCTACCATTTAATGTCAAATTGTGCTGAAGTATCATGTACAGCAGAGTTTCTTTTGCTTAATTCCATTCTTGGTAGTTTGTATTTTCTTATGTGTCTGACTGGAAACATTTTATTGAACAAATAACCATTATTTCTTTTCTATCCAGGTATTCCTGCTGTTGCTGTTCTGGCATATTTAGCATTCCATCCTTATAAGAATACCATGTTCACCAAAAAATTGCATCCAAACATAGAGAGGAAATTACAAAAAATGCCCCTCTCCCAACAATTAAAAGCACACTTCCCTTCTACTTATCAGAGGGAACACTGCCTATTTTGTAATGATGCACATCCACAAAACTACGAACACAAAGCTATACCCTGGTTTTGTTGTTCCCTGTTCCCTGCCAGAGCCTAGCAGGTATGTGAGATATGTACACAAGATCTCACACTCCTACACAACCTATTATTGTAACAACATCTGTTTGTTAATTCTAACTATTTAATATAAATCTTTGTTCCTTCCTTCCTTCAATTGTGGCTCCTTTCTCCTAAGAACTCCCTCTAGTCTCCTCACCAAAATGTATTTCTTTTTCCTGAATCCCACTTGCTTTATGCCCCTTCTGCTCAATAACTAAACTAACAAGTATGTTTCTCTTCTTTACAAAAGAAACATTTGTTCTTTGATCTATTTCACCTCTTCATTTCAATGCTGCATACCTTTTTCAAGGCTGAACATAATAAGATCAACAGAGCTGTACTTTCTCTAAATTCAGGAAAGCAGATTTATTATGTAGCAGTTACCCAAATATTGCTAGGCAAATATGTCTGAATTTACTTTGAACTTCTGTTCTTACTAGTGTGATGCAGAAATTCTTTGCCATTGTTCACCACCAGGCAGCATAAAATTGGCTTTGTACCATTCCTTAAATATCCCGTAACTTTAAGAAGTGTTAAGGCCAGTGATAAATCTCCACATCATAAGGAGAAAAAATTAAGAAAAAAGAGTGAGACAAAGGCAAGGGAACGTAATCAGAAGTAGGGAAGCAACAGATGATCAGTGTCTAAAAACTACTGGGGCACAGAGACTTTTGTTTAAGCTTGACCACCTACAATTAATGCTGACAATAAGCTGTATGGGGAAGAACAGACTACTAAGGAGGAATTCTACAGTTACACTGCAAGGAAGGACATGCTTGTAAGAGGTGTTCAGCATTCTAATCAGAAGACAGAGGAGTTTCTTTGTGACTTGAAAGTAACACAGAAAATCTATGCATATCTTGTTGTTTGTGCTACGGATATGGAAAATAAGGAGAATAGGAACAGATGTAACTTTCAAAGTAATTTTCAGATCCCCTTATTGATAATCTAAGACTCAACCCACTGCAGGAAACAGGAATGTAAGTATTCCAACTTAAAAGCATTAAATTACATATTTTAAAATATCACCATTAATTCTGGATTTAGAAGTTGAGAAGAATCAGAAAAACTAAATTTGGAAATAGGTAGAGAAGTAACAGAATGGGCGACAGTTTCACCTAAACAGACTCCTTCCCTCAGTGAAGCCATACACTCTAATTCCACATTTAAAATACAATGTACAAACTGCAGGCACTGCAGACCTGTTTGGCTGGTTTTGGCAGGCTTCAAGTCAAGGGTTTGGGGTTGTTTGGGTTTTTTGGGTTTGATGGGTTTTTTTGGGGTTTTTTAGACAGTTTCTGACCATAAGATATAGGCCACAGTGTGCACCTGAAAAAATTAGGTCCCAGAGCACCTTAACTTACTACTACTCACCGTGTTGCAGAATCATTTCGATTACTCATTGTGGAAAGGTGCTTTCCAACACAGCTTGAACAATACACAGATTAGTTTCTGAATTGCAAAACAGACAATGAACAGGAAAAAGGCTGCTGGTAGTTTCAAAATCTTAAGTGAAGCATCATAATCACAACTCTAAAGCATGTTTAAAGAGATCAGCTGATAAACATTTGCTGAGTATTAAGAATGACTCACCTGGGACCAGAATTGTAATAGCAGTCTGCACAGCTTTTCTGATTATGCTGTCCAGTGCAAACATCCAATGTGGCTTAATATTATGATTTCTGAGAACTTTATTGACCTAGTGAGAGACAATTCAGTTCAGATATTACATACCCCACAACATAAAATGAGAATATATGCCATACAAACTGCTTAAACCTCTAGATGCTGTATCCGAATAGATGATTACAATTATTTCTTGATAGCAACATTATCAATTTCATCCATTTTATTATAAGTCATGCAATATGTTGTATTTTTCATCAAGTACTGGTTCCTATGTTAGGTGACTGTCGATGGCTGTGATACTTAACCTTCATGGCTGTGGAGAGAAATTTCAAAAGAATGCAAGCAAGACAAACAACAAGGACTATGTTATGAAAGGCTTGCAGCTGAAGCTAATTAATCTTGTTACTTTTTTTGGCATCACTTTTACTGCCTGCTCCGAGCACTACTTGTCTATTCTAAAATACAATTGTAGGAAATATAAAAGAAGTAATGTAGTGCTGCTCCTACTTAATTCTGAAACTAGTTAATTAATGTTAGTTTAAACAATTAGGGAACTTCATTTGCGTGCTGTACCATTTTCTCTTTCCTTCTACTTCTTACTTTGTACAATCTGATGGTTTTCTACACTGGGTTGTTCCTAATTGCCTACAGGCTGGTTACAAACTGCTTTGAGCCATATTCTCAGATGCCTCTATGGATGCTCCACGCCACTTGCACAAACATCTCTACCTCATGGAACTGTTTTCCAGCTCCCAAATGACAAGAAAATGCCTAGCCAACAGTAAGCAGCAATACACAAGACTCAGAGCTGTTTTCCAGGCACAGAAGCAATCCAAAGCAACAAAGCAGGAGCTGAACAGTTGCAGGAAACAACAAATATAACTGAATTTACAAAAGTACCATCTTACAGCATTATAAAAAAAGGAGCAACTACTGATTACGAAAAAAAGTGGTAGAAAGATCTTCACTCTTCCTAAAAAAGGGATAAGTTCAGTTCCCTCATACTGTGATCACCTTTCTGTAAAAAAATTACTGAAGTCACACAAATGATGCCTTCAGAGGATCTGTAAAAGTTACTAATCCTACTATTTTCACTGCCAAAAAGCAAGAGTATTGAGTGATGCAGTAATTTATGCAGGTACCTGCACTGGCTTTGGTTGGGATGGAGTTAATTTCTTTCACAGCAGTCCACATGGTGCTATGTGACTGTGACTAAAACAGCCTTGGTAGCACACGCATGTTTCAGCTCCTGCTGAGCAAAGCTCACGTGCTGTCAAGGCTGCCTCTGTTTCTTACACTGTCCCAGCTGCGAGGGGGCTGTGGGTGGACTAGAGGCTGGAGGGGCTCATGGCTGGCACAGCTGACCTAGGAAATATTCCCTTCCCTATAAGGTAAGCAGGCTCATGGCTGGCACAGCTGGCACAGCTGGCACAGCTGACCTAGGAAATATTCCCTTCCCTATAAGGTAAGCAATATACTAGAGGCTGCTTTTTCCAAAGGAGTGCTCCTCAGGGACTGGCTGGGCACAAGTCTGCTGTTGGTGATTGACTGCTTTTGCAACACTTGTGAGCTTTTTCCCCCCTTTCGCTTATTTAACAATCTTTATTTTGACCCACAAATTTTCTCACTTTTGGTCCTTCCAATTCTCTCCCTCTTCCTGTTGGGAGGGAGTGAATGAGTGACTGGGTAGGGGCTTTCCTCCACCTGCCAGCCAGGGTCCACCCAGCACAGCAGCGCCTATGTCTGCTCAATTGTGTCGCCAATGGCCACGAGATGGCACTTGGACACTGTGTTTGATTCGGAGAGCTGTAAGGCTCCCAGGGAGCCTGCCCTGGCCTGACACCTTCGGGTCTGTCCACCGCCCTTTGAGGCAGCACAATTCCCCTGTGCGAGCACTTTGCACCTTCCCAAACTGACTAAGAGAATGACAGGTTTAGCTAAGTCCAACTTTATTGAGAACTGAAGAAACAAAATTAACTTTGTCAAGATCACCACTATTCATAGTAATGTGATTTAGTTATTTATATCACATCACAAAATTACTTTTTCTTGGTTGGTCGGATAAGGATGTTGTGATTATTAAACACTGTAACCTAAGATCACCTTATTAAGTACCAAGAGCAAGGGAACTACTTTGCCTCACTTTTAGCAGTACCTCAGTCTCTGCAGCATCTGAGGTCTTGATACTGTCCTGAATTTCAATGTAGAATAGAAATCTATTGTATGGCCAAAATAATTAAGATTGCATTCATATACAGCAAAGTTCTTGTTTTAACTTTCTGTGGGTTTAGTTAAATAATAGATAGTAATGAAATAGACACTTATCAGTCAAAAACAAGCAACTTGTAATTATGAAGTTAACAGAAAGTAAATTTTTTACTGATAAGAATACAACCCAGACAATTACTGCCAAACAACCGATACCCAGCAACATCTCTGTCAGAACAGCAATACAAGTATTTGTACTATTACCCCCTGCATTGTTTTCTTGACCTTGTATGCTTCCAGTATCAAAACAATATTAATACGAGATTAAAAAAGAGAGCTGAAAACATACTCAAATGTATCAAAGAGAAAACTTCTGATTTGTGGAAAGATCTCTTTCACAGATTCATTTAATACTTTTTTTTTAATAAAAGCATCTAATTCTTGTTAGTGTAGTCTATGCAAGTTTACATGCTATGCCCTCCTTCCCGACAGCTATTCTACTTGTCTGAATGCCCCAGATTTGAATTCTAAAAGAATCATCCTCCTCAAATACTTATCTGAATTGTCATTTCATTTTTACTACATGACTTCAGTCTGGCCAAGTGATGCTCAGCACAGCTGCACCCCCCATGTTCATTATTCATCTTAATGATTAAGACTAACTGCTTGGGAACCAACACTTAAATACATACCTTAAGAAA
This sequence comes from Passer montanus, assembly GCF_014805655.1. Lineage (NCBI taxonomy): Eukaryota > Metazoa > Chordata > Aves > Passeriformes > Passeridae > Passer > Passer montanus. Next base: position 14,940,676 of record NW_024366591.1, read on the forward strand.
ACATTTGCTGTTTGTAAACTGGCTATTTAAAGGCTACCCAGGCGTGTGTTTGGTTGCTCAATGTAGGAAATGAGAAATCTTGCATTTATTATTGGTAGAAAAGTAATAATCTTCCTTATCCTGCTTATTGTAAATTGAAATAGTAGTTTCTAGTTTGGCAGAAATCTGCTAATCAAAATACTAAAAATAAGAATTCAATATAGTATTACAAGGTAGACAGACTACTATGTGGGGCAATGCATTAATTTGTAAAAGAAGTCTAAGAGATCTGCATTTATGTAGGACAAACCTGACATTTATTGTTAGTCCTATTACCCAGAAAACCTTCCAAAATATGATTTTTTAAAAGGGCTTTCCTGCCTTACTATTATGACACAATATTCACACAATTATTCTGAACTTTCTTTATCTTTAATCAGTAAGATCTCTGTAGTGTTCAGGGTCTGTATGCTGCCAAAGGATCACAAGGCAACCAAACCAAGTCACTGGTGTGGGTTCAGATTTTAGTATTACAGTCTCAAAGCCCTCAAATATTGTTTCAGCAGCTCTGGGTGGAAGTTAAACAAGTTCTCTTTGGTCCTGGTTTGTTTCATTTTTTCCAGTCTAAGTGCAAAAATTTCTCATTAAAAACGACAACTTACAGCATCTTGAAAACCAAAGAGCACAAGCTGCACTTGGCTGATACCATGGCTGTCAAAGTCCAACTCCAGCTTCAATTTTGAAAGCGTGGTTGCGATGATTTTGCGATCAGTGGACCGTACAAACTCTCTGAGGCTGGAAACAAGTGTTGTGATATGTTCCCATTTTAGCTTGGGTTCTTCAGCTCCCTGGCAGGAGAGAGAGGAAAATAAATAGTTTTGATAGTCATCTTTTGAAACATACATCGAGAAGGACTTGAGTCAATAATTTCAGTTGGCAATATGGGTTTTCAGAATCTCTGCTGCTATGGTTAAGGGAAAGGTGCAGCTGCAGGTCAGGTGCTGATGGCAGCATAACTGCAGCAGCACAGAGCTCTGGAGCTGAGCTCCCTGATGACTCTGGTAGGAACTCATTGAACAAGTAGCTGACTTTGTTTTCTACCAGCTCCTGAAGAATGTGTGCACACTGAAGTGTGTATGTGTCATTGTACAGCAATGGATAAAGATATGAATAAATGTACTGTGCACTGGATACTACAAATGACTCATAACTGCAAACACACATGTACTTTGCAGTGCTACTAATTTCTGGGTGCCTCTCAGAGACAACGTGCAAAGTCCTACAGCAGCATTTAAAATAAGAGATTAGTCAAAGTTATGCAGGAGGCTCACATAGGGACTGGTTGTTTCTTATGTAATTTCCTAATTTCCCTTAATACAGAACTTCTACATTTAGCTGTTCTTAAAGCAAGTCTACAAAGATCTCACCTTTCTAGTATAAATATTCATTTGCCTATTTTTAAAAGCTTTTGTGTTTTTGCATGAGCTACCAAAGGAGCGAAAAGCTCAAAAGCATTCATCAGAATAACCAGCCTAGAGTAACTAGGAAGCAGAGCATTGTATTTGCTCTTATAAGTAAAGTTATGCCAACTGAATACAAATTTCAAGGCCAGATCTTAAATTAAGCCAGAGTTGTAGTTCAACATGAAGTATTAGATGCTTATTCTGAAGGAATTAAAGTAAATATTTATATAGACTAAGGATATCCAACATGGATTTCTGTAAAAGAAGGACATATGGTGTTTGATTCTATTGCATTTGCCAGTTTTATGCCATGAATGTTATGGCTGGCCAGACACCAAGAACTCTTGTTTGCCAGTTACATTGAGCTTTTAACTATAGTCAATTAATTCTGATCAGGATGAAACAAAGAAAATTTTATTGAGAAAAATGCTTTAAAAAAAGCAAAAGTTCTAGAACACTTAAAGATACCAATGACTAAAACATCCACCTGAGATAAAAGATCCTAGCCTCTGATCTTGATCTGCTTTGAAGAATTCACCTGATGATTTTCTATGCAGGAGTGGATCTCTCACCGTTCTGCAATAGCGAATATTCTTTTCAGGTAAATAATTAAAAAGCCATTAGGGCAGATAGGTAAATGCACACCGTAGCCCTGGACTAGAAGATCCAAGTCCACCAAGGCACTAGGCACTATGGGGACAGGAGGAGCAGAATGACTTGCTAATTAGAAATAGTGACCCGTTGTGTGAGGGCATTCTCCTCCCCTAGCCCTCAAACCCAATGACTTTGCTGAAACATTTCACGTGAAAAGTGTTTGTGAAGAGAAAAACTCTATGAAAACTCTATGATAAGGCTTAACAAGCAAGCCATTAGTAATTTCTTGTATTTCTCAAGGGAGAAAACAGTGTTTGGGAGTCAGAGCTCAGCATTCTCTTGAAGGGCAGCCAGTCACATGAACATGAGCTTTGAACTCTTTGGCTCTAAAATTCTGCATCTCTGCTTCTCTCTCAGGCTGTTCCAGCCCAAGCTGAGAAAGGCATGAAACACTGAGCACCCTCTCTGGGATTTGTGATTGAGTTTCAGCCCCTCACAATCACTGATTATTACTTGCATACACATGCAAAAACTGTGTCTGTTACAGCAACACCCTTGCAAAGCAAAGATCACAAATGTCTTTCTCACTGCCTTATCTTTTAACATTTTCTGTAGTTACCAGGATAACTGTGGGTTACTCTCTCCCCCCTCCCAAGAGTTAGAGGCTGTTTTTATTTGCATGGCACCCATTTCCATTTACAGTAACTGTAGTGCATGCATAATAATCATATTGGTGTACATCAGTTTCTAAACACTAGTGTCTTTAAAAGATGAGTTGTCATGTTTTATACAAATTTTTTAGACCAGCAATACTTTGCCTTGAGAATGAAGTGAATCAATTACCTACTAACACACAAACAAACAAGAACAAAAAATCCTGTCATGCAATTACAGTGTTGCAACATTTAGCATTGAGGTCACAATCTGTTATTTCTTCAGTGTCATCCTGAACTGATACATCATCATAATGATTCATCCCCACAAAAGAGTGCCAAAAGGTCATTCTGCAATTATTTTGTTGTTTGCTGTAGCTCTCACAATTACTACATCTTCCCTCCATACATGCTCCCAATTGCACTGAGGAATAGCTGTAATTTGTTTTCCCCCTAGCCCCCTCTTTCCCCTGTTATGGCTGTTGGCTAGAAGGCAATGGTATAACCATCAGCCACAATTTTCTACACAATAGCCTAACATAAGATCAGAGCAGGACAAATAACCTAAACCTCCCTCAGTCAAACCAGTCAGTCAGAACACAGAACTTTAAAAGGGGGTCAAGATAATCCACTCCTGGAGATCATCCACCTTATATGAGTTACTCAAATGTGAAAAGCACTGGCAAAAGAGAGTATCATGAAAACATGTTTTTCTGTTGTCTTGCCAGTACTAATACCCAGGTATATACGTAGTAATTACAAACAAAAAAGGCCCATGTAATGCATCATGAACAATTTCAAAGCCTGTTTTTAAGAGCCCAAATAAGACAGTAACCATGAAAGCTTACACGGTGTATGCTTTCTAGTTTAATCAAACTTCATTTCTAATGGCTTTACTATGTTTAATTTCAAGAGTTCCAGGTAACCGCAGAGAAGCCTTATAATTCTGTAAAATTCCTGCTGCCCTCTGAAATTACCTGAGTCAAAGCTTCCATCAGATTCCTCACCACCTGCTCTTGGTCCTCAGTTAATATTCTGTGGAGGGTGGCTCTCCTTTCACTATCCTTCTTCAGCATGAAAAACCCAGAATCTTTCTCTTCAGGTGAAGGAGGTGCACTGTGATCCTCAAAATGTTCATCTGGGATGCTGAATGACACAGTGAGAAGAAACATTACAAAAACTATCCCGATGCACACATTCCTAATCTACTGTGTAACAAAAATGTCAGGTAGCTCTTTACCTCAGAAAAAGGGACCGGATTCCCTTCCCATCTTTTTCTCCACAGGATTTGGCTCTTGTTTTGAAAGAGAATGGATCGATTTTTAATTCTGTATCAGGTGAGACAGAACCATATTCACTGCTGCTACTTGTATCTTCCACCAGAACAGGGACAGGTAAGGATATGCTCCGAAGATACTCTATTTGTATAGGAATATTCAGAAATTAGAATTTAATAAAACCATCAGAGTTTTGAAGTGAAGATTATTTTTTCAGACATGACAGAAAAACTCCAGCCTTCCCACACACCAAGAAAAAATATTAGAGAAAAAATGACAAAAAACTCCTAAAGCTTTTTTTGTCTGGAATAGAGTTATCTTTCAGGTATGTTTTTATTCCTGAAAGATAGAAATGCTGGGCCTCTTGCGAATTCACTCACAGAATTTCTGAAGTGAATGTGCATCTCCTGTCATGACTTCCAGCAGTAGGAAAATGTTTCTATAGGGTAAGTCATCCATACTTACTATTTATAAGTATATAACATATATAAGATACATTTCTTCATCAGATTAATTTGTACAAATTTAATTAATTTATAATCATTGACTAATAATAATAGACATGCACTTAAGTCAGAACTTTTAGTTTTAAATCCAGAGCACACATTACCACTGCAGGAAACTACTCATATCTGTTTCACGTGTGCACATTTCAAAATGTACTTTGATACCAATTCAGCATGGAGGTAACTGTGTGTGTTCAGTTCCCTCCTGCACTCTCCCAGTTCATTTCCTGACAGAGATGAGTATCCTGTATCCTGGTCTGACAAAGGATCCCAAATGCATTCTGGTTTGTCAGTTATAGAATTTAGTCTAATAAAAATCTGTGTTATCATTCTCCACAAACCTTGGCTCTGTGGCTACTATAAACAGCCATTGGTTTCCACCAAATGTCCCCATAAATGACAGCACAGCCCTACTAGCCTGTATCACCCACCTGCCTGGACAATTAAACCATAGTCTGGTAGGATAAAAACAGTATTTCAGATATGCACAATGAATTAGATGCTCCTAACAGAGAAGGGTCACTGATTTTCACAATTGTGACCACTTCTCTTCCCATCTTTTTAGTGTTGAAAAATTATACCAGGATAAGTGATAACTACAGTATCCACACAGGTATGTTTTTGATGGAGAAGTAGGTTAAAACTCACCATTTGTGTTAGCTGAAAGGACTGTGTGAGAAAAGGAAAGAGAAAAAAGAAAGTTAAATATGTTGAAATTAACTGAGAAAAGTCTAAAGGATAACTTCCTATTTATATGGATTATCTCAATTCTCCTGGCTGCAATCTCCAAAAGTGTAATTTATTGCAATTATTGTATTTATTGTAATTTATTCTGAGAGGATGGAAACCACAGTAAAAGTGATCGTCGACTATCATCTCCTTTACCTGATACAGAAGATATTTTCCCAAGTATATAACCACACACAATAGAATATGTTATTACTGCTTTGCTACTTTCCATAATTTAAAACACTACAGGAAATAAACATTTCCTGAAATGAAATTTCATGAAACAAAAATAATGCAGTGCATGCACATTTGCTGTGGGACAAAGTTTAATTCTGCTTATGTAGAAAACTCCACTGAGATTTAATAGCAGGTTCTAACCATACACAAAATATACTCTATATAAATATTATTTCAATGAAAACGTATGCAAATTTAAAAAGAGGGAAAAAAATGAAACAAAAATGCAACAACCATAAAAACTGCACATAATCCCAGACTTTTAAAAACCTTACTAGAAATGTTTATATAAATTGACTTCTGTGACAACATGGTAACAGAATTCTGCTACAACAGCGTCTCTGCAGTAAGCTGCTGGTAGAGAAGGCCACAACTGAGCATTCACATAGGATGGAGATCCGCTGTGCTCATCTCAAATACTAAACCAGCAGTTCCAGGAAACAGTACCATGGGCAAGAGGAAACTTCCAGACTGAATTTTGCAATGCTTACCTGAGAGCTTCGAAGGAGACTTTCTTTTCTTGCTTGAAACCTTCAAGAATTCATCTATAAGTAGCTCATGAGCAAAAGCTCGTTTATCAGGGTCTGGTTCAAAGCAACGCAGTATAAAAGCCTTGGCTTCTGCAGACATGGATTCAGGAATTTCTGGGTGTATTTTAAACATCCCCACCTGAGACAAATAAAGGGAGAGAAACAATGGCCTGAACTGTTCTTCCCCCAAACACTAAACAACATCAAAAAACTATTTAGATAGTAGAACTGGTATATCATTCTCAGGTTTTAATATTAACTTTATATGACTAGTTTATTAATTCAGAGAAAAAAACCCAAACTATTACAAACTGTATGAACAATTGCATTTTAAAACCCCCACAGTTGCAAGTAGAGGCTCTTCACAAAGTAGAAAATTGTTTCTTTTTCTCAGTTTGGTCTTGTTTGTTTCTTAAACACCCAGGCTGCTGAATAGCTGCTATCTCTCTACTAATCTATTCAAAAATTCACAGCACTCCCTTCCAGCTGAATCAGATTATTGTTCTTAACATCCTCAGAATCCAAGCATTTCCTTTATCTCCCTTTATTGCAAACTCTAATTCTCCAAAACAGTCATCAGATTTCCTATGTTTAGAAATATGACTCAGCTGTACAAAAAAGATATCTGACCTTAAACATGGCTGCTTGAGGTTCTCCCAGTTCATAAAATGGGGGTTTCCCTGTAGCCATCTCAATGATTGTGCATCCCAAAGACCAGATGTCTGCAGCCTTCCCATAGCCACGTGGCCCTTTGTCTATGATCTCTGGTGCCATATACTGAAGGGTACCTGTTTAAAACATACTCTTTTTTGTTTACTTAAGTGTAATAATGCTGCAAATAAAGACAAGAGGAACAAAATGACTGAGGAGTGAGCAATATCAGAAGAGTTTAAAAATCTCCTTTTATTATTCAAAATTCAAAAAATTTAACGTGTATTCTATATAAAACTCAAAATACTGCTCAAGATATTACTTGTGCTTAAAGCATTTGGTATCATCTACTGATCTGGAGATCACTTTTCAATGTTGATGACAACTACTAAATGTTTTTAAGAGCTTTGGATCAGAGATAGCTTTCATTTATTTTTTTATATCTTAAGATTAAAATATGGGAAAGCACTCTGACTTGTACCCATAGAGGAAAAGGAAGAGAAACCTGAAATCTTAACCTAAAAGAGTAGGTGAGATGAACATTTTCTTCTGAAGTAAGGGAATCAATGCGACACATCATCCTGCATTCTGTTCCTTTTACAGAAGCAACGGAAGAGCAAAGGACGGAAGTAAAGTAACAGTCACTTCTCATTTCACATAACTATTTAATGCAGTGCCACTGCATGATTTAACACCCAAATCAAATTATCAAGCAGAAGGAGGAGCAACTGAATAACAGGTTCTGTAGATACACGATCCTGGAGATGAAGTCAGGATTGTCCAAGCCAATCACGAAAGACGAAGATCAGCAAGATGAAAAAGACACACGCACAAAGGAGACAGACTCAAATAAAGCACAGCAGAGACACAGCTCTTCTGTTGTAGAGGACTTTGATGTCACAAGTGGAACATCCAAAACTGCACTCTCTTTGAACACTGCATACAGGTACAGCGTGTAGCTTAAGATTATATATCTGAAAGTTATTCTTCCAGTAACCTTTTATACTGATTTGAAGTCAATGAAAGTTCAGCATCTGTGGATTCTGACCCTACATACACAGTTCGAGTGAGGATAAGAAAAATCTCCTCTGGGAACATACCAGTGAAGGTTTCAGTACAAGGATTGATTCCTGCAAGTCTCTTTGAAGTTCCAAAGTCCGAAATCTTTAACACTCCACTGTATGTGTTGATAAGCACGTTATCACCCTGAGGAAAAGAACATGCAGAGCAATTATTTTTCTCTGCAGACCCTTCATCTAAGACTTTTTGCATAACCTGCTTCTACAATACACTCTTTACTAAGTAAATGACTTCTTAAGAGAGGGGATGAAAGAGAAATCAATAGTGTTCCTGCCTTATGCAATCCCTTTAACAAACCTTCATCTCAAAGTGAATTTCCCCTCTTACTAGAAGTAGCTCAGTTAAAGAATACTAAAAGAGGAAAAAAGGCTTTTTTTGAAAAAACAAGCCAAGCACTTTTTCATCTGCAATCTCCTTGGAAAAGAACTTGCTAATTATACCATCCACAATCTTCTTCATTTTGATCAGATTTTATGAAAGTTCAGTCATGTCTTTGAAAACAGAAAAAAAAGTATCTACTTTATCACATATTAGTTGCTATATGTGAATTTTCCTAAAATAAAAAAACCAACATATTTTGTTGGTGCAAATTGAGATCAACAATAGTTCACCTATGTAACCCATGGTTCAGAACAGCAGAGAGCTTTCAGAAAACAAAGTTTTTAAATTACAGGACAAGTAAATGGTTATGCAGTTACATAACACTGTCAAGCTTAATTCTCTGCAAATCATTACCTTTATGTCTCGATGCACTATTTGATTATCGTGGAGGTATTTTAATCCTTCAAGAATCTGCTTGGTGTAAAAGCCAATTGTCTGCTCATTATTTTTTAATGGTCCCCATTTTGATCGTAGAAGAGCAGAAAGACTGCCTGTAATTTTGGAGAGCAAAAAGTGAGAATAAAAATCCAATTAAATTCTGCTTTCTCCCCAAAGGAAAAAAGTAACCATCAATCCCAGTCTAAGTGTAGGCATCACATCTACAACCAAAGTCCTCTCCAGTCAAATGCTTTATTGCATCACCACTGGCCTGGGCAATTAAAGAAAGAGTCTCAGTATCTCCTGGCCAGTTTGCAAAGAACTGAAGCCCATAGGAAGGACTCGCATTGGAGAAGCTCATGGAGGACTGTCTCTCTTGGAAGGGACCCCATCCGTGCTGGAGCAGGATAGGGAAGTGAGGAGTCCTCCCCTTGAGGAGGAAGGAGTGACAATTTCCATGAACTGACCACTTTCTCCATTCCCCTGCACCACTGATAGGAGAAGGTAGGAGACTCTAAACCCAGAAAGAAGGGAGGGCTAGGGGGGGATGTGTTTCTAAGATTTGGCTTTATTTCTCATTACCCTACTCTGATTGGGTTGACAATGAATTAAATGTCTCCTCAAGTGAAGTCAGTTTTGCCTGTGAAGGTAACTGATGAGTGATCTCTCCCCGTCCTTATCACGACCTCTGAGGCTTGTGTTGCATTTTCTCTCCCCTATCCAGCTGAGGAGCAGAGTGACAGAGTAGCTTTGTGCTTTTATAGCACACCATATCTAACTACTCAAGCAGTTTGAAGACACACTTCTCCTTATTGATTTCAGAAAGAGACATTGTACAATATTACACCTGTATGAAATATGTCTCATGGCCCTATTACATGCTAAAAAAGCAAACAAACCTATCAACCACCAAACCAGTCTTCCCCCAAAACTTACCACCTGGCACCTGTTCCATGAATATTTTGATGAAGCCATTCTCACTAAGAGAACCTAAATACTGGACAATGTTCTTATGTTTGAGATGCTTATGCAAAGCTATTTCTTCATGCAGAGGTTGGGAGTACCTGGAAAGCAAAGAAGCAGTTTATTCTTCATCTTAGTGAAGAAAGCCTTGAAATAGCTTACATTGAATATGAGTATTTGTTAAATGAATTTAACAACAGTGTTTGTGACCAGCACATACTAAAATATTATGTGATCATATGTAAATACAAATAATATATACAAGATATATATAATATTGTGTATTTTCCTCACTATGTATGTTTGTAACAAAATGTTACAAACATACATAGAGTGAAGGAAAAAAAAAATCATATGTAAATACAAATAACATATACAAAAAATATATAATATTGTGTATTTTCCTCACTCTATGTATGTTTGTAACAAAATGTTACAAACATACATAGAGTGAAGGAAAAAAAATCCTGAAAAATAAACTCCACTCTAACTCCAAGAGAATAAACAGTTGTGAAAGTGGTTGTATTCATATTGGCAACAAAGTGAACTAGCAAACTATAAAGATAGTGTATAAATAAAAACAGTTCAATAATGAAAATTAATCACCATTTAAATTTTAAAGTAGAAGCCTTTGCTAAGGGCTAGATGGGGTATCAGAGTAAGTAAACAGAAAGAATTAATGGAGAGATATTTAAAACAAAGATCAAAACAATTTCACCAAATTCAATTTAGTCCAAGGTAAAGTATTTTTAAGAGGTATGCTTAACAGTCTTTTTGGCAAGAAAGTTTCTGGAGTCAGGATCTGTGTCCAATGTTGAATACCACTGGAGCTCAGCAGCTGATGTGCTCAGCTGATGTATTAGGCCCATCCTGAAACTCTTCCTAACTTAGGTCTGCCCTAACGCTTCCCTTGGAGGTGGGTCAGCTGCCAGATTTTGTGTATTTCTGTGCATTTCTAGCAAGATGCAGACAATATGCTGACAGTCTGGTAGCTATCTTCTCTAAAGCACTAACATCTGTGGCAACACTTTCAGGGTAGCTGAAATAGAGGAAGGACACTGACCTCCTTCTGTCAGTGAAAAGTAGTTGCAGCATTTGCAATTGAGGTTGTTATGGGAAAAGTACCTGTGACTTCCACTCCCTTTTATCACCTCTTAAAATAGTGTAGGGAAAAGAAAAAAAAATGGTCATCTGAAAATCCCACTGGAGAACAACTGTTGCAGAAAATAATTATTTGGTTAATGAAAAGTATGATTATGCAACTCTGAGTCAGTTTACTAAAAACTAATTTGAGTTTTGTCTTACCTCTCCACATAATTATAAAGATTCTGACTACACTGTTAGTCATAAAGAAATGCAAAATCAAAGATTGTATTCCTGAGTTTTGCTAATGAGAATACTAATTCTGAGCAGCAGCAGAAAGACCATTATAATTCTTCTTCCTGCACTTTTAAACAGAACAGTTGAGACTTGAGCAACAGAATAATTTTGCAAATAAAGTAAAGCCATAACAAAATTTTTCCCTAGAATGAAGCATTTGTTTTAGAACTTAATCTCTAGAAGACTCTAAACAGTATGAACAAAAATCCTTAACCATCATCATCATAGGTTTGAGTTAGGGAGAGACTTTAAAGCTCCAACCCTCCTGACATGAGCAAGGATCTCTCCCACTAGACCAAGTTGCTCAAGGCTTTATTCATGCTGGCCTTGTCAGTCACTCTTCCCTTATCTGCCACTGCTGTAACCCTGTCACAGAAGGCCACCAAATTTGTTAGGTGTGATTTGCCCTTAGTGTTGCCATGTCTGCTGTCACCAATCACCTCATTATTTTTCCATGTGCCTGAGCAGTTTTAAAGAGGCCCTGTTCCATGATCAGAATCAGCACATATGTGAAACTGACTGACTTTTAGAAAGTTCTCTGGATCTTCTTCCTTATTCCCTTTTTAAAAATGGGGGTGGCTATTTCCCTTTTCCAGTCAGTGGGAACCCATGGATGCAACTCTTCAGGCCCCATGGACTTGTGTATGTTCAGTTCCTCAGATGGCCTCAAACCTTATCTTCTGCAGTGGGTGGTTTTTGATTCTCCCAAACCCTGCCTTTGCCTCCTGTGACTTGGGCAGTGTGGCTGGAGCAATTGTTGAAGACTGAGCCTCCTAATGCCCTGAACAACCAGGCCTCTTGTTTCTTCCTGGAGAAGGTCCACATGTTCCCTAGCCTTCCTTTTATCACCATGTACTTACAGAAGATTTTCATGATGCCTTTGACATTCCTGGCATTCCTGGCAAGATTTAATTCTGTTAGGTATTTTTGCTTTCCTAACCTGATCCCTGGCTGCTCAGACAATATCCAATTTCTCTGTATTCCTCCTGGGCTATGTGTCCTTGCTTCCACCCTTTGTAAGTTTCCTTTTTGTGTCTTGAGTTTTCCAGGAGATGCTTGTTCCTTCAAGCAGCTGTCCTGGCTTTTTTTCCTGATTTCCTCTTTGTTGCAAAGGAAAATGTGTCTCTGTAGTCTAACATTTCCTGATAAGTATATTATTCAATAGCTTTTATACAATATATAGAAAAATTGAAGACTCACTGGTTTTTTAATAGAAATTTTTAATTTCCAGCCCTGCCTGACTCAGAACTTAAATATTTTTTATAAATTCAAAAAGTGGTAATTCTCACTTATAAAATAATACTAATTAACTTCAGAGATTGTTTTCTTTCTATAGACTTCTTTCAAAGTGTGAAAAGATCAGGTTACAATTAACCAGAAATTAATTAATAAATTTTTCTTACTTTGCTATTAAAAGAAATATACCTGAAATTATTTCTGGAAGCCTCTAAACATTTAGATGAAAGACTAGCAGCTTTCTAATAATCTTTTTTGTGGTATCCTTTGCACACTGAATCTGAAACCTTTTCTGTTGAAAATTCTTTTAAAATGTGTATTGGAGAAGAAAAATCTGGATTTTTTTCCCCCTTTGAAGTAGTTACTGCTGTACTCAAGCTATCTTTCTATTAATCACAGTTGTTACAAGAAAATTTCTTCTAACACACACAAAACTTGTAACTATTTTGAGTCAACAGATTGTTTCATGTAATATGGCCATACTTTCTGGAAAATTGTAACATATATTGAAGTTCAATTTGGAATAACAATATAGAGGATGGAAGGATACCCCTCTCCATAATCTAAGTTCTAGTACCTTTAAAAGATTATGAGAATGGAGAAATTATTAGACCACATATCCATTTGACCAGCCAATCTATAAATGAGTTCCAAAAGATTAAGAAGTGTTAATTTTTAAGCATAAAAGAAAAAAACCAAGTCAGAACAGAATAACCAAAGAGACAGACCTATGAAAAAGAAACTGAGCTAAGCTTGACAGTTTAATACTCAGTTTCACTTGAAAACTCTTTAGATTTCATACCACTTTTATCAGAATATTTGTGGAAGTCGATATATACAAAATAGCATAAGACTATGAAGACTGGAAGACTTCAGATACACAAATACTAAGGACATTAAGTGCCTGGTCTTCATATAGAAACCTTTATACAAGAGAGAGGATTACATATGCATAGAGACCCTCAGCATTAAAAAAAAATAACAAAGATATTATCCCACATGATTTATTCTAATGTTGAGGCTTCAAAATATTTGGTGCAAAAACAAGAAAGAAAAATGCCTTTATCAACAATTCAGGCCCAGAATTTTAAAGGACTGCACAAATAATGAATTTCAATAGGTCTTTTATAAGGACAAGCTGGAGTATGTCTAGGTAGATAGGGCTCATCACCAGGTGTTTGAAGTAATATTCTGTACTTCAGCGGGTTCTTTAGTTTTATTTTGTTTTAAAGAAAAAATAGTAGTACCAAACCCAGGAAACATCTAAATTCTCAATTGTGATCACAATCTACTCCACAACTTGGAAACATCTAATTACAAAGACAGGGAACACCGCTATATAGCACAGACAGGTAATTTATTGGCAGCTTTGCAGAAGAGGCACTCCTCGATCAGCAAATTGATTGAACACATTAAGGATGAAATCATGTAATGCCCAAAATTTGGAATTAGCCAGAGTTACTATACCTGCTGTCTCTCTCTGGGATTTCTTTAATAGCAATTCTGACTTGATTGCTCAGGTCCCGTCCTGCATACACAATGCCGTACGTTCCTTTGCCCAGAATGACTCGCTCACCGTTCTCATCGTACTCATAATCATACTGCAGAGCAAACAACAACAACAACATGAAATGCAACAGAAGGATAACACTTTTATTCCATCTGACCCTGTGATCATAACTAAGGCATCCAAGATGCTAGTAGCTTTCTGGAGAACACAGAGGATGGAGGAAAAAACCACTTTAAGATGACAACTGGGATGCCGTGCAGACACACCGATGTTTCCCCAGTGGCTTCTGAGGCAGCCTTTTCAGGGAAGGGCTGAGCTGGGCTGTACCCAGTCAGTGCAGTTCCACCTCGTGTCTCAGAGAGCAGCTCACGCAGTTCCACCTCGTGTCTGAGCCCACAGTTCTGCCAGCCAGAGCTGTACAAGCAGAGCCGACAACAGAGGGCACTCACTCCGCGCCAGACGGAGAGCCTGGCTCCTGCTCGGGCACAGGGGGCAAGGCAGGACACGCTTCATTCCTCCCAGGGGCTCTCCTGACCTCCCCACGGCTTCCAAAACCAGCACAGCCTCAATTCTGACACTGCCAGGTCTGCCAGCAGACTGTGCCAATTGAGGTTAGTCAGCACTGCGGCGCATTAAGCGTGGTTTCAGCTGAGTTTGAATTTCAAACAGTCTAAGGCCAGCCCAAAAACATTTGTTAGAGCAATTACTGATGTGTCCTCTTGTATAACACAGACACAGAATTTCACAAGCTCACTCCTGTGCTAAACTCAGTAGCTTAGGCCTAGTTAAAGTGTTTTTTATTTTCTTCCATATAAAGACGGCTATCTTTTTAATAAAAGAAAGAATCCACTAGTTTTAGTAGTTTGTTTCAACAATGAATTATTCTCATGGTAGTCATGCCTCTTAATTAATTTTTTTTTGTTGTCATTATTGAATTACACTTTTATTCAACAGATTAAAGAGACCATTAGCACATTGCTATTTTTCCTGCAAAAATACTTACCCACTGTAATCAAGTCACCCACTGCTTTTCTTTTTGCTAAAATAGGCACCCTAAGGTTCTCAACAGTCTCTTTTTCTCTGCCACAAGTCACCCCAGTGGTTTCCCTTTGTTCAGTCTCTGATTTCAGAGAAAGAATGTTATAAAATGTCTTATAAATGTGTTATAAAATGCCAACATCAAAACTGGGACAGAAGGCTGTCTGTATTCATCACACAGCACTGACTTTCTCAGTTACTTATGGATGTTTCTAGAGCTTCAAGACACCAGATTTTCATGCAATAGAACAGGGGCTTAGGTATTGCATTCTGCTCCCTGCAGAACAGAATACCTCTAAGAGCTGCATTGCACCCAATAGCCCTCTATTCCCTCTCCAACTGTGTGTGTGTTCAGATAAAACTCCAGATGAGAACACAGTGTAAACAGTAACCTCACTAATTAACTTCATTAATCCCTAGAAAAGGAATGAATAATTTACTTCAGTGAAGTGCTAGACTAGAAGCCCATAATTTTGTATGTTGAGAGAAAACCAAAAGTACAAATACCTCTAGAGAGTCTCCATCGCATTCCCCTTCCTCTGTAGTCTTCCCCATTTCTTCAGTGATACTGTTCACCATGTCAAAAAATCTGTACCAAAAATAAAAAGGAGAGGAAAAAAGCAAACACAAACTTGAGACAGTAACTTGAGACAGTAGAGGAACAAAGTAATGAAAGGACCAAGAGAGGAATTAAGTACAGTAATTATTATTTAATATGACTACAAATTATGTAATAAAAATATGTATATAGAAGTATAATTTATACAATCAGTATAAATTCAGTACACAAGTTTTTGCTTGTCAGAAGAAAAACTTTGTTTACATGGTTATTTAGCCATCAAAATCTGAAGTTTTTCTACTCCTTTTACATGTGCAAAAAAATCCATGATATCTGAAATTATTAATGGAATTAGTATTTGAAAATCTACAGCTCAGTTGAAATTCTCATGCTATACCACCATTTCTTTATGTCCATTGAAAGCACTGAAGCATCATGAGAAGTGCTGGGAAGTTTTACTACGTTTGGAAGAGCTTTTGTAGTGGAGGAATTCTAGCTTTAAATTTTTTCTTCAATGGAAAGGATGTCTATTTCATAACCTTTCATTTTAAAAAGTGCTATTATAAATGACTTCTGCCCTTTTGAAAGAAGGCAAGTACAAAAACCATGTCATGCTAAGGTATTGCTTACTCATCTCTTAAGAACTCAGATGTGAAGGGGAATGAACATGGTAAAAAAGAACCTATATGAACTGGAATGGTTGAAAGAACAAGCTAGAGATTGGGCTTTGAGGTGGATCCAGTCATTAATAGAGAGTGCTGCAGTGCTTTTAGGCAAATCTGCAGCCATTTTAGCACAAAAAGATGTGAAATTTCCTTTGGGAATGCTTCCAGGATCAATTCAACACCACAGCCTCAAGCTTACGGAGCAGAAACACAGCTTAGAGAAACTGAGACACCCCTAATTTTGTGCAACAAACCTTTGCCAAATTTCCTGCAGGGACACAAGTGCAATCTTACTTATGTAAAGACATGCTAATGTAAAGGAAATCAAGTGTGCTTGTTTTTAATTGTAAATAAAAATGGATTTACAGTTACAGAGAAATCTCAACCAGACTTAGTTGTTACTCCAAATGTTCCCACTTCTAAATGTTAGTCCTTCTAAAGTTTAGGATGCTTTGTTGAACTGGGGACACACTCTTTTAGTAAGTCGTAATATGATAAATATTACAAAACTCATCCCAGAAAGGTGTGTGTAAAAAATAATTAGATCCATAATTGTATTTGTTTCTAATGTTTGCCTGTGCTTGTTCTTTGACCCTTCATACATCAGATCTCCAGTGCATTAACATGCACAGGGTGCTGTGTATTAAGTTTTCACACCAAAGACAGTGATCACTGAGAACCACAGTTCTGAAACAGTCAGTCCCTGTTGTGCATGCAGGGATCTATCCCATCACAGGCCATGGCTTTGTGAAATAACACTGTGACCTACCTTCTACAATGAAGTTCTGTGCAGAAATAGATTTGAAAGTCATCCGAGTTGTGCAGCACGTACAAGAAACAGCATCGTTCTTCAAATTTTGAAATGCTGAAAGAACGGCCAAGTTATTGAAAGATGCATTTAGACTTCTACCAGCTTTGTCAAATCATACAGATCAACCCATTTAACATGGGAAAGCACCAGATTAAATCTGAGAATCCACAGCTTTTCCTTATTGTAAAATCACTCTTTTGTATCCTCCAAACAAACATTCAGCTTGCCTCACTAGTCTACACATTGCCCAACAAATAGTAGGAGTAAAGAAATTCATAGGAATATTTCCATTGACCTGTGACATTTTTGTAAGGTAAGGCCCTTAATTTTAACTCCTACAACCAGAATAAAACATCCTTTCAGGATCATATTAGAAAATTAGACTTTGAACTGAAATAATGAGTTCTTTGATGTGCTTTAGACATCAGCCACAGCTCAATCTTGAACACAAAATTTTCTACTCAGTTCCTTGTTAATTGGTACCTTGATAGTAAGTTGTAAAAGTGTTTTTAAATTAAGTCAGCATCTAAATATGAGGTGAATTACTGTATTACACTTGCCCGCTCACGTCTTCCTTCCGTTTTGGTTTTATCTGCTATAACTGTAGAGCAAAGATAAAAGAGGAGGCATGTATGCCATTTTCTTATGGATGCATGAATGTCTCAGTGCAAAAACAGAAGAGGTGCAAACTCTTGTACAGTTGCCAGATTTCCACCCCAAGTAGGCGGCAGTTCGTGCAAAGATATTCATTCACCAGAACTGTTTTATATGCATGTCATTACTCTGCTCCTTATAGAAAATATTAAATGTAATTTGAAATATCTCTTTCTGTAACTTTGTTACATATTGAGTGCCAGCTGTCAAGCTGATGCAGTATAATTGATTGTCACTATATTGGAAAAAGACAGAGGGAAATGGCTAGAGGTGTTAAAGGGAAAATAATGCAGTATTTGAGAAACCAAGACCAATTAAGCCTCCTTATTAAGCTTATTAATATACTGGAAAAAATCCATAGTCCGAGTGAAATCAATCTATTTTAGGTAGATCAAGACAGCCATCATGTTACTACTTAATTTGCAGCACAATAAAGTAGAATTATGTATTAAGTTGTGCCAAAGGATTGATGATTTGATTAATGTAACAGGGTGGATTTTTTTAAGTATAAGGAAATACTTGGAATTTTGAGCCTTTAATAGGTGTTTAAGATTGTCTGATTCTTGTTCTCCTTTATGGTTGCATAATTGTAAAACACTATAAGTTTTGATGAACAAATGACTCTTTAGACAAGCTGGGGGGGGGTCTGCCTTTCATAAAGCTACTTATAAAAAGAGTGAGCTTCATTATAAGACTATTTGTCTCTGGGTTTTGCGATTCATTTATTTTTATGATAGGAAAATTCATAAATGCTAACTAGTGTACACATTTAGGAAGACAGTCACTGTCCTGAGCTTATAAACTAACTTTTAATTCAAGCTTTTCAAGCATATAAGTAAACTCTCTAGAATTGGAGTAACTAATATTAATAGAATTACTCATTCAATTTCCATGTGCATTGAAACATTTTGCTGACTAAATTGTTAGCTGAAACCTGACATGCCCAGAAACCACTGGCAAACACAGCAGTGAATAAAAGACTAAGAATGTGGAGTGTACACATAGGCCAGGGAAATTAATAAATATTTAAGACCTTTAAGTGAGGGCTTACATTGCTTATATGTTGCTATCCTCCCTGGGGAAAAAAAAAAAGAAAAAAAACCCCACAACAACAACAACAACAACAAAAAATGAAGAAGACTAAAAATCACCTGAATTATAAAAAGACACAGTATAATTTGCTCAGGAAATGCCTCACTCTGACAGTGCCCAAGTGCCCAGTAGTACCTACTGACATCTACGATGGCAGAACTGGGGCTGAATTCGCCAAATTCCCAAAACAAACAAGGAAGCAAGGGCAGCATGGCCTTGTGCCCAGCTCATGTGCATCTAGAACTCCCCTTAGTCAATGAGAAATATTGCAAATGCTGTAACTACTGATTACTAGTACTTCCAGATGAAGCAGCAGATTCAACAGGTGAACACTGGAAGGAATCACAGAAAAGGAGCTGTGTGGAATTTCAGTGTGTTTTCTAAAAGTCTATAGCAGTACAGGCACCTCTTGTTGTAATTAAGTAGTCTGATGAGATTCAAAGCTCCAAGAACTTGGGATGGAAGACAAATATCCTTGTGTCAAGCTTGTCTAAGTTCTTAAGCTACAAAAGAAATTGGATGCAGACCTCTGAAGCACTCTCCCACAGAAACAACATGAGTAGTGGTTATTTCATAATCCAGGACTTCTCCTGAGCAGTGAGTAAAAGCCAACCTGTAGTCTAGCAAACTTCAGTTAGCCACTTTATTTTCCATGGGAAAAATAAATTTCCTACCTTCTTGCTCATATGCTGTCAGCTCTGCAGAAGAGTAGGAACTTTGCTTGATAACCTAAGATGCAAAGTACCTTGAGGAAACAGCTGTGTTCCAAAAGCTCTGATAAATTCTTTAAAGAATAACAGCAGTTTCTGGGCTGCTTCAATAAGAAATACTTGTATTTAAGAGGTCAAGAGGGCATATGGCAGAAGCAGAGGTATTTACACTGGCACACAAACCACTAATCAATGAGTTTCTTACTCTAAAGCCAACTGCTATGACTTCTTGCATACAGAGTGTGATTTAGCACTGTTCTGCTCAGAGTTCTACACACTTTCCAAGTTGTTTTGCAGCTTTTGAGAGCTGAACCCTATTACTTGTAAAACAAAATGCTGACTATGCTGGCTGTTACACAGCATGCAGAAGAAGTGACCCTCTGTCACTGCAGTGAAGTATTTACCAAAAACGTGAGCCATTTCAAAGCCAGGTGTCTCTTCAGACCTGCTGTCTCCTTATGGAGTACTGTAAATATTTATGGAGGTCTTTGTCATAAAAGCCTCCAAGATCACATACAAAGATCTGCTTTGTACATTAAGGCTGCATTTCTAAAGCTGACTCTTACTAGTCTAGAAGGGTTGAGAATCCTTATAAAGCTGGGAACTGCCCCTTCCTAGACCGCTTTAAGTCCCTAGGAGCCTCAAAGTAGCCAAAAATAGTCTTGATACAAAAATAGATTAGAAACAGGCCTAGTTCTGCAGGCTCACCACCCCAAACAATACTTGCCTTCATAAAATTAGGAAAAAAACCATGTAAAACACTGAAAAATTAAGTGATCAGAAACTTGCATATATTTAAAAGAAGAAGAAAAAACCTCATTCAGTTTCATGCTCGCATAAGATAAATATTTCCCCCTGCAGCTCCTCATGGAGGGAGCCAGAGAGTTCTCTAAGAATTCACAGTGACTCTTGGCTCACTGTAAAGTCATCTGAGTTGTTTTGGACATCTGTTCAGATGAACAGATTGGAAAATCAATTGAAAAATTAAATTATATTTCACAGTTTAAATAACCAAAGCAGGAGGTTGCACTAGAAACTGTACTGACCACAGCATGACTTAATAAGGGGAAGGAAAAACCAAAATGACAGTAAATAAATAAATAAATTCTTTCTTTCCCTCTTTTTTTAAAAAGCACACAAAAACATACTGTAGCCAAAACCCAAACCAGACTGAACTAAGCATATTGTTGCAATTCTTGCCTAAAATAAGCTGAATCCCACAGGATTGAATTTTCGTGCCTATTGATAGTTTGGTGTTTTTAAGTTACTTTTTGGAAGGAAAAAGAATCATCCATCTGTGCAAAAACGTCCTGCAGACATAGCAACAACTCTGTGTATGGAACAGTTATTATTAGAACAGAGCAATGACTATTTTAAAAATGTAAGTTTTCTGGACATTTTTTATTTAATTACACTAAAAGGAAAGTGGAAAGTTGCAGGACGACAAATATAGACAAATCCTAGGGAAAAGAAGAAAAGGTAATATGGTGAAGAATAGATTGCAAGAGGTTACAGCAGTGATAAAATATCACTGTCACTCCAAGGTCCACAGCAGCAGCATAATACACAATTCATTCAATTACTCCTTTTATTTCAAAAGAAAAAAGGGAGACAACTTACCTTACCCCCCTAATAGAAGCAGCACAGAAATTCCACTCATGGATACCTTTCTGTAACACACAGTAAAAAATAAATAAACAAACAAAATATTCCTCCTTTATATGAAGGGCCAGTAGGCATATGCTCTAGAATGAAACTCATGAGATGGAAGGGGAAACACTCAAATGACAACAGACTATTTATTATTTGTTAACACCTATTTTTCAAGGCTTTTTTTTCCTCTGTTACAGAAGTTCAACATAGAAGGAATTTGGGTTATTTCTTCACTGTTTATGCTGCAAACACAATTTATTACTTTAGAAAACATTCAAAAGAGCAGATCAGAAGAGATGCCAGTATACCCTTGTTGGGATACTGAACTTGGGATCACATGCGATACTGAGGAAAGGAGGGGGAAAAATATTCCACCTCTGAGAATAATGAGATCTTACTCTGCACACTCAATCCCCTAGTGTAGGGGAAGGCCAGGTAGTGAGAGCAACGAGTAGAAAGCCTAATGCAGGCGTGCAAAATAGAAAATTCTTGAAAAGTAGCAAGAATTGCTCAAATATGAAGGCAAAGTGTCCAAAGAAACAGAAAGGAGACTATTTCACTAGGAATCCAGAAGAAAGCGATATAAATGCACCAAAACCCCTAAGAGCTGCTGGAGTGAAAACATGGCTGGAAGAAAGAAGCCACCTTATTAAAACACAAAGGTCCAGGCCTCATTTATTTTCAGATCTTTTAAATTTACAGCTCTCACATTCAGCAGAACTGTGTAGAAAGTTATATTGCTCTATGTTCATCTTCTAAAACTAAAACTTTACTGTAGCAAACAGAAGCCTTTTGTGTCTTCTAAAGAAAACATTAGTTCTGTGTAGAAAGTTATATTGCTCTATGTTTATTTTCTACTGAAACTTTACTGTAGCAAACAGAAGCCTTTTGTGTCTTCTAAAGAAAACATTCTCCTTTCAGGAAAAGGTGGAATCACACCACCTCACAGCCCTGGCAACATGGGATCCCATCAAAATGTGCCCCATATTTGAAGAACCTTTCCTTTCTGCAGCTGAATTTCATTTGTCATTTTAGCGATCTGAGCAAGGCCATACTGTCAAACAGAAACATATCCAAATGTATTCCAAAAGAAGACTCAAAAATGTGTAGCTTATAAAATGAATAGTGAAATATACAGAAGTCAGAGCAGATACACTACTGAAATAGTTGCACAAGGTTCAGAAAATGACAGTGGAAATTACTCTCCCAGTTATAAGGCTTTCTATGATGATTCCTACATCAATTTTTTCCTCCTCTGTAATTCTTTACTTCCTGCTCAAATCACATTAAGTGTTGTGATGCTAATATGAAATACCTAACACAATGGACCAAAAATACAAGCAAACTTGATAAACAAGTTCCATAACTATTATAATTGTAATGCACAAAGCAGTAACTTCCATATCTCTTCAATGTTAAATGGGGTAAGAGTTTCTTTCAGGGAATAAAGAAACAGAAGAGTAGTCCAATATTAGGAAAAGCTGGATTTGCATCTTGAAGTGGAAGTACTAACTGACGCTAGTTATGGCAGGTTTGTGAAATGTTGGCTGGTTCTCTCACATAAAGGAAGATCAACTCAATCCCTATGTAATGAGGAGGGGTTTCTGCATATCCTTTTACAACTCCCTTCATATACAAAATCTACTAATTTCCAATTTTCCATGCTAATAAACTCTCTTCAGACCTTAGCTATTGGTGCTTGTCCAATTCACACTACTGGGAATAATCTAAAATCTACATAAGTTAAAATATATGTCCTGAGCAGCAGAAATGCTCAAGAAACATAACAAGAAGCATTAGTATTGGTTTTTTACCTGTCATGTACGTGCAATTAATCTCTTAAATCTTAATTACCACGCAAAATTCTTGAGCAATGAAATAACATAAAAGTTCTGTCCCTTCATGATCTTGCCAAGGTTTGAATACATTGAAGTAAATACATGAGGCACGCTATCCAAATTCAGCATCTGTTCTTTGGTTAGGCAAAAAAATCATCAACTACCCAAAACAAAACTCAGAATGGATTCAGAAGCCAAAGCAAAACAGAGACAGGCTGTTCTATTTCAAACTTACAAACAGCACTGCTGCATTCCTCTAACCCCATGCGGGAAGGGCTGCTAAAATTAGGAAACTGCAAGGCAAAGGTAATGTGCCTTCTGCAAAATAAAATGCTGTCTGATTTTTCTTGGCAGTTGTTTATCTAAAACTCAGTATTATTAAAAACATAAATGTTAAAATACATAGCTAAAAAGCAACAGAAAATAAAGAGGCTACATTATTTATCCTGCTTTTGATTGTCATTTGTCTATTTAATACAAAAGTGCCAGCTGCAGACTCCACTGAGTTTCAGTTTGGATTTGAAATGGAAATTCAGCTTCTTTGTGCATGAAAGGAAGTTCATACACTTTGTAACACACAGATCTTATTCTTGGAGCACTGACTAAACTCCGGAAAACAAGTAGAACCATTAATTTATGTGCCAAAATGAACTGAAATCTGAAGCAGGAATTGCTAAAGACAGACCTATGGCTGGTAGATTGAACTTGGACAGATGAAGACATTTCCAAACTCAGCTAACACACCCTTGCAGCAGAGAGAGATAGGTGGTGCTTGCTTTTCAATCAGCCCCATAAATGCTTGCTTTCAGCCTACTAAGGACCAAAGTATGAGTCTTCCTCTGTGCAGTAGACTGACAGATAAGACATCCTTTTCCTTCACAAAATCTCTTAGCAAAGACAAATATACTGGTTATATTCAGCTGAAAAGGAAGCTGGTGTCTCCAAATTCCTCTAGTCCCTTTTCTCTCTGTGAGGTTACTGATGGATTCTAAGGACTGACAAAATGCAACAGACCATAATTGTACAGCTGAAGGTGTAACTATCAAATTGCCCATTGCATTCTTTCGATGGGTATGATGGCTCACAGGGTATAGTGTATCAATCAGACTCTTGGCTACTCAATAAGCTCACCACAGTAAGGATTCTGGCCAGAGCAAAAGTACAAGGAGTTAGCTTCATGTCTAATGCCAATGATTAAGACTAGGCCAGAAAAATAGAAAATACTGTTCTGCAGAAAATACACATGCAAGACATCAGGAAGGAGAAGAGGAAAATGGGAAGAAATGTTTACCATGCTACCTATCTTCTGAACACCACATGGGCATAGACTAATACATTCAAATCCTTCTCCCAGACAGAGGATACCTGGGCAGTCAAATAACACAGCTATGAAAAAATCACTGCTGAATCTATCAAGCAAAATATCCCAGTAGCTAAATGATACATGAATGCACTTTTTGGAATATGAGTGCACATGCTCAAGGAAGGTTAACTCTAAGTAGAGCATGGGAAGTCACAGCAATGAGGGGCCATGTGTGGCCAGCACACCAAGCCTACTGGTTTTGCCTAAAAAGAAACCTACGCAAAATCCCCACACTAAGAGATACTAGGATTCTCCTAAAAAAATACTGTCACGTAAACCTCAGAGAGAGAAAGGAAACCACTTAATAGAAACACTTTGTTAGGAAAAGAACAAATGTGTATGATATGTCAACAAATTCAGACTGAAAACTAGAAGACTTAAGGCCTTTTCACTTCACCAGCAATATTCCACTCTTTGTTCTTTTACAGTTGCAGTGGAAATCTCAAACCTCTTTTCAGCATGATTGGTGAACTGTGAAACCTATACTAATATTCAGAAAGAGCTTGATGACTTTATGGGAAACATTATATGGGGAGAGTAGCTGCAACAGAGGTGAACAGACCTCAACAGTCCAGAAAATTCCTTCTAGTCCAATGTTCCTTCTTACACTACAGTTAAGCCACTTATCAGAATGAAAAGTATTGTTTGGAGGTGAACTAAATATATACACAACAAAGTCCACAAAAGAAAAAAAAAAAAAAGCACGTTCAAGTAGTCTCTAAATAGAATAAGTTCTGAATACAGAAATACTTTCCAAACAGGTATTTTAGAATAGCAAGATTAAGTCAGTAGTTCTGACAAATAATTATTTACTGTATGGTAAATTTTTATTTTGCCCAAGAACTGCATACATTTATTTTTTAAATTATTCTCAGAGTCTGAGCCTATTTCAAAAAACATCAGTCAGTATAAACCACAAATAAATAGAAATTTATTGGTCTAGGCAAACATTTCAGTTTGTTCTCTAAATATTCTTTTTCAGCTGCCATTTACATTTTCTCACGAACTCACAACAAAATATCTAAGCAGTAAAGTATCACTGTATTTTGTGTTCAAAAACGTTTCTCCTTTTACAGACTACTAGCAGGAAAGCTGAAGATTGGACTTGCTAGTGTTAGGTTAACAACTGGACCTGGGGATCTTGAAGGTCTTTTCCAACCTAAATGATTCTATGGTTACCTGACAAGCAGGTCTTCATTGTCCTATTCTGCAGGCAAACAAAACTCTGCCACAGAAGAATGAATGGTGCTGGTTCTTACAAATCACAGCAACCCTGGTGTTTTGCCTTCTGCTGACTGAGTCTCTGTTCATTCTTCATATACTCCTTCATTTTCCCATGCTGACTTCCTTCTCTAAGGTTCTATGACATCCTCCCTGTCATCCCTCTTGCCAACATTTTGCTTCCTAAACATCCCAGAATGTAATAACCATTCTAGGTCTTCCTCTCCACTTCTATCTCTGGATTTTCTGAGTTTCTTTCCAAATGTCTGGCTATCTCACACCTTGACATACAGACTTCTCAGAATTTTCAGTTTCTAGAGCATCCATCTATCCTTCTGCCAAATACTTCTTTGGCATTTGATTGATTCTGCTCCCATTTTAACATACCAGTCTCTATTCCTTTCATATTAAAGGAGTATTTATCGCAGCTGACACGGAAAACTGCAAGGGCAGGAAGAACATAATTCTGTAAATATAAGTAATTTTATGCTACATTATTGGTATGATGGCATTAATAATCAGAATTAATGGCATTAATTTCATAAATTACTTATGAAATCTTAAGCAGCAGATTTGCTGTATATTATACAATGGCTTAAAACAACCTGAAGGAAAATGTAAGTTATTTTGAAAAATGATGGGAAACAAAAGATCCATTGAAAATCAGGACAATCTTAAGCACAGCAGTATATCTCAGCATCTTCCAATCTGTTACTAAAACACTCTTCTACTTTCCAGAATCATAATTAGATGCAACTGGTCACATGCTACATGCCTTATGTACCATGCATACTTTTAAACCGTGAAAAAGTTACAACTACAAACATACCTTGTCATCAGGGAGCACATGCCAGATGGATACCGTCTTCTCCTCGGCTTCACTGTTGATGGAGAGATATGAGGGCTGATAGATTTTTGTTGGTTCTAATATTAAAACCTTGCAGAAAAAATAATTTTACAATAGTTAGTGCAAAGCTGATAGAACTTCAAAAGGTTGAAGTTCTGTTAAGGTTGAAAACTGTTAAAACTATTTCTTTAGTCATACCGTAGGAGGACAAAAAGAAAAATGATGAAATGTAAAATTCTAGGTACTGGGTACCTAAAATTTAGGTACTAGGTACTAGCCACACTGGTTTAGTGTGGTTGCCAGTAACTTAAGATTAAAAAAAGAAAAAAAAGCCAACTTTATTTTTTTTACATAAGGGTGTTGGCAACATGTATCAATTTTGCAAATTATTTCTTTGAAAAATGTCAGTTTTGAAATCTTTCTGTCACAATTCAGTCTCCTCCAATGCCACTCTAGAATGTCTATCTCCCATGTGGAGAAGGTTCATGGTACACCTTTATCATCTTTTGGCAGAAGTATATTTGGGTGAAGCAGAGAAACAGATTAACCTAAAGCTACACTGAACAGCTTTTGATTTAGACCACCATGAACTTCAGTCACTAGATCAAATTATTGTCTCAAAAGTAACAAGTACCATTGCAAGAGGCTGACAGCTGAAGAGTATAGAAAATGTTGTGGAATAAGAGAACAAAAACTAGAAGCATCATTTAAAAGAGATAAGAGGCAACAATGATTGACTAGGACAAGTTGGTCTACATCTATTTAAAAAGTATAGAAACATCAAAGTAGAAAGTCTTGGACAGAGTGAACTCTAAGCCATGTCTCCTCCTTCAGAATCACTAAGCACAGAGATACACTGGAAGCAGTACAGGGCTAAATTCTGAAAAGTTCCTACACATTTAATTCTGTAAATGATATGCAGTGGGAATTAAAACGTGTTGCTTGGCATCTCCAGACACCTACAATCAGTAAAATCTGATTTAAGCCATTTCACAAACTATGGTCTTTAACAAGTTGTTTATGCCCTGTCATTTCTTCCTCTAAAGGCCAAAGTGATAACACTGATGCTACGAGATAAAGGAGTAACTAAGAGCTAAGCTAGTGCCCATGGACAGCAGAGTTCTTAAGCTCTCAGAATACACAGAACAATTCGCAATAAGGAAATATGAAAAAAGCTTCTTTTAGAATAAATTACTGACAATCTGAGAGAAGGGAAGGAAAAGAAAGTTGTTAACTTTCATTTTGTTGACTTGTTGAACTGTGTGATTTTAATTCTGAACAGGCACAAATAGAAATTTTGTATTATGAGAAATCCCATTATCTCTGTCTACAACACCAGTGTAGTGAGTTCACAAAATCACAGAAGAGACTGAGTTGGAAGGGACCCAGAAGGATCACTGAGTCCATACAGGGATGACCTTGGCCTTGTCAGCTCCCACACTCCAACCAGCTTCCTGTACAACACCATCAAACCAGGTGGGCACTGGGTTTATCTCTTGGCTCATGCTATCACAGTGATCAGCTTTGGTTTGACTCTTAATAAAAATTCAAATTATTTTATTTGGACAGTTTTAGAAGTCAGAGGCTACTGTAACAATGTAATTGAACTATTACATCATCTAAAATCTAAAGGGATTATGCCTTGTACAAAACCCAGAAGATTCAAAATATCTTTTGTTTCCTGACAAAACTTTTTACCTGTTCTCATCAGAAAAGGAAAACCAGGCTCTTTAGACAGCCTTATGTTTTTATTGCCTTAAGCTCTTGCTGTTCAACACTGAAGTCTTCCTAACAGTTTATCAGCACATCTACATGTGGAAGGTAAATGAACTGTACAAAACAACCTGTTTAACTATCTGGGAGGCAATAACAATTGCTATTTAAGACAAAAAGCTGGTTTTACTGATGGTTAGCTGAAAAGACAGCTTTCCTGGACATATACAGTTAATATGTACATATACAGTTAATATGTACAGAAACCACACACTTATTTACAGTATACTTTCAGGACATGGTGCAGCACTGGGGCATTTAATAAAAATTCCCATCAAATTTTTTGTAGAAGAAATCAGAAATAAACATATATATATACACACACTTATAGTGCAATGTTGCTGAAATGCATTTTCTAGTAGCTGGAACAATGGATTTCTGACTGTTTGGGCTGATTTTTGACCTCTGAAAGGGCACAGTCTTAATTGGCAGTAGAGTATACAAAGCCTGCTGGGCTAGAAAAAGACTGAAATAAATTAAATATATTTTTCTTTTCAAAATACCGTATAGCTAATATATAATCACCTGGAGTACACTGAAAAATGTTTGCTTTAGAAGTATACCCATTGGTAGCAAACAATAAGTAGCAAAATTCTATCTTGACTTTTTTCCTCATTACTTTTGTATGGAACACATAGTGCAGTCCTGTTGTACCCACGTTCATTCAATTACAATCAATCTAAGATTCAGGCCAAATACATTTCTTCTGGACAAACAGTTAGTCTGGCCACCTAAAAAGAAGCAGTGCTCATTTCCTTTACACCACAATTTGTTTTAAAAGAGCCTATCCCCCAAAACACCACCAAAAAAAGTCTCAAAGACCCCACAAAACAGCCACTTACTGGAAATCGAACTACAGTCACATCTGTCTTCGTGGCTTCAACAAGGAAGTCCATCCAGAAGTCCACAAGTTCCTGTTTGGCTGTATGTTGCTCTGGAGTCAGTTTCTTAAAATGCTGATATATCAAAATAGTCTCTACAATGGACTTCAGGTACCTGTGACCATCCAAACATACACAGACAGTAAATTCAATACAGTTTGTAAGCAGTAATGGCTCTACCTTTAAACACAACTGAAGTATTCACCTTTGCAACACCAAGGTTGCCAGTAACATTTTACTTCTCTAGGATTGCTTTTCATAATGACAATTCCCAACTAGAATTTGAAACACAGCTGCTAAATGAGGCAACTGAAATATAAAAGAGTCCTGGAACATTCCTTCCTGCCCATATTCCTGATACCATATACTGTCTTCTATCCTCAACCATGAAAAATTCATGAAATAGCTAAATCCTCTGCCTAAGGACCAAGCTGAGCCTATGTCCAACTTGTTTCAGTAGTAACCTACCTCAAATAAAAATTCTGGTGAAAAGTCCACTAGTTTAAATGTTCTATCTCCTATATTGTGTCTGCATAGGCAATTACTTAACACATTTCTAAAACATGATGCTTCTGGAACTGATTATCCTGCAAAGATGGCAACAGCTATGTTAAGCACTTTTTTGGCATTGCTAGGGAAGGAAAACTGGTGTGCTGAATGTTTCCCCTAAATGCAGTTCATCCCTTTCTCTGTTGTTCTACATTCTGGGGCTGTTTCTGGAGCTTCTTGGTACCATTGTTTCCTCTTGACATTTTTGAAAAAAAGGTTGTAAACATAATCTCACACAATTTTTATGAATACTACAGCAATAAGATATACACACTAAAAGAGGATTTATCACTGCTATCACTTTATCGCAATTAGGCTATTCATGAAAACTTTTGTTTCACCCTCAGAGGGTCTTTAGTGAACATTTCCATAGCTGTGCAATTTCCAATTATCCTTCTTAGGCCATCAGGATAGATGGCTTAAAGTACTATGTGTACTCCTGTTTGCACCAAGTGGGCCCTCCTATAAAGCAGGCAACAGACTGGGAAGGAATTGCTCACAGGAGAAATTCTTCACAAAGCACAAATGAGTGAGCTGTATTTTCAGAGTTTAATCCACACACTTAAACCCCAAAGGCACTGGGGTACATAAAATCCTGACAACCAGGCATTCATAAGCTCCAGAAAATTCTACCAGGAGACTTCCAGAGAGTGCTATCCAACTCCTTAGAAAAATACACACATAATAAAAATTGAAAACCTTGCAAATAAATGCCCTGTAAAAAGCATTTATGAAATATTTTGTCTGAAAATTAGAGTTTTTAATTTTGACAATTTCTATGTTATGTCAATACAGAAGTTTAGTATTTCCATATTTTAGCATCCCTTTGATCACCTTCTGGATACACAATCTATACTTTATAAAAAGATAAGAATATATATGTTGTGATGTTCACTTTTAGAGTTAGCAGAGTGACAACTTTTTTAGTCAGAAAGGACTCTCGGTTCTCCCCGCCTAAGATGATCCCAGCCCTCAATGTGTCAGTGACTGGTCCTTAATTGCTGCCTGTATCCACTGCAGGTCTGAGAACCTGCTGTCAGAGCACACATCTCTGGGCCTTTGCACGACAGAGGTTGAGTTTACAGGGCTGCCTTTAACCCTGAATTTATGGCCTTTCTATTAATTGGACTTTGATTTGCAGTCTTCTCAATGGCTACAAGATGCAGCTTGCACCACACAGCTCATTTGGATTCAGTTCCTAGAACAACTGCTATGTGCCATAACCTTAACAATATTTAAAGGTCCAGCCAGGTCTCCCTGGCTAAGCTGCCATCATTGCCCAAAACTTTCAGGCAGTTATGATTAAAGTCACAAGCCACTACCACCTCTCTTCAGCAAGGTAGTTGCAAGCAGCTCCTCCTTTCTCCTTTGCCCTCAGGAGAGCTTGAAGTCCACGATGAATCTGCCCTTCTCACATATCAAATTAAAGCCCATATCAGATCTACCCCTGAATAAGGGCAAAAGGGGAAGAGAGGCCCTTCTCTGGATAAAAGTACAGTGAAATAATACACACAGAATAAAATCTGTTAAAAAACAGAAAACATATCTCTTGTCAGCTGAGTACAGTGCCTAATGTGAAAGCTGAGGGAGTTCAATGTTTTAAAACATAGGAATGCACACGGCCTTGTTTATCACCTTACCATGCTGGTGCCTTTAGTTTAAACAGCTTTTCTGAAGCCTGGATCACTCGTATATGATCATTAGCCAACATACTGGCCCCCAAGAAAGATCCCACTTCCCAATAGCTTTGCAGTTTCTCCAAGCTCCCCTTTTTACCAAGCAGGCTGCTGATCTTTACTCCTGTAGCAAAGAGAATAACAAGTCACAAGAATTTGTATTAATGCAATTTTAAAATAACCATTTCCCTTATTCAAAATTTTTTGATTGCTTACATTACTATACCCTTTCCATTTGGATAAAATAAGATGGAAATCATACTTACCAGTTAATGTTATATGCCTTCCAAACCTTCTAATTGGTAGAAAATTCTTTTTCCCCACCCCCTCTTCCTACAGGCTTCTCAAGAAAGGAATGTTAAGACATCACTGTCAGGACAAGGCCACAGTCAGATTACCTATGTTCTTGCATGGACCTCATCTGTAAAGGTAAATTGGGGCCTTAGGCTACACAACATAGCTGCAAAAACTTAACAGATGCTGAATAAGGCACCTATTATGTTTTTTTCTGCTTTGTTTTTTTTAACTTACAAGCCCCAAGACGCAAACTTACCTTTATAGACAAGGTCCCATGCAGAAGGAACAGATGATCCACTGGGCTTCTTCCAGCAGTGATGTTCTTTTAACTGCCGCAAGTCCTACCCCAATGAAAGACATCTATTAATATTCACAAGCCCCTCAGCAACTCAAGACTATGGCGAGCCTCAGGTTTTATTTTGACTTGCTAAGTTTGCTGGGAACTACAGGCTCCCCTGTGGCCTTCAGGATGAGTTTTAGTTCATATGAGCTGCTACATATAGCTAACATGAAGTATGCTACACCATCCCCTGCAAAAAACCCCAATTTTCAGCTTACACAACAAGCTGCTCCACCACTGTAGTCTTTTGTTCACTTTTCCCACACTACTCCACTATGACAGTTTCCCTCCCACATCATCTTCCATTGTCCTTGATATTCAGGCTGAGTATTCACAAGAAATTTCAATGCAACCGTTGATCTTGTTTTTTAACTTAACCTTCCCTGGGTAGCTAGCAGACTAAACTTCATGGTGGAAGCAGTAATAAATATTATCAAAATGGGTATCATTACATAAGCTACATTTCAGCCTACGAAGTTTATCTTGTTTTATCTCATTGCTCACATTTCTATTACATCAATGTCAAGTAATAAAGGCTTTTAAAAATGCCATAGATGCTACAAAGTATCTCTGATCTGCCTGAGAAATGTCACCTCCATCAGCTCCACAGGGTACCATGGTGACCATCTCTGCAAGGCTTTCAGCCAGGGTGCTACACACACTCACACTGTCAAAAGACCACTTGAAGACACACACCTGTGCTAGTTGGTGGAGAATAGGGAGGTGGAATTTGTGTTCAAAATGTTCAACTTTAGCTGGGTTCTAGAGAACAAAACCTGAATGCTATCCAGAAAACACAGTAAATGAAAAAAATCAATCTCCCCCAGGACTTTAAAGTAACACTCCTCAGCACCATCTGCAAAGGCCAAAGGGCTCTACTAGAATGACTAAAACATTTACATGCATTTGATAGCAACACACAATACAAGACAGACACCTACTAACTTCCACAGGCTTTTAATGTGACTTCACCACAAGAGGTGTAAGGAACTGGTATCAATCACCTGGATCGTTTCAGTTGGATATGCCTTTGTTGATAGCTGTGCATAGGGCCAGAGCTGAAGCGAGGTTCAAACTGAGTGTGAAGAGTACAACTCACATGGGGAAGGACTCATATTACTGGCTGGCAGGGAGAGGTGTTTGTTAGAAGGGTAGGACTGGTGACTGCAACCATTTTGAGTCCTAGCTCAGTAAGGGAGACCTATAGGAAGATAGGGGGAGAAAGGATGGATGTGTAACAGTACCTCAGGACACCAAGTTTGGGAATCATTACTGCTACGTAACCTGGAGAAAACTGAAGTTTTACCCAATTATTATGTGAAGTGGACCCTATTACCTTAGAGAAGACAACATCAGCCTCTCATCAAGTTCTTCTGAGAAAGGTTATGTACTTGGTGCTAAAACTCACACTAGTTTGCTGACCATCCTCTGCAAAGCTCATCTACAGTTACTCATCCCTGAAAAGCAAGTTACTTATCCATGAAATGTAGCTGCTTGGCAATGACATTAGCAAGAGGTTCAAAAGAGTATAACTCCAATTTAAAGAACTTGGTGGAGGGAAGGATTATTTTGGAAACTTGTGAAGTGAACTTTCATGAATTTAATTCTGAGTTTATGGTCTCCTTGTATAATTTCCCTTTTATAAGTTTATTTATATTTCACCATCTTTAAAAGGTTCTTGAGACTATAAGAAAATATATAGCAAAGTCAAGACATTCTCTCCTTCCATGATAAACATGGCATTCACAAGGGGAGAGAAAAAAGCAGCAGGAATTCCACTATATTTTATCAGAAATATTTTGCCTTTAAAAAAAATGAGGCAAAACAGAGGAACCATTAACACCAGAATAGCCTTTGTTTTATAACACCAAGAATATACGCACAGCTTGTGATGAAAATAAGATAACAGTAAGTAGAAATTACCAGCTAAATATTACTATGAAGGCTTTATAAATAAACTGCTTTCCTTGCTCAAATATTGAGGGAACAATTCATATTACAGGATCCTTTGTGTGTCAAAGTTGCACAGCCTGCAGAGATCATAACTGTCAATGCAGATCACAGCATTTCTGTTCTGGTCTCAACATTCTTTGTATATTAAGAAAGAAACACTACTCAGAAAATAGAAGGAGGGTTTTTATTAATGGTCCGTTTGGTCATTTAGTTGTGAACTATTATCTGACAAGTACAGGTAGGAACTTTTAGAAGGCAAATTTTCTGTTCTGATGCAGACAGGTAAAAATTCTCTTGGATTTATTCTTATTTTACTGCAGTTATTGCAATATTCCCAATGTAATCAGATATGCATCTCCTAATTACAGTTTCATGCACCCTCTGAAGAGCTGATAATGACCACATCCTTCTCTACACCTTTCCCAGCCTAGCAATATAATTTCCATATAACCTGGACTGAACTTGATGAGTTTGTTCTTGCTTCTCTCCTGATCTCCCAGCAGAAAGCAGAGCTTCTCTAATTTCTGTGTACTACAGATAATGCCGTGGGTGGACACTAAACAGAAAGTACTGCCTGGTAAATCTAACTATTACTAAAAAATGGTCTTGTACACACAGATCTAAACAAGCACTGTCATCAAAAGAATTACACACACGTAAGAGATACTTAGGACCAGAAAAAAATCAAAACGTTTTCCCATACAATTAACCTCAGACAAAGAAAATACTAAACTATCCTCAGAATCTAGCACAACTCCAGCCATCTGATAAACCTTGTACAAAGATCATTGTAAGGTCCTGCACCTGGGAAAACCTAATCCAGGAGTGCAGATTTTCCCATACAATTTTTGTGATTTTGTTTAAAACATTAACCTCAGACAAAGAAAATACTAAACTATCCTCAGAATCTAGCACAACTCCAGCCATCTGATAAACCTTGTACAAAGATCATTGTAAGGTCCTGCACCTGGGAAAACCTAATCCAGGAGTGCAGCACAGGCTGGGATCTATTGCACTGGAGAGCAGCTCTGTGGAAAGGGATCTGGGGGCCCAGAAAAATAAGCAGCTGAATATGAGTGAACAGTGTGCTTCTTCAGCTAGGAAACCCAATGGGATGTTGGGATGTAGCAACAGGGGCATCACTAGGAGGGATAAAGAAGCCATTATCCCACTCTATTCAGTGCTTGCCAGGTCACTTCTGGAATAATGTGTTCAGTTTTGGTTCTCACTATACACAAAAGATGTGGACAGGCTGGAGAGGGTCCAGAGAACGGCCACAAAGATGAACAAAGGACTGGAAGCCTGCCATATGAGAAAAAGCTGGGTTTGTTTACCCTTGAGGAGCAGGCTTAGGGGAGGTATTATCACTACCCAGGATGGCTACAAAGAAGAAGAAGACTCTCTTTTAAGAAGGAATCACAAGGAAAAGACAAAGGGTGATAGGGTACAAGTTACTACTGGCAGCTTTCTAATTGGGCACAAGATGAAAATGTTTCAAAATTTGAAGAATCAGCTCTTGGAATCATCTCCCAGAGAAGCAGTGTATTTGCTGATGTTGGACATATTTGAGGTTCAGCTGGACAGGGTGTTGGGCCATCCTGTCTAGAGTGTGCTTTTCCAAAGAAAGTTTGTAGCAGATGATCCTGGAGGTACTTTTCAACCCGGCATTCCATGATGGTATGAATAGTGACCACAGTCTTATCAACAAGAAACAAATTACTAATGATACACATAGGGTATACTATACTATAAATATATTTGAAAACATGTTTCAAAATAGCTGAGTCAGTCTGACTAAAAGTCTTTTGACAATATTCCCCACAACAAAAAAGAAACAAGGACACCAGCAGCTAACAGAAGTTGCTATATTAAGGGTTTCCAGCAGACACCAACTAAATGTTAACATAAGACAGGCAAAAAAACACACAAACAAACCACCTAAGGAACAGGATACTTCTGCACTAAATAATTCATAAGCTGTGGATGGAACCTTATGTAAGAATGAACAATAATTTCTGTAAG
Organism: Passer montanus; assembly: GCF_014805655.1. Lineage (NCBI taxonomy): Eukaryota > Metazoa > Chordata > Aves > Passeriformes > Passeridae > Passer > Passer montanus. Next base: position 14,976,165 of record NW_024366591.1, read on the forward strand.
TCTCAATACAAACAATAGGAAAAACAACACCGGACAAACTCATAAGATAATACCAAACAAATAGCACACAAATTTCATCAGTAAAACGAATTTGTACAGATCTAGTTGGCTGCAGTCTGTATGCAATTAAGAAGTTTCTTTTAAAATGAAGGATTCATATTAAACTACACAAAAAAATATAGCCCATCTCCATTAAGCTACCTAGTTTAAAGTTAGGCCAGCAAGTGAGTATTTGTAAACGCTATGCAATGTACAGAACATATCTTCTTACCTCCTACGCTGGCAGAAGAATTCAAATTTCAGCATAGAATGTGGAAGTATTCTATGCCAACCAAAAAGCAGAATCTCACCCACTCACAGAAGTGAGCAACCACACCTTCTTTGTGAGCACACAAAGAAGGGCAAACACAGTAGGGGCAACTGTACGCAGCCTCACACATCCAAATTAATACCTTCATTTACACCTGAGAATTTAAATTTCACTTCCACTATTTATGTGAAAGTAATCGTCTCACTCTGACCTTCATACTCAAAATTACCCAGGAAATTACTTCCAGATGTACTGTACACACCTAACTTCAAAACTAGAGCAGTCACTGAATACAGATACATTCAGTGGAGTGAAAAAATTTGTTTCTTTCTCACTTGACAACCTCCTCAGGAGAAACAAAGATTAAAAAAAAGACTTCACAGAAAGTCAAAAATTATACAAATTCATAGAGAAGAACACCAAATGCAATGCATATTACAACATTCAGTCCTTTCTCCCAAATCTTCCCTGAACGTATTACTGAATCACCTCGAGTTTTTGCCCTCCTCAAATCCAGAAAATCACAACGAAAATCATAAAGAAAATCACCCTAAGTCTTCCTTCTTAAATAAGAAACTTTTTATGACAAGGGTGGCGAGACATTGGACCGGGTTGCCCAGGGAAGTGAATGCCTCTTTGCTGGAAGTGTCCAACATCAGTCTGAGCAACCTGATCTAGTGAAAGATGTCTCTGCCCACAGCAGGGCTTGGACTAGATGGTCTTTAAAAGGTCCCTCCAATCCAAACCACTGTTACTGTATGATTCTATGAATACAGACATGCAGAAACCTCTAAGAATGCATCAGAAGAGAAATATTTTTCTCTCAACCCAACCCAAGCTCAAGTCAAGTGCATTTATCTCAGTCTTAGAATGGACTTCTCATCGATATTCCCTCCAGGGGTTTGTGTTTGTTGTTTTAAAGAGTGCTAGCTGGAACTGGATTCCCATTTCAGGTGCTCCTGTTTCACACAAATGATGCCTTTACAAAGAAGCTTAGCTTTTACTGAACTCTGGAAACCATTTAAAACCTTGACGCTGAAACCAAGTCCTCATGACAGCACTCACCTGCAGTCAGGTGGGATCAGCAGTGGTGTGAGAGACCAACCTCAATATTCACAAGCTCTCTATCAAAGCTTTCACATACAACCATCAGATTTTCCCCCTCTAACAGTGGGTGGTAGTGTACTTTCACTAGAATGTGACTTCACCATGAATTTGCAAGTTATAATTACCAACTTTCCGCAGCTCAAAGGAAGTATCAAAGCAATGTCCAGCTGCCAGGAGGAGTACTGCATAATTAATTCCTGCTGGTAGCGTTGGCTCGGATTCAAACGCCTTCTTGAACCTAGAAAAACAAACATTCAAGCTTACTTTGTAAATAATGCAATCTAGTTGGGGCATCATTACAGTTTTAGGTAATTTAAGAGCTTATCTTCTGTTTACACAGCAAGAATCCATAGAAGCAAAAATATTTTACTGTTTTCCACACATTCTTTGTGGTTATTTTTAGGAGTCTGGTATTTATACATCCTCCTCCCATTTCCTTTCCCCCCACACAACAAGCAGAGATCCTAATCATCCATGCCAGTAAAATTATCCCAGTAATGTTACAGTATCTTACAATATTCCTTTAAGATCAAATAAAACTGAATAATACTATCTGTAAATGACGTGTTTCACTGTTATATTTATTAATAAACTCATTAATTTAGTCTTTTCATATATGAAATTTCATTGACTTGAAACCTTACATTCTATTGTGGATCTGCTACAATGGCACATGCAAAAGCAAGTGATGCAAGAATACACCTCATACTTAGCTATGATTTCAACTACTCCAAATTTTATTCTTTACTGTGTCTTATTGACACTGTCCTTATGAGTTCACATAAAAAGGACTACACCAGATTCCATTCTCCTCAAGAGGAACTGAGCAGTCAAAAGAAATGGCAGAGGCATTCACCAAGGCTCAGTCCTGTCTTAAAAGAAGTGGAGGTGCTTCACACAAACACAGCACACACTCTCCTCATGCTAGCAATGCAAGTAGCTGTGGCAACAGCAATAGGACATCTACAGTGGTTTAAACTTATTCCTCAGAATAAGAACACCTTTGGCTGCAGGTATATACACACATATTCACACCTCCATAGGGAGAAGGCAAAGACTACTGTCATATGTGGGTTAAGGAGCACAAGAGATTTAATCAACACAACTCACTACAGTAAAAGCAATGGAGTTTCAAATTGCTTTCCAAAGGATGAAAGAAATACAGACAAATGCAATACATTAAAAAAAATAAACAGGTTGTGAGATTAGTATATAAGGAAGGAAGGAAAAACAATCTATGCAAAACCTAAGGATTTGACTTCTAGACAATGCTTTAACATGCAAGCAAAGCTAAGGCATTTTTATCCCACCAAGCCAAAAATATGGCTGGTTTTTAATTCGTTTGTTTGTTGGTTTTTCTGCTCTAATGATTAATGACTTTGCATCCTTTAACATAAGCTCTGCTCTCTAAAACTGTAAGACAGGCTTCTCCTCAATCTGCTACATATATATACTTTGTATACTTCAGCTGCCCACCTCCAAAGAACTTAACGATGTAACAAGCACCTATTGCTCTAAAGAAAAGCAAGAGAAGCAGAGAGTACTAGATCTTTTTCTTTCATCACCAGCAATTTTCTCTTGTAGTGCAAGTTACAAAAAAGCCAGGAAGAAAGTACATACAAAATTTTTTTTGCTCAATTAAAAAAACCCCTAACCAACACATAAACACAAAAAACATCCAACACAAAAACAAAACAAACAAAAACTAAGCAAAGGAAAAAACAAAACAAAACCAAAAAACCCACAAAAATCTGCCAACTAAACAGGACAACGCTCTCATTGACTCTAAGTATATACATCTAAGGGAAGCCCTTTAGCTGGCATTATCTGTTCTGTTTGGAGACACAGCAATGTTGAGAACTGGACCACCTTTTCTGCCCTAGAAATCTTCCATGCTTCAATTCTCATGCAATACAAAAAAGGTGAGAGGAAAGATTGACAGAAGAAGAAAAAGCCTTGGAAATTAGTATATTTGTTCCAACATAAGAAAGACTGTACTTTTGGAAAAATGTTGCAGTTGTTGACATTTGAGAAAATGTTGCAGTGCAGACACTGAATTAGGGAGGTAGCAATGAAAAGATATGAATAAAGACTTGGTAGCTTTGGTAAGTCTGATTCACACTGTCGGTGTGAAACAAGAAAGTGACAGTTAATAATTACTCTTTCATTTATTCTCTCATATTTACATGAAAGACATCTTTTATTCTGCTTTCTAATAGTCAGAAAAGTACATTGTTGGTTTGGTTTTTTAATTGGAATAGACCAAAGTACCTTGACATCACCAGTTGTTGCAAAACCAGTGCTTTGGTTCTGCTGCCAAATTCTCTTTATCTCATGCAATCCACTGTACTTCCCTTACATCCTTATTTTTCTAAGACAGAGATAATAACCTTTATCTCAACATAACATAGCACTGCCATTGCTCCTGCACACACCTTGTCCTGTTGTGGCCTGCTGGAGCACTAGAGTAGACCTGCTCCTTACTAAGAGCTTTTCACTGAGTTATGAGTCAACATTTCAGCGTGTCAAGTCTGCTGTATGACTAACACTAGAAATTCAAATCAATATCCAGTATAAAATATAAACCAAAAGCAATTGGACCATCCGGTACAGCTTCCGGCCAAACTCCAGCTTGACTCAACAGAGATCTCCTTGTTCTGTGGCAGGAGGTGCACAGAGCTTTCTGTATTGGGTCTCAGTTGCCAGAGAGTTCAGGGATTATTTAGGGGCTGGCTGGCCAGCACCCTACCCTTTGCAGGAGCTATCATTCTCTGTCCTTTCCAAGACTGGAATGCCTGCAATCACTTCCCGTCATCAGATCCATGATTATCACGATAGCTAAGATGCATTTATTCAAAGTGTGTTTAAATGGCTACATGAACTCACCACTGTTATATATATAATCATTCTTTGTTCAATTATGTTTGATATATCAAAGTTTATCTGTTCATAAAGCACTATGAACAAGAAGAAAGCAAGATGTACAATAGCAAGAGTAATTTGTATTTAATTTAGTCTGTAATAATGCCTAAAATTTGTATGCGAAACTACACTTTTCTTTTTATCACGTTCATGACATTAGCAAAATGCAGTGTTTACAAAAGACCCCTGAAAATTTTTTACACACTTTGTGCTTTACAGGAAATGAAACTTTTTAAAATCCAAAATTATGCTAGGAGGAATGAAAATAATGTTGCATTCCTGTTATTTCAACATCTCTTAAAAGTCCAGTAAGAATTGATAAGCTGTAAAGACTGACCAGAAGTTATAAACTGCATTTGTATTCTGAGGCCATAACTGGTAAACAATTTTATCTTATCTTTTATGAGAGAGAGCTCTAAGCTGAAGTTTACTGGAAACAAGTGATAAATGACAAAGAAAGAAGAAAGCTTTCCATTTTAAGCATTTACTTCAACAAGCAGCTGATGAGCACAAGACCAGAGCTAAGATGTGATGTAGAGAACACATAAATGCAGATTGTCTGTACCCTCATCTCACTGCAGAGAAGCAGCTCATCCTGACAGAAGTCTAGGATGACATCCCATGCCTTCATTTTCTAACCTCTTCCATGTAACAGTGATTTAGTGCATTTCAAAAGCGTGAAAAAACCAAGATTCTTGTCTCTAAAATGAGGATAAGAATTCAGCTATTATTGACTGATTATTGTGTGCTTCTTTGACTACTGATGCTACTGTAGTCCACTGCAATGTGCCTATACCATACGATGATGATAAACTTTTACCACTATACAGTGATAAAACTTTCGTCAGCAAGTTTGGAACAGCCATACTGGTTGTGAGTTAAACCTCTAAGCCTTGCTAGCTAATATCTGTCAGATTCCAGACATGCCAATCAATTCATGACTGATTATTCTCTCACCCAGATTTCTAAGAATAACAGAGTAAACAGGAGACTTCATATTTGGGAAAAATGATGAGTTTAGTTTACACCTAAATTTCAGGTCTCTGAGGTACTTCAAGAAATTTGCAGAATGAGATGTGTGAACAACTTAAATCTCTCATTCTCAGCAAATAACCAAGGCAATTTAGAAGATTCATTCTATCCCCTAAGGATGACAAATATTTGGAAAGTAAAACCGTTCAAATATATTCTTGTTCAAGGAATTTTTTCCCAAAGCTAACAAAAGGACATAGACCAGGAAAATAGTACTCACCAGAAAGTTGCTTTGTCTCTGCTTTCTATATCTATGAACCCAGATTCCAAAAACATGTCCTTGTAAATTCGACCAACCAGGCAGTACATATCTGAAGCTACTTGGTCTTCCTGCTCTACAAGGGGAATCATAATTTCTAGAGCTTTCTGTCTGTCTCCAGGCAGATTTCTCCTGTTGAAAATAATAATTAGGATTTAAAAACCAATAAAGTTAACAAGAAATAATTTTTCATGACTGTTTTTAATAGACATATGACTTCATCCATGTAAAATGATGGATAGACACAATGTACTATGTTATATATACACACTTACCCCCCTGCTTCCTTTTTTTTTTTTGTCTTGTCTTTATGTCATGGGAAACCTTTATAAATGCTCTTAAACATAACTTCTCTCTCTCATGAAGCATCAGCTACAGCAAAGTACTGAAAACAGCAACAAGAACCTCCAGGGATATTCTTAGAAGGTTCATGTGTTACTTCCTTATAAATTAGAAAAATATGAACCTTGATTTCATATCTAGTATTTCTTTCAATGTAATTCAAGCTCTAAAGGAAAAAAAGATTCAGTCTTGTGTTTGTGATTTTACTTTTTATATACATTTTGACTGTGAAGCAAAATGTCCAAAAAGCACAAACCAGATTGAGTTCCCATGATAGGGAAGATTTAGGAGTAAAGCCAAAAAGACAATATTAAAAGAAGTACTTCAGACAAATAAACCACGCAATTGCAAGCATTAGACACTTCCTGGTGAGTCATAGCTTTGGTACATACATCATTCAGTATCAAAAGTTTAGAATTTTAACATGTTTGTGTACTGAACAATCAAATGACTCAATTTTCAACATTTCCACATCTTGTGTTGACTATCACTAATCCAGATTAATGAATTTAATGAGAACAAAACCAGTACGGCAAATAATGTTTTGCAACACTTAGCTGGTCTTCAGAGACAGAGGTCCCTACTTTTATTTCTGTTTATTTTTCCATCATCAATGCCCTCACATTTCTTGATTTAGGTCAGACTAATCCTGACTAATTGAGCTGTTCCATCCTTCCGTGCTAGTGACCTGGATTAGAAGCAAGAGACACATTTTTTTCACAGCAAAGATTCAGAAGTGCGGAGTATTCCAGACCTGCCTCAGCTAACAAAATATCCTCTACAGTGCTAGTAAGGAGAAAGTTACAATTAGCCCAATTAATTCCTTCTTGGCACACCAAAGCATGAACGTTTTCATGGCTGTCATGGCTTCTAGTTTAATGGCCAGTCTGGAAAGGAGAGGAATAGGAAAATCTCATCTGGACTCCTTTGGAAGTACTGTGTACATCTTTTGTCAGATACTCTCAGAGGCAGCATCTTGAGCCACAGAACCAGTGAAGTATAAGGATATCCCTGAAAAGGTTATGCTGCTGAAGTTTTCCAGGTTTTTAGTGCCTCAATGAACTAGTCCTGTTTTCAAAGACAATTTTGTTTCAGACAACTGTGACCTTGAGGTCTAAACAACACGTTACAACTCCAAGGAACACCTAGTGACCCTTGTGAAAGCTCTGTAGAAGTGGCAGGTACATGCTGGACTATTTAAGCTGCAAAACTTCACATGTTTCTCTCAAAGTGAAAACAAAAAAGGCACAACATCTATACCTTACTTTATCTGGTATAAAGGCAAAAGTAAGGATTTGGACTTTTTTTTTTTCAGACAAAAAATACCAGACAGCTGTTTTGGGTGTTTTTTTCCTTTTCTTTTTTTTTTCTTTCAAAATCAGGTTTGTTTTTTCAAGTAATTCCTTGTGACATGTTTTAACATCACTTTCACATGATGTGCAGTTTTAAGCCTCCTTAGTGAACCTGAATTACAAAATTCAAATCTGTGAGAAGCAGAACTATCTATCGATATTTACTAAACTTAACAATTTCAATACCTGCTGACACCTGGTCTACTCTTTTAAAAGTCAACAGCAAAGTGTTCACTCTGATAACAGCAATGGAGCAGAGAACATCTGTAATGTCCTCTGAAAAAGCACCCCTCTTAGTCACTTGCCTAAATGTCAGTATCCTAGAAAGAAAATCTAGGCTTGGCTTTTACTTAATCCATAGCAGTGTATGTTGCTCCATGTATCACATTTTGCCCATGTTATCAGAGGACATGAAAATTAGTTTATCATCATAATACAATAAAATCTTCCTATGGATATTTGATGAAAGGTCTGCTTCTGTCTCCTGACATTACCAGAACTCAGACTTGAATGAGATGATGTCTTTGCCAGCAAAAATGATGCAGCACTGTCACTCACACAGCAATATTAAAACTGTATTTTACAGAAGTAAAACACTGTTAGGTATTTGTTTGCTCTAATTTAGGTACTGAAACAAAAAAACAATGCAAACCTATGGCAAAACAAATCAAGCATGCTAAAGGAAAAGGAATGAAATTAACAGTATAAGATAAAAAGAAGCTTAGAATCCCCAGAGCTGCTTCAGTCAAAATCATAGGACTGCCTATAAAGATTCTAGCAGGGAACTTCACACACAATTACCCACCCCTTACATAGTTTGAAGTTTTGATTTACTGTTCCATAGCAGAAGGAAGGGTAGATTCTTACCTGTTTAGTGCAAATGCATAATGCAACCTCACATGGTGGTGGGAAGCCAAGTCAAAAGTGGGCAGTTTTTCTAAAGTTTTCACCAATTTCACAATGGAATCATAATCCTTCCAAAAGAAAGGAATAACAAAGTTTTAAGTGGCTGTACTGAGCCTCTATAAACTCCTCTTCAACCTAAGCAGCTATAATTTCATACAAAATACTAAGAAGTATTTTCAGTCCATTTTAAGTTTTATGGATTTCAGTCTCTTCAGTCTCAAATTGTAAATAGCCTAGCACTAATCAGAGATGGGAATATGCACAGTATTTAGCAGGGAAGCCAAATTTGGTCTCCTGTGCTGTTTCAACATGGTCCTGTGGAAATTTTCATGCATCTGTTTCACTATTAAAGTTAGGAACTGAACACATCTCAGTGCTCATATTGTGCAGACATTACACAGCTAACTGCATTTGAATTAAGGCATCTCAAATCTCAGAAGGAGGCATAAGCCACAAAAACAAGACTCTTTAATACCACCGTTTTTAAAGTAGCTTACTCACTAACATATTTAAAAAACAAATAAAAATAAAAGATAAAAATCAAACCACTTCATAATGTTTAAGGAGTGACAGTTGAAATTACGGATAACAAAGCAAGCATTTACCAGCATCATTCCAAAACCTGAAATATGAACTATTTATGTTTCCACAAGAAATGTCACCAGCTTTGGTGAAAAAGAATACATTTGCCTATCAAATGCAGAATGCCACCATAGCTTTTAAATACATGCTGTCCATCACACAGCAGTGCTGAGATGGAGAAGAGTTATTACATGTCATGTACTTTTTAGGTACTGTTACAAAACCCTTTTCTGCTATGGAAAGGCAAACAGTGAAACTACAAAACAAAATTAAAACATCAGAGAAGGCACCAGAAAAGATTTTTACTAGTGCGCTTTATCCGCACATTTGATTAAAAAAATCCGCACCAAAAATTCCTGTGAGAATGTAATTTCATTTACAACTCTTAGCAGTGAACTCCTACCTGGATGTCTCTGTAGGACAGCAGCAAGTTTATTACAATGTCAGCAGACAAGACTTCAACGTTATCGACTCGCTGTCGAATCCTTGCCAGCTCTGCTGCGAGCTCTTTGCCCGTGTAAAGCGTCCGCGCCTTTCTGATGTCGTTCAGAATGGATTCCCGGAAATACTGGCTGGAGAGGAACAACTTCACATCAGCACAGCTCTGCCACAGGGTATGTGCAGAACATGCATTGATGGAACAGTGTCAATGCAGAGATTTGGTCAAGCTGAATTATTAAATATCAGTTTTTCTGAACAGAAGGCAAAAGAGGCTGACACTTATCATTCCAGCTGGAATATTTGTGTTTTACATGGGTGTACAAGAAGACAACTCACCTGGAACTGGCCTGTGCCACCTTCAAGAGCTGAATAAATCGATCCACCAGAGGTAAGCATATGGGCCCAAGCAGAGACTCAAAACCAGGCGGCATCAGCTCTGTGAGTCCCTTTACGAAACTGCTATCACAGCAGTACACCTTGTTATGTGGAGTTATCATGTAAGGAACAAATATGTAGTTGCCTGTGCACATCTGCAGGGAAACAAGGGGCAATATTTAGGGCAGTTATGGCTAGGCAAGCCAAAGTATGAAACACTGCATGTAATACCTGCAGAATTCCTGTTAAAGTCAAAGGGAGACCTGTTGCTTGCTTCAGCAAGACTAAGTTTTGACTCAAAAATTCAGTTTTCACATCAAATATGATATACACCTGAAATGTATTCTTTCAGATTTCTGATCTGCACCCTGTAAAATCAGTCTTTCCAGAAGTATCAAGGTGACCTTAAAATTGTAATTGGCTCAACAGTGGAATAATTCTCAGGCCACACCCTGAAGAGGCAGATGGAATCAAAAGAAGCTGAGGTACTTGCTTTTCAAGGTGACATGATCAGAAGAAAGCAGTACAATTTGGTTCACACATACTGGAAACAGTAACACAATCTGTTGCCTCACAACAGGACAACCATAGAGAAAATTAATCTTCATATGAACAGCAAAATTACTCAAATAGTTTTGCATTCAAAAAGCAAAATAAATTCCCTACTATGTAGAAAATATTTTCAATGGGACTTAAAATCATACGTAGTTGAGAATAATCACTTACAGAGCACCTCAGCATTGCTAAACTGCATTGACTTTTATATATCAAGGTATGACAGATACGTTTCAGAAAAAAAAAAGAAAAAAGAAAAAAAAAAGTGTTTTCCAAGGAAGAGGGAGGCAAGATGTCTGCTGAGTGTGGTATGTGTGTGAGTACAGATTTATGTGCAGAGAAAGTTGCCAAACATTTGCGTTTTAAAGAGTCTTAACTATGAGACAGAATACCAACAAAATTGGGAGGAGTTCCTCAATTTGTCTCTCAAAGCTCAGACTCCTTTGTAGAAAAAAAAATAAAAAATAAAAAAAAAAGTGTCTTCCAAGGAAGAGGGAGGCAAGATGTCTGCTGAGTGTGGTATGTGTGTGAGTACAGATTTATGTGCAGAGAAAGTTGCCAAACATTTGCGTTTTAAAGAGTCTTAACTATGAGACAGAATACCAACAAAATTGGGAGGAGTTCCTCCATTTGTCTCTCAAAGCTCAGACTCCATTACTGAAGTGCCCAGCAGCCCAACAACAAAAGCCTTAAGGAAGCATTTCTTGAGACTCATCATTTTTAGTATGCCTAAATTTCTTCCAAGGTTAATTAGTTTCTGTTCAGCTGCTTTGACTCTCCCAGAAGTCAATACTGCAATGCAGACATCGCTTCTGAAACTCCCTGCCTAGCTGAGCTCCATGCATTGAGAGGGCAGTGACTGAATACTTTTTCAATGAACAATACCAGCTGTGTGCTCAAAACATGCATTTTAACATGCATTATTAGATTTTTAAACCATGGAAGGATTGAGGTAGCCAAGTCTGCAAAACATATGTGTATAGACATGACAGTAAACACACGTTTGTGTACAAATCAGACACTGGCTATGAAAAGTACAGGAACTATTTTTTAATTATACCCATCTTACTATAAAATTGTAATACGTCCATATAAAGGCAATCCCATTTCACTTCTGAGGGGTATCAACAGACTCTGTAAAATCTAAAAGTAATTGGTGCAGGCATTTACATGAGGTCAACTGAGTTCAACTAACACAGCAGTTGTTTGGAGATTATTGTATACAGTGCCTTGCACATGGGTTAATTTAGCCTTCTTTCTGCAACCATTGTGAGCTACTGCTGCTGAAGAGCTAGGGAATATTTATGTCAGTGTGACTGCAGCAATTCCAAAGGAAACTTGAGAACTGGGGAGTATATGACAAATTTTTTAACAAGTAACTAAGGAGTGGGATGCCAGAACCCAAACTGGTTGTCTGTGCAACGGAGAAGTGAATGGATACTTCTATTCAAGAATATCCTAGCATGTAAGGGAATCACATGCTTTCAACAGTGAATGGATGAACTTTTTACCCTGCTAAAATCTAATGAGCCCCACAGTCAAAGGCAGAGGGAAAATTATGAATTTGCTGGAACTGGTTTCAGCAATTTTAAGAGATGGGTACATTGCTACTGGCATAAGAGCCACTATTACACATAGGCAGACTGTTCTCCAGCTTTCCCTTTTTAGGTAAAGGAGAAAAAGTTGAGAAGTCAGAGTTAAGAAAAAGGGTGAAGTACCTACAGATATCCAGAGACAAGCATTTTTCTTCCTAATGTTTATTCAATGCATTAAAAATAAATTCAAAACTGCTTGCAGGAAGACCTTCTCAGGCTTCTGGCACGCTGTTTCCAATGCTGAGGTCTTAAATAAAAATCAGCTCTGAAAAAGGATGTTCCCATCTTTTGAAATTCACAGAACCAAGGTTTACCCTTGTAAAATGGTCATGCCACCTACAGAGACAGTACCAGAGCCTTAATCTTTAATTCTACCAGGAGAAAAACTGCTCTTCCTGCAGATGACAAGTGCCTGAATCCATTACTGAGCATGAGCTCTGAGAAACTCATCCTGAGTGCACCTTCTGTAGCAAGTACATATCTATTTCAGTGAAACAAGAGAGCCAGCAAAAGTCAGTTTATATGCATTCCTCCTGTTAGCTGAGGGGGAAAAGAAAGCTGGTTGTAATATAGAACCTGGCATAGAAGACATGCAGACCCAAGAGTCATTGGAAGCAGTGGACAGGAAAGAACTTAACAGTAAAATACAGGAGAAAACACTGTGGGAAGAAAAGAGAAAAAAATGAATCCATTTTCAGTTGTTCAGAGGGCCCCCAGGGGTCTCAGGAAATTGTCTCAAGCTAGAATCTCACCCTGATATTCAGTAGCAAGTAATGTGGAAACACTGGCCTTTCCCTCAGCCAGGGCATCACTTTACTTCTTAACTTAACCTAGATAGGTATCTTTTGTGGGAGCTCTGTATCTATGAAACCTCTCAAATTTGGCTGAAATTCATCAGACAGACAAACAGGCAGATACAGAACAAATGTGGAGAATGAAAAACCAGTACAAGCTCTTAAGTTTCATTTCCTTAGGAAATGCACTTAAAAAAAAAAGGAGAAAGAGTACACATGCAATAAAGCTAAGAAACACAAGAAATACTGACCTCAATTTCACTTCCCTAGCTAAAGAGTATAGTAGGTAGATATTTAACAGCTAAAACTAACAAAGGCAGACATGCAGTAGCTCTAGCATCAAAAGAAAAAAAGAATCAAAAGTTATGTATTATTTACTAAAGGTGGTGGTGGAAGAAAGATAACAGTGATGACAAGACTGCTTTTGTATAACAAAATCTATAGTCCCCTACTCTGGAGAAACATGTTGTGTCATCATCACAAATTCTCATTGCAAAGAGCCCAACTCCAGCTGCCTTTGGGGTATGACTAGGGTGGGAGACCAAGAGAACCAAACTGGAGGGAAAGCAGTTGTGGAGCTACTCTAAATGTCAGAGCACTTTCAACCATTTTGCCCAAAGCAGAGTGTGTGACTTGCTTCTTTCCTCATTCATCCAGTGATGCAACCTGTCTCAGCAACTTACACTTCTTTCTCATCTTTTTTTTGTCAAAATATAAGCTATGCTAACTTAAGTCAGAAAGGATCAGGTGGTCTTTCTGACACACACTTCCCATCTGCTCACACTTGCTTTACATTTTCACTTAGTGTATATTACTAGACTTGGAAGCTTAAATATATTTAATTTATTCTATGAAAATTTGTCCTGTAATACTCCATCCCAACTCTGTTCCCACAAAATCTGGTCTTTTTTCTAACTGTAATTGACTTCCCTCTATACTCTAAGTCTGTTAAGCACACAAGACAAAACTGTTTCACTTTCATCCATTCTTGTGACTCACTATATATCATGTATAATGAAAGTAACACACAGAAGCCTTTCAATAAATCCAGGATATTTTTGAAGGAGTGGCATCTTAAATACAATTGTAATATTATGTTATGTCAACACCCTTTAAAAAATAAGGGTTGAATTCAGGGGCTTCAAAAATGGGTGGGAATAGACCCCCTTAATCAAGAACAGGCGCTGCAAGTTCCATTTTGCAACCCTCTCAATAAAACCTTCATTATTTAAAGTTGAAAAGCTCAAATTACTCTAATGAAAATTACAAATGGATTGCAGGGCACCTGAGTTGTATGTTGAAAGGCATTACTGAAAACAGCTGGGGCTGGGACAGGCCTGGAGTGTGCATACAGCGAGTTAGATGATAGTTACTGTGGTTCACACTGATGCACAAGAACTCGGGACATGAGACAGGTAACCCTGGCCTAAGCTTCCAGATCAGCTGAGCTGCTTTTATCTATGAACATACATATCAAAGCCTTGGGCTAGCACACTCAGTACCTAGCAACACCAAGTCATTTACTGACACACTATCCATGCCAGCCCATTTCATCAAGTCAGTCAGACTAATCAGAAGGCAGAAGTGCTGGCTGGCATCAGCCACATACATGAATGCTGACAACTAAGTGACGGATACTGTAATTAATTTTTGTAAATGTTTTAATTGCTCTATTTTTCTAATGTCCCTTCCTCATTTACTGAGGACGAATTTAACAATTCCAAAGCATGAGTAATTTCAGTAAGAGATGTGAGATCATTTTTAATAGCTCTATAATTACAGAATTTAAGACAAGACTTCTAGCTAGACCCTCATGGTCACTGGATCATTAAGCACCTCTTTCTTGTTCAATATCCTTCCTCAGCTTCTGAAAGAAATTAATATAGCACCTACTTGTATTCAAGAGATAATAAGAATCAATAGCATATACTTATGGTTTAATGATCTCCTTTCAGCATTCCCCTCTTCTACAGAACTACTTGTGAACAGGGCAGCTTTTTGGATTTGAATGGGGAGACCATGTCTGTTTAGAAAAAACATCATGAAATAAGATAAACACTACTCTCCCTCAAAAATAAGTCTGATGTAATACAAATGATTTTTTTTTCCTGAAAGTTGCACAGATTAAAAAATCATGGCACTAGACAAAGGAACATTTGAGTTCTGGCCAATTAATTCTCCTGTCTTTACTTTTTCTTCAGAAAGAAGGGGAAAATTCTGAAAAATTGCAGAGAGTCAGTGATGCACAGTCCTTTCAATACCCTAAGGTTCTTTACTAACCTCTGTTGGGATCATTTAGCAGTCAAATATCCACAAACAGAGAAAAACTGCCTTCAAAGACAAGAAGCGTCAAAGAAAACAAAAAATTGCCAAAATCAAAACTGTGATATTTTAGCCATGAATGGGAGAATCTAGCAGAATCCCACCCACTTGCCAAACCTTCAGGTCAGCATGCAATAACTTTAATAAAAGAAAAAAAAAATCAGCTGAAGTAATAAAAGTTGCCAGTATCTCTCACAGTAGGAACTGTTCTTCCTGCTGACACTCTTCTAATTAAAAGAACTTTTTTCTATTTCTCCTACTCATCCTTTTGAAAAATATCTGCTTTTATTTCAATTCTTCTGGTGAAATTTTTAAGTGTAGCAGATGGCAAAAACATAAACCAAGTTATTAAATCTATTCCCTCCATCCCCCAAACACACAGTAAATCAACATGTGCTGATGTTTTAATGAATACAGACTCAGTTTAGGTTTACTTTGAATCCCACTCACATGAATTATAGCCTTACTACTGATTTGAAAAGGAACTTAAGTAAGCCTCATGCCTCAAATGAACTGAAGCACAAAGACTGGATCTACACTATCAAATACCTCTCCTTTTTTTTGAGAATATATTCTTTCTTTATATACCCAGCAATATCCTATTGCAGCCATGCTACATCCTAAATGCTTGTTAACAATTATCTTACAGCCTATATGGTCCTTTCATCATATTTACATAGGAAATAAAGTTACCAACTTTTTCCTAGGAAAGCATGTGTTAAATATATTAGTCAAGAATTCACAAAATTAAAGAATAAGCAAGACGTAGTGTTGTATCATAAATAATAAATACCACAGTTATCATTTCCAACAAAATATTTACTGAAGGCTACATAGCATTTTTACATACTTGGATATCAAAAGTCAAACTGGCCACAAATCTCTTGTTGGCTGGATAAAGAGTATTAAAAATATTTACCCCTATTTCCATGGTGAAAGAAACCAACAGTAAAGCATACCCTATGCTACAGTCTTTTAACAGCAGCTATACAGACATTCTGAGTTTGCAGATGCCTCTGGAATGCCTCATCCAGAGTCACAAAATGGGTCAGACACCACAGTGGTCATCTGGTCCAACCTCTCCACTCAAGCAGTATCATCCTAGAGCACATGGTACAGGATTGTGTCCAGACAGTCTGGAATATCTCCAGTCAGGGAGACTCCACAATTTCTCTGGGCAATTTTTTCCGGTGCTTGGTCGCTTGCACAGTAAAGAAGTTTTTCCTCCTATTCAGGTGGCATTTCCTGTGCACCAGTGTCTGCCCATTGCCTCTTGTTCTAGTCCTTGGCTCCACTGAAAAGAGCCTGGCTCTATCTTCTTGACACCCTCCCTTCAGATACTGATAGACATGGATGAGGTTGCCTCTCAGCTGTCTCTTCTCAAGGCTGAACAGGCACAGTTGCCCCAGTCTTTCCTCCTAAGCGATGCTCCTGTCCTTTCAACATCTTTGTTGCCCTGTGCTGGACCTGCTCCAGGAGCTCCATGTCTCTCTTGCACTGGAGATCTCAGAACTGGATGAGTTCTCCCACTCACATTAAAGGAGCGCTACACCAAACTGTCTCTCAAGCTACACCTTAAACAAGAGGCAATTAGCAAAGGCTGTGGAAAACAAGTAAAAATTACAATCATAGAGCTATAAAATGGTTTGGGTTGGAAGGGTTGGAAGGGACCTTAAAGGTAATCCAGTTCCAACATCTGTGTTGTGGCCAGGGACACCTTCCACTAGACCAGGTTGCTCAGAGTCCCATCCAATCTGGCTTTGAACACTCCCAGGGATGGGCCATCCATAGCTTCTCTGGGCAACCTGTTCCAGTGCCTTACCTCCCTCACAGTACATAATTTCTTCCTAATATTTAATCTAAATCTTCCCTCTTTGAGCCTGAAGCCATTTCTGTTTGTCCTATCACTACAATCTGTTCCCTTCAAGTGTTAGAAAAGCAAAACACTGTTAAGGGTGCCCGGCCATACAACACTAACCCTGTTGCTCAATCGCTAATGCCTGCAAGTCAGCTGCCCAAGAGAACAATTCCCATTGCCTCCAAGGGCCCTTCTGGTCAAATGGGAGCAGTACTGCAGCCTCACACCCCAGGCAGCCCCCAAAGCTATCCACTACTCCAGAGTGGTGCAAGCAAACAGAAACTGAACTGAAAGGCGTGCACTTTGTCAAGGTGTAACTTACTGCAGTGGGTTGCAAACCACATGTAGAACACATGTATACTAAACACTCAGATTCAGCCAGAAGTCAAATTTTTAAAAAAATTGCATAGACCTGCAACCTTCCTCCAAAGATGGTAGAATTTAAACCATGGAAAATTATGATGAAATGAAAACTGCTTAGCTAAGACTAGCAATGTACAATCATGAACCATAACCTTTATAGCAACATCTTATGACTGAAACTCTTTACTAGTAATTTCTAGAATGCCTCTGCTGCTTGATTGACCTCAAAAATCAGATAACAGCTGAAAACTAAAACTAAACTAAAGCTTTCAACCAGCAAAGTAACTGCCTCCTGGTAAGGTATCACCCCCTGTAAAAATGTATGGTCTTGGTATTACTGGAACATTTGTAAAAGGCCCAACTAAATAGCTATAAAACCACATATAACAGGAAATAAGCCAACGTTATCTTGTACTGCTCTGCCCAGACAGGCTCCAGGCAGCTTATCCTTGCTATGCAACATTGTATTGACTATTATTAGGAAGCACAAAAATCCAGCAGAAGAACAAAACAGTTGGCAATAAGTTTTTGGGTTTTTTTTTAATCCCACTTATTTTTAGGGATACAAGGTTTAGGAAAAGCAAACACAAGGCATTTCAGTTAGGCAGATATATATAGACACACACAAACTTGTTTTGCAACCTTTTTAATCCCCTGGTGCCAAGGATACCATGGTCCTCATATGGCTGATGTTTGCATGCTGTTAAAAAACATGTTCTAGAACAGCAAGACTGAACTCCTTGCTTATCCATGTGTGAATTTCTTTATTTTTTTCATATCAGTAACCTCACATGACTATTTTTGGTAAGGGTGGGCATCAGAGACACTGCTTCTCTAGAACAGAACCTCTGTCATATCAATTTATCCAAGAATCTTATAATTTATGAAGAAACACAATTTTTATGAAGCAGGTATTATATTCAGTAGTTAGGCATGCACCAACATTGTGCAAGGTCTGCTTCCAGGTAATTTGGCCGACATCATGCTGAAAAAATGAGGAAAATTATTCAAAGGAGCTGCTAAAACTATTTCACTGACTTCCCTGTTCTAATACCAGGGAAAATACTTCCTCCCAGAAAAGATGTTATGTGGGTGTGCTTGAAAACATCTGAGACTTTCAAGGAACACATTCTTTTTCTGGCATACACTGAAGCATTTCTAAAAGCGATAAATGACAGTGTCACAGTTGCCTATCCAAATTTAAATGGAAAACAGAACAATCCTTTCTGAAACAGACGAAGGCCAAGTTATCATACTCTCCTTGAGCTTCGGGGACTGTCATTTAAAAACAGGACAAGATGACATCTCCCCGTTATTCCATTGTACCAGTCATCCCCTGCTGGTTTCCTGCTAAGAGAGCTCTTCCCCCTACCCTCCCAGGAACATTACATTAGTCACACATCATTTTCCCTAGGTCCTAGGCCACCAGAACAAAAACACAGAATGTAATACATTCATTTACAAGAAAGGCCTTACTGTTCTCTTTTCATTTTATGTAAAAGGCCTAACTGATCATTTCTTCCACTTTCATTAGAGAAAGGCGAGAGATTTCTAGTCTAGCACATCTTTCACAGCCTTCTGTGAGTGTCTGAAAAGCACTTTTTGGATAAGAGCTATACAGAAACTCTATAGGGAAGCCTCTTTGCTTTTTTGGGTTTTTTTAACAAAAAAAAAAAAATCTGTAATTTAAAATGCAGCATTAGACCAAAGCTTGCACCGGTTTTGAAGCCATCTTTAGAAATGCCATGCAGAGAAAAGAAAAGACCGCATGTTTTTCAGAATCACATTTCATATGGGCAAAAGTAGTTACTTAATCCACTGTTAAATAAAGAAGTAAAATCAAGAATGCTGCAGTTTTCATGGCATTGAGGAAAATAAAACCTGGCCAATTTCTGAAATTAAGTACTTCATATCCCCCTCTAGAAAATTTTATTCAAATGTATGGAATTGTGCAGCATGCACATAACACCTCAGGTTATCAGCACAGCACTGGGTAGCCTCTATGAAATTATATCTTAGCAAGTGTGGCTACCAGTAAGTCATGAAGCAAAGCCAGGCAAAACTCGACATACCAGATATATATTCTGACATGAATGGCCCTGCTGCTCCAGAACAAACCACACTGGAAAAGCAGTGTTCTCCCAGCCACACATCTGCCTCCATTGAACTTGGGAGTGATAAAGGGTAGGGAGATTTGGAAGGTCAACCTCAGAAACCAAAGGGACATCAAGGTGCAGAAGCCTACAGTTTAATAATGACTGGCACTCAGACCACTGAGACCTGCACTACATTTGGAATAACAGCTCCAGGACACAACTTCTAGAAATAAATAGTCGCTTTACAAATGTACTTTATATATATATATATATATATACACACACACGTCTGTATATCCATACAAATATATATATTCACATAGATATACACACATTTATATACGTACATATATAAGCACATACATATATTTACACACACATATATACATGCATACACATATATATACACACTTTTTATTTTCAGAGCTGTAGCCATGGGTTTCTAAAACGAGCAACAGTTTCCAAATAACTCTATTTTCTAATAGAGTATTTTTAAAAAACATTAAAGAATACTGAAAAGAAAAAGGCAACAACAAAAAAAAAAGGATAAAATGACAAATGCAAATGGGTGTGAGATAAAATGAGAGACAAGTAAAGGCAGCAGAGAAAATACCACTGATAGATACAGGCAAGGTAAGAAGTGAGCCTGGTACCTAGCAACCAAGTGATTTACTCAAATTTGCTGCTAGAATTTCTAGAATTCTACATCAAACTGCAAAATACAGTCAGAGAGTGTTACATGATTTGTGTGAAAAACAGAACACAAACAACATTAAACGAAACAGAAGTTTGGAATATTTATAATTCAGCTGAAATCCATACATCATACTTACATTATTCTTCTGGAAAATAATTTCCTGAAATAAAAACAAAAAAAAAGAGAAAATGTTGATAGCACTAGGAAAGATATTTGATCAGTATGACTTTCTAATATGACTGTTTGCACACATGACAAGAAAAGGTTGGTTGACAGATGTTTTCTTACGCTTGTCAAATCAACATAAATGACATATGGTCTCAAAGAGACAAAATTACTATAGAACCAAGTAGGTACATACAACTTATGTATACGTAAGAGCATATCTGCTGTCTGCATGTTAATATACATATATACACCTATATACATATCCCTCCCTTTACAGATTTTTTTTCTAGAGGGATGATGTCCAAAAGTCATCTATTAATAAACATCTACTCATATTTGAAAAGTCAAATATGATAAGTAACATTTTGCTACAGGAGAAACAATCAAAAATAATAGTAGAAGAAGCATTCATATGAGGTTTTTAAATATTCCAAAACTGCTTGAAATTCACTTGGCTCTAATAATCAGATGCAAAGTTCATATCTTTACATTTTCAATGTGAATTTTCAGATAATTAGAAGAACACCCAGATGGAAAGAGCAGATTCCTGCACACTAATCCAGGTGGTACAGCTCAAGTGTAAACCGCTTCTGAACAATTGCTTCCAGCATGACTTGTCAGCAAGTTCTGATCCGAGGAATTGATAACCATAACAGATTTATCAGACAGCTTTGCTCTGCCACTGGGACTGGTGAGCAGCTTCACCAGCACAACAGCATTAAAAACAACCACAGTGTCAAACCAAGGTCCCTCATACTTTCAGTGTTGCTTAAGTCAGGCTTTGATAAAACTGCTCTTCTCCCTGTTGAGAGGGCATATTTCACATAGGAGCATTTCTAGCTTTCCAAGTCTGGGTCATAAAGGTCTGGTCACATCCCCCAGCATGGACAGGGATCTCTTTGACTAGATCAGGCTAATCAAAGTCCTGCCCAGCCTGGCCTGAATGTTCATGCAGAACAACATTTCACCAGCAAAAGTTTACTTACACTGCTTTGTTCCCTGATTAAATCATGTGCTGCAGTTCTGTATTTCTTTCATTTTCAGTTTTTTAATTCCCCCTTCCATACAAGATTAAAACTGCACATGCTCTCCTGCATTGCTTCTACTCTTACCTGCTGGCTGTAACAAATACAGGAACAAACACTGCCTCAGAAGATGTCCCAGTATGCCCACAGCTACTTTTTTTTAGGCAGTTACTAAATAGTATGGAATAGGTCTCACTTTTTGACTAATACCCTACAGACTACCAAGAGCAGAAACACAAGCCCAGTTCAAAGCTAAGGGAAACAAAAGGGAGTCTTTCAGTCAGCAGAGTACTGGAGGCAACTGTGACATCCAAGTCCCCCTGCGCAGAACCGGGCTTCCACTGATGCCAGTAGGAATCCAGCACGTGACCCATTTACAAAATCCAGCTCTAAACTAGTAAAAAGTTCTTCCAAGTGCCCAAGAAACCCTGATGCCTCACCCCAAGTGATTTCTCAGTGGGAGTTGGGTATTTGGCTCTTTACCCAGGACAATGCAATTCTGCTCTGCTTATACTATAGATCATTGTACTTATACAACTGAATTAAATTCCCAGGTACATCTTTTATCATTAACATTATTTTTAGGGCTTTTATCTGTATACACTTTGTGTTGCAAGAATAATTGGATTGCAAGAGGTCCAGTTAGCTGAGAAAATTTAGAGGAGAGAGCAAAGGGAAGAAACTGAGTTACTAAGCATGTCCCTCCAAAATATAGGGCCAGTCTGAAAAAAAATGGGACAGAATTAAAACCAAATAGCCTGCACTTGCCAGAAGCAGTAGAAGCAAACCCTTCCTGAGTGGTGCTGGTGCCCAGACTGCAGTCTGACTCACCAAGCTGCTCACTCTAAATTCTTCTTCTCAGCAAAGCCTGGAAGGGAAGTGCAAGAGCATAAAACACCTCCTGAGTAAAGCCACTGCATCTGAGAGGAGGGAAGTAATTGAAAAGATTGCCATCCAAGTTGGCTGTCCTTTCCCATCATGGAAGTTGCTAAACCTTTTGGATAGTTGCAGTAAGAAGCAAGTACCAACTCCTTGACTGAGAAAATTCACAGCCCCACAGATTATCTTAAAACACCCTCTTGCCTTAAACCAAAGTACTGTAACTATGCACTGAGGCACGAGTTTTGTTTCTACTACTCTATTACACTGCTGCTAATCTCCAGCACAGCAGTCCTGCAGGTACCTGATGCAAACAGCTGCAACTCAGCAAGATTTAGCAGGGGGTATCAGGAGGTCCCATAAGGTTTGGCAGAAACTGCTGATTTAGACAGAAGCTAAAGCCTAAGGATTATTTTGATGCCTACACACTACCATTCTCACAGGATTGTTATTACTGTAACAGTTTAACAAAAACACCAGAAATTCCCTTGAATGACAAAGTCTTGCATTTAGTTTCTCATCTTAAATTTGGCAAACTTCTCTTTCCATAAACAGCCATTTAACAGCTAGGTATTTAACTGCAATCAAGCAACCTACATCTTTCTCTTTAGAAAACTAAACTGAGTTTTACAGCATTGCATTGTAGACTTCTTTGCCAGGCCTCAGAACATTTTTTTGCTATTCTGCTCTGAACCACAAGTGGCATGTGTATTCTTACAGAAAGAACTTATTTCAAGTGTTATACTAGCTGTAACTTGCTCTCCAAACCCCTTTTTCCACTCAGAGCTACCTTCAGTGACTGCAGAGACTCTGCATTTGTGTCACAGTAGAGGATGATGTTGTTAGCCATGCTGAAGCTCTCCCTCACTCCCAGATGGTAGAACAGGGAAGGCTGACGGAAGGCATCACTCATCTCTACCACAGCAATATCTGCAGAAAGAAATAAAAAAAAAATATTATCAATGCCACACATTTCTAACAGTCAAATACATCTAGGCCATGTTTCTTCACACAATTTATTTTGGTAAGAAGACCTGGCTTAAAGTAGGAAATAAGAGATCTAGAGGGATTTCCCCTTTTTAGCTATTATGCTTGAATTTTGAACATACTCAGCAGGATGTGGTTTAGTTTTTTTCTGTTTCACTATTACTCCTCTATTTGTTCTTTAAATGAGACCTTAAAATGGTAAAAATGGACAAACCACTAATCAAGAGATGGAAAAAAATTAATTGCTGTCTTGAAGAATAAAATCTGCTTGGTAAATCTATACATGGTGAATGATAACCTTAGGAAACAATAAAAGAAAAAAATTACATTAGCTGTATTTTTCCCTTTGTGCAAGTCACAATAAAAATTCATGTAATCTTTAACATACTGTATATATTCTGTACTAGAACTTGGAAGAAAACAAATTCCAATATAAATTACCATTCAGATCTATTTTGATTCATATAGATAGATGATAGAATGAGAAAAAGACAGAATACAGATGCAGAGAAGCAAAGAGGGAGTGAATATATAAGGCCAAAGAAACTCCATATAAGTAAAAACTTTACTGTGCAGAGAATTCTGTTCATAACACATTTTACCTGTGTGAATAATGCATGCAAGCACATACACGAACGCTTATAGAACCAGGAATGTAGTCCACAATTTCTCCTAAACCATGTGCTTCTCTTGACAAGATTTGCACCAATGCCAAAGTATAACAAGAGACAATTAACTATTTATGCTGACTCTTTGTAAGATTCCTGTTATACCAGGCAGCCTATTTCCACTGCAAAAGTCTTGTGGAATTAAGAGAGCAAAGCAAGCAAACTGACTCATCTCCACCACCTCTTCTAAAACACTTTTCTGTCTTTTCACCCAATTATTTTTTTCCTTAGGTTTCAGGAAAAAAAAAAGAAAAAAAAAAAAAACACCAAAAAAACCACCAGAGAAATAAGCTTCTGTTAAAGAGTAGAAAAAGAAAAGCAGCCTGGTTTCCAGTGTCTCTCTATGCTTTCTCGTTCCTTTGGAAGCTTGATAAGATAGATAGCAAGATAAGCTCTGTAGGGAAAAAGCCTATATACCCTCAAGTTTCTCTACTCTAATCAAATCTAATCAGAGATTCTATCTCTAACCATAACTTCTCACCTCACCTATTTACTTAGATCATCAAAACTGAAATGAAGATGTTCAATAAAACATAAGCCTTGTGGTTGCACTCCGAAGAGGGGAAGCTATGTCTCTCCAACTTGTTGAAAAGGAATACCTTTGAGCCATCTACTCTCCAGTAATGTGTTTCTGTAACTGGCCTACAGGCTTATAAATTATTAAAAACCTGAAGGAAAGATACAGAGGAAAGCGCGAATATTTGCCTACAAGCCTAGGCTCTTCAAAAAACAAAATTAAAAGAAGGAGACTAATATTTCATAAAAGAAGATATTTTCACACTTAAAAACCTAATATTAAACTATGTTTTATAAAAGATTCATAATTTGTGTTCTAAGCACCTCCCTCTGTCCAATTCCACATAAATATTTGCAGTATGGATGCCATCAAGTTTTATTGAACTAAAAAAGGCAGTGCACTACTAAGATTACACATATATTCACTTTCATTAATTTTTGGAAACTGAAGCATCACAAAAGCCAAACAAGAATGACAATACGGCCACTGTATTTTGGGTGAGATTAGAGTCTGTTTATGTTCTTCCAAAAGTTATATTTTTAACTGCTCTTACTCACATAGAAGTCTAATCTTGAGCAACTCTAAATCTATGGTACATAGCTGTTAGTGCCAAGCAGGAGGAAAACTTGCACAATGTGCCATGACTTAATTCTGCAATCTTGCAAGATAATGCGCTCTCACTAGAGTTGCAAAACTAAGATTAAAAGAGAAATGTTATTTTAGATGGAGTCTAATCAAAGCTAAATTACAAAAAACACTTGAGAAATCCTATGTTAAAATGGCAAGTTCCTAAGATCATGACGACGGAAACAGAAACTCAAAAAATATTATATGTGTATATACATATTACTGTCAAGGTGGCCAAATACATTGAACAGAGTCTGACACAGGACCACACTGTAGGAAACATTCTTGGGTCCTGTACCATCCCTATCATAGTAATAATAAAATAAAAATAAAATAGAAATAAAATAAAAACAAAATAAAAATAAAATATTTTAAATAAATAAACAAATAAATCGAAATAAATTTTAAAAATAAAATAAAAATAATAAAATAAAATAAATAAATGTATTTAAAAATTAAATAAATAAATAAAATGAAAATAAGATAAAATAAAAATATATTAAATAAATAAAATAAATTAAAAATAAAAATAATTTAAAGATTAAAACAAAATTAAAATAAAATTTAAAATTATAAATTAAAAAATATAAAATTACATTTAAAAATATATTTATTTTAAAAATTAAAATAAATAAAATAAAATTATAAAAAATTTAGAAATTAAAAATTAAAAATAAAATAAATAATTAAAAAGAAGAAAATTTTTTAAAAAAATAAACAATACAGAAATAAAATAATTTTACAATTAAAAGAAAATTTTAAAAATTTTAAAATAAATTTTACAAATTTTAAGAATTAAATAAATAAAAAATTAAATAATTAAAAATAAAAATTTTAAAAATTAAACATTTTAAAAATAAAGACATTAAAAAATAAAGAAATTTAAAAGTAAAAAAATTAATTTTTTTTAATTACAAAGTAATAAATTAATAAAATATAAATAAAAATTAGAAATAAAAATTAAATGCAAAAAATAAAAATTAAAAAATTAAAAAATACAATAAAATAAAGAATTAAAAATTCAGAAATAAATTTAAAAATAAAATAAAATAAAATACCCAAACCATATAGAAACCTTGAGTTACTTACATAGATGAGGGAAGGACCATGAGTAAAGAAACATCTGTATGAAACAGTACACTGAGATACTGGGATAAACTTTTCTGTGATTCTTGTATTTCTTATGTAACTAAAGAAGAAAAGATACATCAAGACTTCTGTGAAATCCTTCTGGATAACCGCATTTGACAGATAAAGCAGTGTCTTCCTTAGAATAGGTCCATCTTTTGTGAAGTTTTCCTGCTCATTCTAGCAGTTATGTATTTTAAGATGAAGATGTCACTCACAACAAAGAGATCAGATTTCTCAAGTTCAGGTTAGGCCTCAGGGCTGCTATTGCAATTTCCTAGGGGAAACACCCAAATCTTACCTGCAATTCCAACAAGCCAGGAAAAGTATATGCACTTTTGAGATCAGACGTCTATCCAAATAAAGAAACATATGTCCTAAACCAGCTCTTCTGACAGACCTATTTCTGACTATCTTCTTTCACAACATCAAGAGAGAAACTCCTCTGATCAAAGGAGGGATCAATGTACTTGACAGAAGTGAAGGAGGCAAATACTATGCAACTGATTTGGGAGAAAAAAAAAAAAAGGGATAAAAATCCCACCACAGAAACAGGACTGGTAATGGTTCGTATAAAGCGCCTGAAATGTACCGTCAAGTGCACTACAAAACAGCCAAACACTATATTCAGTTACATAACATATGAGTAAAAGTTTAGCAAAGATGAGCAAGACTGATGGTTTTCAAGACAAATCTAAGCAAAAGTATACATATATATAATATATATATATATATATATATGTAAATTCTCATTAGTTACAAAGAGCCAGGATTTAGCTAAGCCCAAAAGAACTGTTTGGGCATCAATGCATAAACTGCCATAATCGTCTTTATCAGGTTCTCACACTCATTTGCCCCAGATGAAATCAATCTAACATTCTGATGCCACAGAAGACAAGTTTTCTATTCACTGGAGAACAGTTTCATAAGTGGCATTGAAAATGGTATTTCAGTGAAGGTGGAGGAATCAGCTCCACAGTTACAATGGAACCACCCCCTTACCAAAACATCTGTGGTTTGAGTTTCAAGGCAAGTAAAAGCCTGATCAAGCACAGGAATCAGAGTAGAGCTCTCTCAGCCTCTAAGGTCTCAGGATGAAGCACTCTGAAGACCAGGAATGTCAGTTCACTGACATAATTCACTTCAAATACTCTTGCACACCAATGTTGCAGCAAAGAAAGTCTGTTCAGGTTCCAGCAGATAAATGAATAGGGTGGGTATGGAAGCACACTGCATAAAATAGGAAGAAAAGACAAAAAAGTGCAAGAACTGCAATTTTTGCAACCTCACTGGCTGCAAGAATGTGAAATTAAATGTTGTGCCCAAGATGAAAGTAAGGGATAAAATTTACTGTAATTCATGAAAGTCAACCTGATGACAGATCGCTGATACTAAAGAAAACGGGTATAGAACAGTCTTTATCTTTTTTAGTCATTTTTGACATTACAGCTAGAAAGTCTTACAATAGGTCTTGCAGTAAATTCTTGTCTCCTGATAGTTTATGAACAATAAAGTCTAATCACAACCTTCTCTCCCATCTCTTTAACAGCTAGCATGCCTAAACAGATAAGACAAGTGCATGACAAACATAAGACTAGAGCTTCATTCACTCTGGCCTAGGCAGCAAAACCAGCACAACCCCAGCAGCAGGCAGTTCAGTGCCCATGTCCTAAAGCACCCTGTGTGCCTGCTGCCAGCAGCCAAACGTCCTCTAATGAGGCTGCCTGTGCACACATTAGCTGAGTAACCACACACTGAGCTGCAGACACATCAACTACTGCGCAATCACACTCTAGCCTGTTATTAGCCTAACTAACATCTACACCAACAATAGCTTGAAACACACTACCACACATTCAAGAGAACAAAGTATCACTGCAGCAGTAACTGGCTTCTTATTATCCTGGGAAATCAGATTCATGAGTTGGAATTAGAGGCAACCTACTTTAACCCTTTTTGCCTGAGAAGCACCAGAAAAGTACACATCTCTGAGAAGTTTGGCATAGATTAAAACTATCTTACCAATCATTCCTAACTGTGATGTAAATCCACTTAGTTTTCTTTAAGCTATCTGTGCAAAGACTGAGAACCCTACAAGTAAAATCTCTACTAATTAACTTGTCTTAAGAAATGGTAAAAGCTCAAGAATATACACAAAGGGTAAGTGTCCATTAGTGGATACAGAGCCCTTTGCTCTTGGCTATAGCCATGACTTTAGTCACCAAGACAGTGATAAACGAAATGCAGTGGTCAAAGTTCATCTCCTACTCATTGTTTTAAATGTAACAGAGCAAAGAAGAATGTTTAAACAAGTGCTCTGAGATATGTTACACGTACACCCTACTTTTTGATACTACCTACTTACCACAGTGCTGCCAGGAAAAGCAGTGAATACAAACAGAGCAGCTATACAACTAATGAATGTTTATGTTTGCTATTATCTTCTGATTAATTGGTATTAAACACATGACCATTGCCTTACATTCACTGTCCCACAATTTATCAGGGGAAAAGGAACCATGATAACGGCAACATCTGAGACCAGGATTCTGTGTTCTTTTCCACTTGAGGGCTAAAAGAGTAAGATACCATTCTGAAAAGATATAGAAAAAAAGAAAGGAGGGCAAAATTTAATTCAATGCAAGTCTGAGTACCAAAATTATTTCATACTGCTATAGCAGCTCTCCATTCAGCCCTAGAACAATGATATGACGACACTTACTATTGGGCAAACTTTCAGAAACAAGCAAGGAATATCCTTATCTACTTCAACTTCTTTATGACTCTCTGTGCTTGGCATAGATACTTTCCTGTTTACCAGAGACTGCCTGCATGAGGTAGGAAATCTGCTTTGGCAATCCCAACACGTCAGTACAGATTGGTAATTCTGGTTCAACCGTGCAAACCACAGTGCCACTGACTTGTCAACAGCACTGGACCCAGACATTTCCTGTCAAGAGTGTCTCACATGGCTCCAAGACCGGAAACAACTGATGGGAGCCACTGAGGTGAGAATACCCAAACACAGGTGAATGGCCAACCTCCCAGGAAACCAGTCCAGCCAAGCCAGTCTGTTGGGAGAGGCTAACAAAAAAACAACAACAACAACAGAAAAAAAAACACCAAAACAAAAAAAACCCTCAAAAAAACCCCAAAACAAACCCCAAAAACTTGTAAAGGTGTCTGAGGCTTGAACCCCCAAAACAAACCTCAAAAACTTGTAAAGGTGTCTGAGGCTTGAATATAGGGAAGGAAAAGCAGGTAATGATGGCACAGGCAAGTTAAGTATGCCCTATACTAGAGGAAAAGCAGGGTATTTGTAGAGGCTTGAACTTATGCAAAATTTATGCAAAAGGGCACCAAAACAAAATCATGCGATGGACATGGGCTAGTTCTTATCTAGTGAAATGCATTATGACTTAGGAATCTTACCTTACTGTCTCAAGACAGTACTCCTGTCTTGAGCAGTCTCATTTCTATCCAATGTAGGCAGAGATCTACCGTCAATGAAGTACAGATCAGAGCCTGTCCTGCAACCTACCCAAAAAGGAGTTTCTGAGCACAAATTCCCAGAAGATAAAACACAAACCCAGCTGTCTGGTGGGTGGTCACTTTCCAGATGGTGCATAACACAGAGTTGAACTAGAAAGAATTAGAGCATAATACTTGCCCAAAAAGCACCTTTGGATACAACAGTACCAGTTTTCCCCCATGCTGGTATTAAGAGCCCACTGTTCCTTGAACAGCTAAACTGAGTTGAGCTGCTCTTGAATTTCAAAGTGAACTCCTACACCTAGACTTGTAAGTAAAAAAGGTATGATTTCACTTCAGATAAACTCAATAAACAGCTTTTACTGTTGGTTCTGACCCTCTTCCACATTTGTATCAGATCTAGTGTGGTCAATACCCAGTGAGACAACTCAGCCTCTCTGTTTGCTTGGAGGGGTGGGGTGAGTGTGCAGGATCAGCTGACTCCTGGATCAGTTAGATGATCTCACTTTCCACCCACACAATCACTAGGTCCTATATAAAGAAGGCACTAGACACCACAACATCTGCAAAGATGCAGTTGAGTACCTACTTAGTCCTGCTTGAGAGTCACATATTGTTCCAGGGGGTAGGTAAATTTTAATCCTCTATACAGACATGGATGCAACATCCACTTGTTTAAGAATCCCATATATAACATCACAGGAAGAAGAGTTATTTAAGGAACAACACAGAAAAGAAATAAAAAAACATATACACAGTCTACCTCATAACATTAGGCATCTATAGCCATACTGACAGACTCTAAAATGAGTATGTGACTCAATTTAGGTCTCTAGGAGTTTGTTCATTAACAAAAAAAACCCCAAAAACCCACTAGCTAATCATGTAAAAGCAATCTTCCCTCCTTTTAAAACATTAATAATTGTTGATTTCTTTCTAGTTAAGGTAAGAGAGAAGAACTATTTAAGTTAAAGGCTGACAATGTGCAAGAGCAAATATAAGATGTCCCTGTATGCATTTAAACCACAAATCACAAGAAAGATCATAATCTACAAATCCAGATGTCCTGGAGATTCCCCCCACCCCCGTAAATGTTTAACTGATTGGCAGTTATCTGCTGTCACACAGGAGTATTACAAAACTTGCACCCTGTCCCAATACATCAAGGTGCTCCTTAGTAACACTTGTGCATATTGATTCCTGCAAACTTTTGTAGTTATCTGCCTCAGATCATTCTCACAAAATCAAATGTAATACTTCACCAAGTAGAACCAACCAAGCAAGGAGGAGAAAAAACAAGTTACTTTTCTTTTTGCAACAACAGTATTCAAAACCAAGATCCTCCAAGAGAAACTCTGGCCTTTTTGTCTGCACTATGCTTCAAAGATGTTAAGGGAAAAGAACCTCTTGCTTCTGTAATCAAAAACTGATGAGAGATAAGCTGAAGGCAATTACCAAAATAAAACAGCAGAAGGTGGCAATGAACTGGTAACAAAAACAAAGTTATAACAGCTGATAGAAAAGAAATGAGACAGAAAGATAGAGATGACAAACAATAACACATTGTGTCGGAATTAACACATCAAACTACGCATCAAAACCTAAATTATTGTGTCAATGATCTGAAGACAACTGAAACAATATAGAAAGGCTTTCTGATGAAGAAAAAGAAAACAGAAGCTCGAGTTTCAAAAAATCCACTCTCTCCTAGCCCAAAACAGGATTGTAATGTTATCACATGATTCCAACCCCCAACAATTAAAAAAAAAAAACACTCTCAGATCAATGCATGTGGGAGGAACTCAGGATCAGGCAAGAATAAAAGATGACAAGCAAACAAAGAGCCATTTATTCAAAAATAACTCCAATATGTTCAGACTCATTGCATCTGTATCAATCCTAGTGAAACAGGCTCCCTAGTACCAATAACACCAAACACTAGACTACCTTACCTCTGAACTTTGCATCAGAAAAAATACTCAGATCACAAAGGGGTAACTACTGAAGCTCAGCTGAAGGCTGGAGCACATTACAGGACTAGAGTAGGATCTGTACCAAATGTCATTTAAGCAATCCACAGACAGAACAGCAGAAGTAGGCAATGAACACAAGGCAAGTTGTAACAAACTTGTACTTCTACATTGAGAAGTTTCGTTCAGAAGATCTTCATCATTGCAATTTTTTCAAAGAAGACCAAACACTCCTTTGGCCTGGACAGGATCTTAAGCAGGCAAACACCTAGACAGACAGATAGACAGATAGATAGATGGGTGGATGATGTGATGGTATTTGTGAGACTATTTTTGTTTATGTTCTCATGTTATGTGTCTTTGAGATGCAAGATGAAAGAGTGATTATTTAGTCTCTGGAGAAGTGACTGAGCGTACCCAAGAAGAAAGAACTTGTAAGAACACAGGTGTGCCAACAGAAAAGTTCAGAGAAGAAAGGAGAGTCCTATGAAAACCAAACAGAGAGGTCTCATGGGTGGTGGAAAAGTCTGTGTGAACTGTAGAGTTTGCTACAGCTCAAAAGTTTCAGAGAACATTAAAGCCAAAGAAAGAAAAAACAATCCACCTTAAGGACAGGACAGGCAGGAGAAAAAGCTGATCAAAAGTTCTTTTTATTTCTGCCTTTCCTGTTTGGTTTATTTCTGACTTAATGACCTCAACTTTTCTCCACCTAAAAAGTCTTCCAATTTGGGGTTTTGTTTTCCTAAAATCTAACTATTTTCACTTATAACATAGTTATATATTTGGTTTCTTTGCTCAGCTCACTGTGACAAAAATGTCTAAGCAGATCCACCTCCAAGCTTCAAAAACGAAGTTTCATTGCAGCATCTGGAGGGATCAGATCCAAATTCTGTTTAACTCAGTATTTCTTCTCTGCCAGAAGCCAACAGGCAATGTGGCAGAGATGGTAAGAATGGTGCAAGTAAAGACTGAGCTTTTTTAAACAATACAAACACATGTATAGTAAAATGTTGAGTTACCTAGAAAGCTGAGTATCAACAAGTAATTTAGTGCTCAATATTATGTCAACAATTCAAGATACTTTTCTTCATGTATGATACTTTGCATCCACTCTCACTGAACTTCAGCTGTCCTTTAGCTGCTCATTTCCTTGGTACCATAAAACCTTCTGCAATTCTTTACTGCCTAATCTCTAAAGTTTTGACAAGCCTGCACCAGAAAGAAATTTTCAGATCAGCCGTAAAACTTCTGAAAAGCCCAATTCAAAACAAGAAAGTACAGAACAATCCTTTTTACAGCCTGGTGTTCTACAGGCAACCTTGCTTCATTACAAAACTTATCTTCTGTTCCTTTCCTTTAAGAGTCCACTTAAGTGTTATAAGGATGTCATCTACAGCCATTTTGTCCCTGTAAGAGCATTTGGTAAAGTATCCCATCAAAAACTTTTTGACATTTCAATATACTGTCTTAAATTAATTACCCTTAAGTACAGGCTTATAAGAGGAGTGTGATTTCCTTCTACAAAAAAGTCACTTCAACTCCTCCCTGCTGCCAGATTTTACCTATGACTCTCAATGATGTGCTCTTTATTTATATTTTTAACCCATCTGCCCCAACATAATACCGATACAATCTCCCACTACGATGCTGCCAACATCAACTAAAGTCAGAAGTCATGCACCAAAAAATACCTATGACTCTCAATGATGTGCTCTTTATTTATATTTTAACCCATTTGCCCTAACATAATACCAATACAATCTCCCACTACGATGCTGCCAACATCAACTAAAGTCAGAAGTCATGCACCAAAAAAAAAGCAGTCTTCAGCAAGTATTACTCAAACTTTTTTTGAAACTGTCTTACTAAGGCTTACATGAAACTGACTTTACTAAGGCTTTTACACATTTGTAAGTTGTTTATTCATTTGAACAAAAGTTCTCCTTCCAAAGGGCATCATTCCATTTCTTCATCTGCTTAGCAATGCCACCTGTTGTAGATTACTTTAAAATTTCTGTTAATAAACAGCACACATTCTCTGGAAGGAATTTTCCTTAGGATGTCTTTATGCCATCTGAAAGCTCTTCCTCTTTTTAGCTAATCCTGTCAATTTCTTGTTTAGAAGAAGACATCTTGCTCATTTTTACATAGGTTCTAGTAGAAATGTGGCCTGCACCAAGAAGAGCTAAATGTCTAAGGCAGACTGTAGACACTTCTCAAGAAGGCCAGAGCAACATCCATTAAGCCACTGAAAGGACTCCAGAAGCGTTCCCTAATACAAAGATACACAAATATTTCTTCTAACATTATTTTCAAGTAATGAGAGTTAATGTTTTCCAATCCAGTGATACCAAAAATGGTTTAAACTTAGAAGATTCATGAGCAATAAGTACAGACTGAAAAATAAATACAAGCACTTTAAGATATGATGAACAGCATCTGGAATGCCTGTAAAAAATGGGAATCTTCCTAAGCCTCTGAAAACTTCGAAGCAGAATTTTTCTAAGAGATGTAAACAAACACATCTGTTAAATGTCTTTATTTAATCATGCAAATATTTCCATTCTAAAAAAACCCCCTATTTTTCATAAATAATACAGCACTTGAGAATTTTAAACCCCCAAATTTCATAATAATCAAAGACTATGCCCACCACTCCTGGTTCTCTGCACCCTCTCCACAAAAATCAATCTCTGCCTTGTAGCATTTTCACTGCTGTGTCCAATGCTTTCTCATGAACAGAAAGGCTTTGACAAAACTAACTGCCTGAAGGATTTGGAATTTCACATGCCAAGTTTTCTGATGAAAAACATCACTGTCTCTTAAAAAGTGCACAAATCATAGCAAAAAGGAGAAGAAAAAACAACTCCAGAACCACACGGTACATTCTAAAACATCTGGAAATTCAACAGTCTGAAGAGTTTCCAAGTCATTTCATGTGTACACAATATATAACAGGTCTTAGCAAACCTATCGCTCAGAATGTTAGTCCTTTTGAAGACTATTTAACTATGGTCTTGTATGGAAAAGTGCTTCTTTTCACTTCTTCTAAAGCAGCTTACAGATAAGAGTTAGAAAGTCAAAATTCAAAATTAGTCATTACTCCTTAATAAATCTTTCCTTCCCATTCCTGATTTTAGATTACACCACCTTTTCCTTGGTTTTTCTTCTGAAAAGATCCTATCTAGTCAGTCTCCATCTGCATGGAAACAATTCCATGAATGATTCTGATAATCCAGTTTTTCCCTTGTCTGTGTCTTCCACCAAGACCCAAATTCTGTTTTTCAAATGTGATGACGCACATTGTAAAGACATAGTACATCACATTTATACAGCAAACATTTCTTATAGTTTTTTCCTTTCTTTCTTTCCTTGTGACTGCTGGCAAGTTTATTTATTACTCCTATGAGGTTTTCAGTAATTCATTCACAACAGCTCTAACCTCTGTTACACACCCTAACAGATTAAAAAAATAAGCATACCCTGCAGCATTTGGTAGTTTTGTGTCTCTGTCTATTCATTTGATTTTAAAATTGGTCTAGTGACTGCACTAACCAATAATAAACCCAAAATAAACCTGTATAAGCACTAGTTGATCAGTTGTTTCCTTGCTCACAGATTTCTAGGTAGCAATGCATGTTCCTTCCCTATGAACACAGCAATGAATTTATTATTGCTAGCACATGAATTTATTATTATTTATTGTCTATTTGCAATGTCCTAAATATTTGTTGTTTAAATTCAAAATATTATGTCTTTTCCTACTCATCTGCACCTTACAAGGTCTATTTATGTTCTATTTCAAAGAAATCCTTGAAAAAAAATAGACATATCAGTATCTGCTTCCATACCTCATATACCTTATCCATTTCCAGCCCCTCCTTAAAAAAAACAAAACAAAACAAAAAAAGAAACTACCACCACTTTCTTTCAACAAAGCAAGCTGTAGAATTACAGTTAAGCTGCTTTTCCCACGTAACACTACTACTAAGGCTTCTCAAGTCAAACATGATTTGAAAGCAGGTAGGACAATCTTCACAGGGCTTGGTCAGACCTTAGTGATCTGTAAGTCACAAGTACAACATTTTCACACAGCCTTCCTTGCAATTTAGCAGGAAAAAACCCACACACAGCACTCAACCACACAAATCAATTTATTTCAGTCAACACAGGTGAAGTACAGCATAAACAAAACACACCTGATTAAACCTAGTTTGAAAGATCCCCTGGGCTCCACCAAAAACACTGCAAAAAAGTATCAACTTCAAACAGAAAATAAAGTCTTAAAGACAA
The DNA here is from genome assembly GCF_014805655.1 of Passer montanus. Taxonomy (NCBI): domain Eukaryota; kingdom Metazoa; phylum Chordata; class Aves; order Passeriformes; family Passeridae; genus Passer; species Passer montanus. The sequence continues at coordinate 15,011,827 of NW_024366591.1, forward strand.
CGCTATAGTTTGCAGTATTCAGAAACTAAAAAAAGCAACCCTCCATCAAGCTAGACATATGTCATTAACATGGCACATGGCACAATAATTTTCTTATATTGCATCAATTCACAAATGATAGAGCTGGAATCAATGCTTTGCAAAGCACTCCACAGTACAGATTTGGGTAATCTTGCCCCAGAACACAAAAGCCTCAAGTACTTATAAAAATTTAAAGGACCCTGTTAGAAAGTAACAAGGACGATGAGTTTATCTCCAGCAGAAAGAAACAAAGTTGCAGCCTTGTCTACAGTTGCAGACATACAAGTTACAAGATTACAGTATTGTTGCCAAGTACAAGAAAGTGTGGAACGGAGAAGCTGTGGTTTCATAAACTGCGTTTCTCACCAGTTCCCAAGGACAGCAATTACACAAGTCTAGGATAAAAGTTCACACAGACACAGATCCATCCAGCCTGCTTTATTTAGCTTAAGCTCATCTCCCTTTTGCACAGACCAAGCTTGAAATTAATTTCACAATTTAAGCTATGACGTTTTGCTTTACCTTATTGGAACACAGATCACAGAGCTACTCCTCACCTTTCAAGTCAGAGTAACAGTGAAAGTATCAATAAAGAAAGGGGAGACAAGGCGATACACAAATTATTCTTATTAAGGAGGGCAAAACCTCCCACACTAGTTTTCTACCAAAATAACCACACGTGTGCACATAAGTAGTATCTTGGTATTTAAGTTACTGGAAAAATCACACTCAAAATTCCTGAGAAGCAACTACTAATTTGCAAATTAATACAGAAAATATGACTGCTCACACCACCACCATCTGCCTCTAAGGCAGCACAGACTGTCCAGCCTCACAAGAAACTGCACTATTGCATCCCCCAACAGAAAACGGATATGACTCATCTGAGTTAAATTCTTTAACGCTTGACATGATTGCTGCTAATTGTTGCAAAACTAGATTAAACAGATCTGATAAGCCTTTGGCTTTGTCAATGGTAACTCCAGGTGGCCTGTGATAGCTAAGGTTCCATCCTCATTCAATTCAGTTTTATAGCAAAAAGAACAGCCTTGGATTTTGTTGCTTGTCACTCTATTAATGCAAGATGCTCAAACTTTACTCCCAAAGGCAGCCCATCTCTGCATATGATTCAAGTACCAAAACCTACTTTTACATGGCCACGGCACTAATTTAGAATTATTGCAGTACAATTTAATATCCAACCACTGTGTAAGAGTGTTTCAAATTTCACATTTTATGTTAACTATCATGGAGGTTCTTGTCTTCTTAATAGAAATGAGTCATATCTAAATTGCCAGTGATCACAACAGCAACGCATCTGATCTTGCCAGTAGCTCACAAACTCAGGAAAGCTGAGTTCTCTCCTCACCTTCAGCTACAGCTGCTGCCAAACCTCAGGCAAGTCATTTACTGTCCTTCCTTTTTTTGTTTCATTCTCCTTAAAATGAAGACATGGCTATCTGTACCCTCCATAAAGTGCTTTAGCCTCTGTGTATGAAATCCTTAAGAGTACATTACCCATGAAGGGGAACAGCCAGCATCAGAGCTGGCAGAAGCAAGATAAAAGACTTCAAGATAAAGCACTTGGAGCATTGTAAAACTTGAATTCAGTTCTGAAGTATTTCTATATGGATATTCACCAAGCTAGGACAATGCTGAACTCCACGTATAGAAAAAAAAAACAAAACATATTGAATCAGCAGCACTTTTGAAGCAGAACTAGCATTACAAAGGAGGCTTTAAGTGTCTCACATTGCATCTTATTTATGAGTAAGAACAAGGACCACAAAACAGAAACACAAGCAAACATTTTACTTGAGAAAATAGTCTACAAACGAATCCATTACCTGTATTTTTTTAATCACAGTAGACAGCAAAACCTCATGCTAGCTAGCCCAAGGAAATGATACTAGAAGAACTTTATAAATTCATCAATTTCAAGTGCCTAAATCAGTGGAGCAAGAGAAAGTTGGATGACTGGCATAGGTTAATTGAGCCAAAGTGGCAAGAATTACCATTTGCATATGAAACTGGTGATTTGCTTAATCTAATCTAATCTATTTCTTTCTGAACTCTATGTACAGGTAAAAATGTTTTCATTCCAAGTAACTTCTGGAATTCAGTTAGTATTCCACGTGTTCTAGTGCCAATTAACTAAATTGTATATATAATCTCACTGCAATATTCAACACAGGCTTCAACCTCCATTCAACCTGCAGTGCTGAAATGGTAAAGATAACAGTAATTTATGCTAAAAACAGAATTCTCTTTTTTTCCTACAGCAATTATTGATGTGAACAGGAAAGCTACACAGATGTAAATCTGAATAATTGCCATCAAAATAGATATTCAGCTTTACACAAACTAAATAACCCACACAACTGGTAGGAAACCTAGCTCAGTTTGCATTTGCATCATATAAACATTTAAATTCTCATGCTTCTGGCTCTTCATCTTCTATAGAAGAGAAAAAGAAATATTTAGGATGAAGAAACACTTGAGACACTGGGGAAAAAAAGGTGACAACAGCCACCACCTACTCACGCATGCATTTTTAGCAGAGTAATCACTCTTTTACAGAGATTTATCCAAAAATATCTGGATATAAAGGCCAGCAAATTAAACCACAAACTCTAGGAAACAACCTTGCTAGCATAGACCAAGTAATTTACAACAGCCTAAGCCAAAAATTAAGCTCCTGAAATTTAATTTGTTTCTTTGCAGTCAACCTTCTTCATTTGCCACACTGGAGGCTTTTCAATATAACTGCAGGGCAGTTACATTCAAGCAGAACTTAATAACTGAAAATATTATATCTCTTATTAAAAAAAAAAGAACTTATATGTGTTCTCTGAGTTATGCATTACAGTTTGACTGAAAAATCAAATGTATTAAAATGGAAAGTGAAATTTTTACATTTTTTTCAGTCATGACATTTTGTACTTTTCCTGCAGATACAAAGGAACTGATGATCTATGCTGGAAAAGACGCACAAATGCTATACTTGCAATCTAATTCTATATGGTGTATCTGAAAGATTCTTTTTCAACAAACAGCACATATTAGCAGGTTATTTGCTGAGTGACCATTGAGGCTGATGACTTGCAATAGCTACACGCTGCCCTGAAGTCAGTTTAAGGGCCTCAAGAAAGACTGTGAATTTGGAAGCTAAGATAGCTGCTGAAATTGCGCATTCACAAATGCAGTATCTTTAACCCATCTTCCTGAATAGATATGGCACTGCAACTGCACTTCCCCAGCTCTGAACCAAAGCTCCAAAGAAGCACACTTGTTATACCTAAACTAGGAAACCAGCATAGCAATGCTCACCAATTAAACATGCCCCAGGTCCCAGCTCTGCATCAGGACCGAGTGGCTTGGAACGCTTTACATCAGTCTTAAATTCTCCTAGCCTGAGGTTGCTCCCTTCAGACAGGCCACTGGGAGTGCTGCTGGGGCCCTACTCATTGGCACAGGCCAAAAGCATGCCAGAAGTGATAACAGCTTAACAGCACAGGCCGCTGAACTCTGCAATCCGTGTGTAGAAGCCTAGAAGATAAGGGGACTAATGTGTATGTCTCCAAACACCAATAGCCGGATAACTGTGGAGCCAACCAAGGATTGTTGTGAGAAAGAACAGGATGTGGCTGGAGAAGGGGGCCTTACAGAGGTAGGGCAGCACTTTTCCAGGACAAATGTCCTTGTTCTGGCTCCTGGAGATAAGCACAACACAGTACAGTGTGTGAATGAGGTCAAGAAGTGGGCATGGACTAGAGGGGGGATCAAGACCAAAGATCTCCAAAGCCTTCTGACCCATTTCCAGAAAGGTCTAAAAAAATGGACTGAGCATGATAAGCAATTTGCATAGAAAGTGCGAAACTTATCTCCAGGGCAGAGAAAACGTATCTATAGAAAGGTATCCCCCCAAAGCCCAGGTGCGTGTGCATCCCAGGACCTTGGCCACACCATCAGCTGGATCAACACTGGAACCAGGACTGCTGATCTCTCTTTCTTTTTTGCTCTTTCATCCTCTTTAACCCATCTTTCTCTCTTCCTTTTCACTCTGCCCCTTTATTCAAAACCCACTACTGTTGCTTACACTGGGAGAAAATGGACTAAAATGCCAATTTTCGTGACAAGTATATAACCTAATGAAACTTTGTAAGCTTTTGCAGACCCTCTGACTTTTGTCAGTCCTTTTGACCAGAGCACCTATGAATCTTGGGTGCTCCCCTGAAGAGTGGGACACCACACCACAAATACTCATTTGCTAGCAAAGATGTAGTCGAAATTTCAAGTCAGGTGGCAGAATCTTTGAACTTTCAGGTGATATGAAGTCCTCAAGTTTTTGTTGTTATACACAGCAAAACTCAGTGAATGTTTTCAAACATTCCTGTAAACTGAAAGTATCTGAAAAACATCAGACTGAGAGCACAAGCAGCTGGCACGGCAGCATGAAATACATTCCTTAGCCACCCTGACCGGAAGAGGAAAGGATATGAGGCAACACACAAGGAGACAAGATCAAGAATAACAAGAAACCACGCCTTTAGACAATCTCAACACAGGCTGCTGCAGTCCTGCTGTTGGTCTGTCCTCTGGAATGCCTGCTCAGCTCACAGAACTTACTCAACAGAAAGCTAACCAGAAGGAAGTAAAGGAGTGAGTTAGCAATCAGGCCAGCTCCATGACCTACCTCATCACGTAATTCTCTGAACGCTGAAAGCAGCACCAGGGAGAAGTGTGCTAGTCCAGCTTCTCCTCCACTTAAGCTGCTGTGGGACTGCATCTCAAAGGACGCAATATACTCAACTATTCCAGCAGTTCTACTTAATGAGAGTAAGTGCACAAAAAATGGATTTTATGATTGTCGTACCCTACTTAGCACTGCAGCTAAAGTGAGGCAGCAGTATGCTCTGAGCAGGAGGGTAATTATCTTTTCTAATATTGATATGCATATTGCAGTAACTGAAATCTTGCTTGTAGTTAGTTATTGGCATTAAGGTTATTTGAAAATGTGCCATGTCAACTAGGCCTTTCAGTGTTAGAAATCTGAGACAGTACTTGATATTGCTGTGGCAGTAGCTCTAAATCACAGAGTTTGGAAGAGACATCCAAGTTCACCTAATTCCAACCCTGCTGCCTTGGGCAGGGATGCCACTCACTAGATCAGGTTGCTCAGGGCCCATCCAAAGCGGCCTTGAACACTTCCGGGGATGGGGCATCCCCAACATTTGGGCAATCTTTTCCAGTGCTTTGCCACCTGCTGAGTAAAGAATTTCTTCTTAACATGTACTCTAAACCTGTCCTCTTTCAGTGTGAAAGCCAGTTTTAACCTTTCAGTTTAAAACCATTCCTCCTTTTCCTGTCACTATCTGCCCATATAAAAAGCCCCTCTCCCTCCTTCTTGTACCTTAAGGTACTGAAGGGCTGCAATGAGGTCTCCCTGAAATCTGCTCCATGTTGAACAACCCCAGGTCTATGTCTGTGAATCAATATCTTCAATTCATAATAGATAAGGAATACATAATTTCTTACAAACTGAATTGAAATATTGAAGGTAAGCATCTGCCACTTTGCAACCAGCCACAGCATAAACTGAAATTCACTAAGGTTTGCCTACCAGGAAACTTTTCAACTGAAGCTGCTATTAAAGTACTCAAACAGAGAGGATACAGAGACAAGTACCAGGTTGTCAACACTGATCACTCAACGCAGAAACACTTCTGGGATGCTGCAGAACAGAGACCAAAATGCAAGCAGTTAAGCAACAAAATGGACTGGAAGTTTTCCAGTTCACAACCATTTGGCAGGGCTTGCTGCAAAAGCTCTTGCTTTAGTTCAGTCCATTTTCCCATTGCTCTTATTGCATTTTGGCCTTCTCACATCAGCTGGAAAATGGAGATCATGGTTTCTGGTAACAGAATTAGTGGCAAGAATCCTCATTTTCTTCTTTCATTTGTGGAATGCTTTTAGAACACATACTTTTAAGACTTTCTCCATGGACCTCAGAATTGTGAAATGCACCCAAATGTGTTGAAGTATTTAAACCATGTTAAATCCACTTCACACTTAATGACCTCCACAAACTTCCGGTGTTATTAAGCCTCAATGAAATAAGCATATTTGAGTAAATCTTCAATACAAACTCTTGGAGTGGCTGCTAAATCCAGTGAGACACCTCTCTCCCACAAACAGAGTGTTCTGCAATACACCCTGAGACTGGTCCAGCAAAAAGCTGCTAGCACAGCTGGGCTGGGCTGCATCAGTCACAGCTTGGGATAGTGCTGCCCACTTAGGCTCCAGCCTGAACGGCTTGTCCAGAACCAAGCATCCACTGGGAGTCTCCAGCTCTAGCTGAGAGATTGATGAAGTACCTTCTCTCCAGCTACAGACCTGGACTCAGCACAACCATGGGAAGTTCAGATTTCACTTCTGGAAGCCTTCCATGGTTGTAGTAAGTCAGGGTACCCACATGCTGCCCTTGGCCTGTGGCAGCAAGTAGAAGGGAAAAAACCACCTCTGTTCACTCTGATGTAGGGTTAGGAAATACCATAATCCCTCAAGAACAAACCAGAACTGGGCACTGCTGCAAGACCCCAGCATTTCCTCAAAGTTAATAGCATTAGTGTCATATAATAATATAGCTGCACAGGATACTTTGGAAGGACTACTTTTTTTTTTCTGGCTTGCCCTGCAATGTCTGCCATGCTTCATATGTGCCACATTCACTATACACAGAGCTGTTACTTCTGGTTAATAAATCAGGAAAATTTCCAAAATTACAGTAACCTTGAAAAACATAAAACCAAGCACAACATAAAGAACCAAACAAACCCCCCCCCCAAAAAAAATCAAACAAAAAGACCCAAACCAAAAACAACAAAAAAAAATTCTTTTTCTGTTCCTCTTCTAATTAACATGCAATCATAAAAATAGTTGTGGAAATTAGAGTCATTGAAGTCTTGAAATATAAATAATATACAAATATTGAATGAGTTAATCAGGAAACTTTACCTCACAAAATAAGTTTCAATATAATAAACAAAAGAAAATAGTTTGTGCACAGCAACTTGAATGATTTACAAGGTCACTGAAAACCCTTGTAAGAGATTATGTATTGAAGGACTTCAAGTATCAAAGGAAGTATATTTATTTTCATATGAAGTAACGGTGAAGTTCAGCTCTGCAGAAAACAAAAATTGAAACTGTCTCAGGGAAACAGAGAAAATAAATACACAGGACTTCAACTTCTTTATGCAAGTAACAATCACTTGTGAAAGTGATCAGGATGGTGTCACTGAGCCTTTTGCAATTGCACTTGACCCAGGAATGGTGGCGATGTTTAGAACTGACAAAATTCCACTCCCATGGAGATTTGGAGGGATTCTCTGTTCTTCACACCAACTGCCTGGCAAAACCTCTCATTTCCAACTCTGATCTGGAAGACAAGGTTACATTCAAGAGGCAAATGGATTCTCCCCTTCTCCACAGATGCCACATGTCACTTCCATTGATGGCAAGAGCTGCAAGGAGTGAGTGAAGACAGGATGCAGCACACAACCAAAGACCTTGTTTCATTATCATGCTACATTACTGAAAGCATAACCAGTAGTCAGCATGCACATATACAGGTTAAAGTCAATCCATTTTCACTCAAATCCAGAACTATAAGGTTCTTGAGGAAGGTCAAGAAACCTTATCTGAGATATTGTACTGAAAGGCAGTAATAAACCAATAAAACACAAAATTATGGCATACATCTAGTGTGTTTCCGTTCAGATACATTCTTCTATAGAGAAAAGCCAGTGCTATCATGCTTTAAAAAGTATGTGTAGCTGCAAAAATCATATTGAAGGTGGAGCAGTGGAAGTGGGAGCATTTAATCTTGTGGGTGTGCCTCTGTGGTGGAGTTAAATGAAGCACTTTGCTACTGCATCAAGATAACTGATTAATTTTATCCCAAGCAGGAGGGGGCCCACTTCAGAACCATAAATTAAATACTACAGTGGTGCTATTGTTCATTGACTGCTGGTACATCACTGAGTCTTCCTTGGTCACAACAAGGGCTTCCTGTGCTACAGTCAGGTGACTTGTGCACACTGCAGAATAGAACTTCTGCCAGAAGTTTAACCTGAATCTTCACGGTTCAGACTGCAGGTCTCAGTTTATAGATCCCTAATAAGCCAGAAAACTGTAATGAAACCAGCATTAAAACTGTATCAGACAAGTATTATGTGAAGGGGAAAACCAGATAAATTCTGCAAGAAGTGCAGATAACTCTTCTGTGGCAACATCACTGTCTTCACCACTGAAAGCACCAGCTGCTTACTCACCCAGAGTGCACTCTCTGCAAGAGACACCCACTGACACAATCAGCAAGCAAGTCCCAGAGCAACTCATTTACTTTATTACAGTAAGGGAGAAATGCAGAGCCAAATTTTTACAGGGGTGTCTAGCTCTTAAATCAAAACATTCACTTCTTGTGGGATTTGAAAGAGCACTGATTCCCACTGGCTTCAAATGATTCAGACTGTGGGAAATCTTTAAGCCCCATGCTGCATCAAAACTCATCCCAATGTTTATGAATAAAGGCAGACAAAATTTTGAAGAGAATTTAACTCTGGCATGCTGCTGTTAATAGTTGATCAGCAACTCTTCATAACTGAAATATTATATCTGCATCACTCTAGGCATAAATTTGATCTCAGAGGAAAAAAGTAATATAAACCAAAAAAGCAGCCTGTGCCTGTATGTCAAGCTCAGCCTGAGATTCATGTTCTCCTGGAACACAAACAATTATAAACTTCTTACAGAAATCTACCCATCAGTAATTACCAGAAAATCCAATTGTCAAAACAGATTCTTCTGTCATCTGTCACACACACACATTCTGTGGTATGAGACGACTTTGCTGTCTGCTACAGATGTTTATCTCGTTCTAACATAGCTGCACTTTGAGTGTGTCTGCACTGATAAGTATCAGCCCCCAGAGAAGCCAGACTGAAAAAGCAGTAGCAGACTGATGTGGACAGTGGATGTTTGGAGACAATCTAAAGCAGGGAGCCCACAATAAAAGATGTGAATCCCAGCAATAATTTCCATTTTATTAAACACAGACTTGAAAAATCCCTGTCACTATAGAGCCACTGAGGTTTTGTAATTCCTTTGGGTTTAACTTACAAATAAACTTGCAGGTTACCTATGCATGCAAATACAATTCCAAATACAGACTGTTCCAAAGGCACTGAAGAAACAGAGGAACAAGTTTTAAAATTATCAGCACTACAGAATACACTCAAAACTCAGCTGGTCTATACAGAGATAAAAGAAAAACTGCCATAAAACTGAAATTTTCACTTGCTTAACTTCATTTCATTTAAGACATACCAAAGGGTGAAATTTACTGAGGACAATGATGTTAAAGCATGTATGTAAGGTCTTTTCTACTCTTCATTTGAACCTTTAGACTTTAACACAACTTGTTTCAGCTGTTGTCACTTGCTACATTTACAGCTTTTTGCTATGTTTCTTTCTTTTGAAAGCTACTAAAGAGAAGCCAAATTATTATCATGACTGCAGCAAATTCAAGAGTAATTTCTTTATGACACATCCTGTTCAGAGCTACAGAAATGCAAACTGCAGAAAAATCAGTCACAAGCTTTCTTCTGCATTACTCAAAAAGCATTCATCTAGTTCCAGTCAGCATTTTCTCCAGTGGGGAATATACTTACATGATGTCTGCTCACACAGATGCCTCACATGTTTTGTATCTTCTCTGTATTTTAAGGCCCCTAATAATTTCATAACCTGTTTTCCTCCACTACTTGAAATACCATGAAGTATTTCTAAACTAGCTCTATGACCCTGATGCATTTAAGTGCAAAAGAGAAAGAGCTATTTTAAAAGCCTAACTTCTAGTAACTTCCAGTAACTTCTAAATAATCCAACAAAAGCCCTCATGTGGACTCTCTAGTCAGCTGTCTCACTGATACTATTTCAGCAAATAAACACATCAGGAGCATACCCTTAATGTTATTTATGTTATAGACATGGCTGATAATTCACACCCATGGCACATACTGCATTAGCCTCTCAGCTGTGAGAGAAGCCTAAGGAAGTTCTTTCTGCAAAGAAGAACTACAAATTCCTGTGTCAGGCCAGTGACAGAGTCTAAAAGACAACTCAGGTCTCACAGCCTACATATATGGAGTGGGAGTATCTGCTGTGCTTCTCCTGCTTCAGACAGAAACTGATGTAATATTAGTTTTCCTATTGACAAGCAGCCTGATGAGAGTAGTGCAATACAGCACCAATAATGGAATTTGGTTATAAAAATTTACAGCTGGTCCAGCAATGGAAATATTTGTGAATATGTTGTTTCAAATCCCACAATTTCGTCATAAACTCAGAAGTTCTCCAGTAGCACTATGAACACACAAATTTATATCTGTATCAGGATTATGGATTTTTTTCCAGACTCATATTTTTGGTTTTAGATGTAGATGACATTCAGGTGCTTTAGAATGAAATACTCCCCTGTGTCAAAGATATGCCACCTTTAGTTTATGTTTCTAATGCTGGCTTCTAAGAGAGTCTGGACTCAATATGCAAAACCAAAAGGAGCTTTATAACCCACCCCACCTAAACATTACAATATGTGCTTTGCATTCTGTATTCATAATATTTCGCATCCCTGACGTGATTATAGTCATACTCTCAAGACAGCCATCAGCTCAAGTCTGCACACCATTATTAACTAACTTGGCATCTCTTGCTCCAACTCATCACTCGCATCATCACTGCTGAAATAGAGAATTTTTCAACATGATTTCCACTGAGAGTGGGACTAAACTTCTTTTTTATTTTTTTATAGTAGTTGTCCTGGACTCCGAAATTGGACAAGAATAATGCATCATGATAATTTCTCTTGCTACACTAATAAGAACTATCATTTGATTCTCCAGTCACGATGCTATAGAAACAGTAGTGGGGTTACAGCAACACCTGGGGAATGATGGGGGAGGGGGGGAGAGTGTGAAAAAGAGGTAAAATAGGACATGAATGTAAGTTCTGAATAATCACAGAAAGTATGTGCAGCATTTCAAGTGTCTAACAAAACTCTGCCAGTGAAATTAAAAAATATTAATCAGCAGGCACCAAGAAAAAGGTGGTGAAAAACACCTAATTGTTCTGAGAGATAATGTGGAATAGAACAAAACTTCTGATTACTCTCTCTGCTAGTGATTTTTTTTTTTTTTTTTGCTCCTACAAACAGCTAATATGGTAGGATACATGTTGCTTTTTACCACAGAAAATACTTACATCAACTTCTAAAATCGAGAACATTAGTTTTGAATAGAAAACTGGGTTAGGGTGTCACAATAATGAACTTCAGGAAACTTGCATAAATATGGTAGGATATGTGCTGCTTTTTACCATAGAAAATACTTACATCAACTTCTAAAATCGAGAACATTAGTTTTGAATAGAAAACTGGGTTAGGGTGTCACAATAATGAACTTCAGGAAACTTGCATAAAGGCATAAATCCCACTCCAAAAAAACAGAATCCTAGAATTTATCATATTTAGAGGAAGAAACCACAAGAATGCTGTTGAGCCCTGGTATTGCTTTACTACATTTCTGTGTGCCTGTAAATGTTTCTGGACGCACAGTCCACAAATGTTCTGTAGAATCTGCAGCAACAACTTAGGTGTACAACATCTTTGAAGCAACGTTCACCTTCACACAAGTGACTGTACTCATTCCCTGAACTTTTTGTCATTTTTCCTATTAGGAGTCTTCCCAAGAAAGCTGCACACTATGTTTCTAAGCCCAGAAAGGCAACATGCCAGTCTCAAGCCCAAGCCCTCATGAATTCAGAAAGCAATAACGCTGAATTCCAGAAATAAAGATATCAGACCTATTTTATCACCTCTTATTTGATGAACTGTATTTTAGTTGATCATTGCTGTTATGGAGAATTATCTCAACAGACTTGCACAACAGTGTTAGTAAAAAATGCTATCTATCCTAAGGGCCATTGATGGATGAAACTTGAGCATAAGGAGCTCATGAAATTGAAATTCCCCATTATAAGACAACACTAAAGTTAGAAAGAGAGTTTTATATAAAAAGCATATCAGTCAAGCTGTTTATCTTGAGAACCAACCTAAAAGAAGTGACTGCACAGATTAGAAAACCCATATCCTCCTCAGTAACTGTGTCATCTCTTATATTTCACCAGCCCCTCTGAGACCATATTTAAAAGTCAGAATGCACAATATTAAGCAACTAGCAAACTACCATACACATCCCTGTCTGATTCTAAAAACATTTGTGAAAAAATTACCTTGACTTAGAGCACTTCCCTCCCATAAAGAGCTGACTTCATTCAGATTACTGAATTCATGAGACCTTTTTTCCTTTTGCCATACTTTTAAGTATTTTGTTTTTCTCAAACACTCTGTTCAGCCAGTCCTTGATGCACTTATGCAATACAAAGTGACTATGTAAAGATCCGCTCAGAAAGAAAATAATTCTAATTTCAATTACCAAAAAAATACAGGGGGGGGAAAAAAAGAACGCTTACCTAAGCCAAACAAACTAAAAGTACTTTACACCCATTTATGGCTGTTTGCAAAAGAAACTGAGCAATTAAAGAAAAATCAACAGGATATGCAGATCTAGTCATTAAAATATAGAGAAAATCCCATTTAATTACAAATATCAACACCTTCAGTGACTTTTAAAATACCATGACTATCTACTGCACTGTAGAATAGTGTCTCAGAAACAGTTTGGCATATCTTTAATTGCCCAACTCTTACAATATTCCTGAGGCATTTAGAAATTAAATTTAGAATTTAGAAGACACCTGTAATTCACCTGCAACAGCTTAAAAGTACTGGAGAAAAAAAAAAAAAAACACGCCAAAAACCAACCAGACTCTAGCTATCCTTTACAAAGGAAAAGAGCCCTTAAGACAGCTGATTAAATCCATATACATCAAGTTTTGCAAGAAATTGAACTACATTTTCCTCCCTTTACCTTCCTCTTTAAGCAGAAGAAAATGTGATAATATTGAAGTCTCCGTTTTTGTCAGACCCTTCTACAACAGTTTCCAGGAGTCATTTGACATTTGCTTTTTAAGAAACAATTTTTAATTTTTTTTGCTGAAAGCAAGTGGAATTTAAGCCATGCAATCAAAAATGCTAGACTAGGCTCACTCTTAATATTTGGTGCATGCATAGTTCAATTATACATAGCTGACACCTACTCACTAAATATGCACTGCTAATTATGTCTCAGCACTTAAGGGCCATAGTTGACAGAAGCTGGCAGGAGATTATTAGTAGGCTAATCTACATTTAGAGCGGATGATGAGTATTTTCATCTAAGATATTTTAGTTAATACTCCTTCAAGCCCTTTTTGAAGCAGTGAAGCCAACATACATCAGAAACCACCAAGACTTCAGACTATGTTACACAAAGCAAAAAATGCGACATTAAAAAGGGAAGCCTTAATGATGCACAGGCAGGTTATACTGTAGGTCTATCCTTGTAAATCATAGTTAATTTACAGGCATTATGGGAGCTGAGAGGTTTAATGTTTTGTTTCATACAAACACAGTTACAAGTTTGATTTTCCAAACCTTCACGAAATCACATCATTTCTTACTCTTGTAACTTAGCCAGCCTTTACAATGAATCCAGGAGGACTTCATACCTGAATATGACCACTTAACTATCACGTAATTTGAAAGCACTTTCACTGCTGAAATCTTATTTCATATCTACTCAAGCTGTGCTATTTTAATACACTATTTTTAAATAACATACTGTGCAGATATTTATTGTTATTACTATTATTACTAATATCACCTTTGATCACTGAAAGCACACAGGAAAAAGAGGACAGAAAGGGTAAGAAAGAAGGAGTTTAGGTCACCTACAAACGCTCTCTCCCACCACCACGTGAAAGCAGGTTAAAAAAAAAAAAACTGTGCAAAAGCTACACCCTCCATGGCTGTTTCAGTTTTGTTCCCTACACTGTTCCCCATTTGCATTCTTCTACTACCCAGCTTCTACTCTTTAATGCCATTCCCAAACTGAGAGAGATTTTTTCACTATTTTAAAGCTTCTGGAGAACAATTAATTCCTAAAAATAGAAAGATTGTAGAAAGTGCAGCAGGGATAAAGAAACAAGTATGAAAATCCACAGATCCCTCTAGATCTAAAATGAGCAGCATAACACAATTTTTGATATTGCTGCTGATTTATCACTGATCAGCTCAGACAGTACCCAGTATATGTGAGGCAGATGCAAACTTCTACATCTAGCTGTCTTCAGTCCAGGCACTGGAGGTGATCAACTCTCCTAGTTCTTTACATGTTTATGGACTTCACTGCTAAAGCAGAATGACAAAGTACTTTTTTGGTTTGCAACAGTTCCATTAAATTCCAGCCAAACAGGACAAAAGAAAAAGTAATGTTTTCACATTTACAGTCTGCTGAAAAGCCATTGAAATAAGCAAATTATATTACATAAGCATGCAGTTATGTAGCACTATAAGCCAGACGCCTACTGCCAGAATTAAAAGGGGCCCACTTCAAGTCAAATCTCCCATTACAAGAAAAGCGTCCGTGAACTATCAAGACTCCGCCTATTGAACAGCTCCGAGTCTAAAAATTAACCAACGTTAAGAGGCACAAAAACATCACAGATAATTCAACTTCCTGAGCCTCACTATGCAACAGCTTTCACAACAGAACCACGAGACTCTCAGGTTTCACGTGCCCTGGAATGAAGAGATGTCAGGATGCTTGAAACCTCACCGAGCTGAATGCAGAGAAACTAAAGTCTATCATGAAACTCTATGGCCTTCCTATTTGCACCTGTGAGGACAGCTCCTCTGACTTCTGAGAATTGTTCCTGTTAAGGAAACGGCTCTGCATGGGGCAAAAGGAAAAAGCTCCAAGTGCACCCTTAAGAATTGCCCACCTCACTGGGTGGAAAGCAGCAGTTCATGAGGAAAAGCTTGCAAAGTTTCAAAGAGGTGACAGTCGTATGTATGAAGAGTCTTTTGTGAGAACTGGTTACAACACTGCCAGGAGGTTTTTGTTTGTTTGAGTTTTCTTTCCCTTTTTCTTCACCCCTCCCCAAGAGAGGAGGAAGCTACAGTATCTGACAAAAACTTGTTAAATGCTTCTTTTTAGCATGTATTTCATACACACCAAAGCCGCATCACACAAAAAGCTTAAAATTGCAGGTCACGTAAATTTCCTGCTTCTGATTTTTTTTTTTTTTAAGCAAAAAGCCATTAGGGCAGTACTGTAACCTTAGTTGTATGAAGTCTTTGAAAATCTAGCAAGCAGGGGTATTTTTTTATTCTACATTCACACCATGTATTGTCAGTAAGATAGTAGATGGAGAACAGTTTTGGTTATTATTTTTACAAACAAGGCCATGTACATCATAACGCAGACCCTCAGGCCACCACACCTTCAAATAAAGGTGCTGTAGCTTTATTGCTGTGCAGCTGGCAAACTGGGGTGAGAGGATGCAGCCTGGGCACTCTGATCAACTAACCCAATTGGCGTGCGCAGCTTTTTGTTCAAAAGCATCCATCCTATGTATCACATGCAATATCAAAAGCACAAACTTTCAACCACAAACACATGGAGCGTCCCAGATGCCGTGTCAGCACTAAGAAATTGTCTCTAGGCGTCTGGTATCAAATCTGCTTTTCAAAGCTCCCACGGCCTCGCAGCTCCTGTCTGTTTCAGCCCGCACTCATCGTACTAGTACAAATTTGCATCCCTGCACTCTGTTAGGAAACCGAGAGAAAACAGCCAGGGAACGCTTACCGCGCCGCTAGCAGCCACAAGCACTGATTCACAGCACGCTTGCTGACTGAAGAGTTTCTTCGTCACTAGCGCGGGGGACAAGAGCGGGTTCTGGCGCACTTTTGCCTCCCCAGGGACCCTTCCGTGGCCACCCGGGGGTGTCACTGCCGCCGGGGCACCGGGAGCTCGGCCCCAGAGGAGCTGGCGGCCGGAGCTGCTCCCGCCGCCCCGCGGTGAACCCGGGCGCTGACGGCGAGCCCCGGCCGAGCCGGTCCCGCGGCGGCGACGATCAGCCCCGGCCGGGCAGCCCTCCTCACCTGCGTTATAGAAGCGGTCCAGCACCGCTGTCTCGCCGAAGTCCAGCTTGCCGAAGTGCAGGGTCTCCAGCGCGGCCCCCACCGCCTCGCACGCCTCCCGCAGGCTCTGCAGGGCGCCGCTCTCCGCCGCCAGCAGCGGCCCCTGGCTCGCCTCGTTGATCACGTAGGTGACCGCGGTCCGCCGGCCGCCACCCTTGGCCCGCGCCGCGGTGCTCGGGCAGGCGGCGGCGGCGGCGTCCTCAGCCCACAGAGCGGCGGGCGGCGGCGCAGCCAAGTCGGGCGGGAGGCTGCGGGCGCCCGCGTCGGCCCCGGGCGCTCTCCTGCCGAGCACCTCCTCGCAGGGCGTCCCGCCGCCGGGCGGGCCGGGCACCGGCAGGCTGACGATCCCCTCGCTGCTGTCGTTCATCCCGGCGGTGAAAAAGCAGCCCCGGGCTCTGTTGCGCTGGCCGGGGTTAGGCGGATGCCATACTGCGCCGCCCGCCCCGGAGCGGTCCCGCTGAGCTGCTGGAGGGGAGAGGCGACCGGGCTGAAGCGAGGGATTCCCACTCGGGCGCTAGCGAAGGTTGACGGAGACAGGGAGACGAGCACAGCCTCTCTCCGTGCCTGCCACCAGCACCATGACGCGCCGCTCCCTTCTCCTCCGCACCTGCAGGGACTACCCGGCGCGCCGACCCCCGGCAGCCCGGCCTCCTTCTCCTGCCGCCCCCGGCACTCCACTCTTCCTCCGGCCGCTTCACTCCTTGGACGAAATTCCTCGGCCGCGGGGAGAAACCACTTGTGGGATCTCTCTCCGGCGCCCCAGCTCCAGCCGAGCGACAGCTGCGGAGCCACTGGCAGCGCGGGCTGGGGCGGCCCCAGCGCCGGGCACCTCCTCCGGCCCCGCCTCCGGGCAGGAATAACCTTTTCCGCCCCCGTGCTCTGCGTTCCGGCCGCGTCCCGAGTGGGAGCTCTCGAGGAAAGGGAGTCACGTTGTGTCCTCACGGGCTTGTCAGCCTGGAAGGACGCCGCTCCCCTTGGGAAGTCCCGGCTCGGCCACCCCCTCTCCTCGGGGCGCCCCGGGAGAGGACGGAGCACCGGCTCTTGGAGAGGGCTGAGGGCGGCCCTGCCGTCTCCTCGGGGCTTTCCTTTGTAATATCCTCCCCCCTAACACGAGCCCAGGGTCGCGCTCCCAATCTGTGGGGCCAGGCTGCGCCTGCCCGCCGCTGAAACGGGGGGCCCTGCCTCGCCCCGGAGCCTTCAGAGCTGCTTGGGGTGCCTGTGTTCGCAAGCAGCCAGGTCCTCCCTGTGTCCTGAACCTGGTCCTGCTAAAGGGATTTTTATAATTTCCTGCTTTTCTTGTTTGTTTTTGATGGCACACGTACTCTAACTAGCTTGTCAGGAGTAAATGCTTTGAGTGTTTGCAGTGAGTTGAGAGTAGTGTCAGGACTGACTAATCATTAGCCTTTGCCTTTTGCCGTCTGCTATTATCCGAACCTGTCTCGCTCTGTGTTCCCGAACGGCTTCAAGTTCACTGAAGGGTTTATGGCTGCTTTGAGCAGGACCAGCCTCGTGCTATGCAAGCGCTGCACTCGGAAAATGGAAAACTACCCCCGTATGTTGATTAGATTTCATGCTTTGAGCTGGATCAGCCTCGCGTTTTGCAAGTGTTGCACTCGGAAACTGGAAAACTACCCCTGTATGTTGATTAAATATGTTGGTTTCTTGCATTCACCTGCAATTTACTTGTCAAGAATACTTGAAAGCTTGATTAGCAAAACCATACTTCACAGAGAAGGAAACTAACAGGAATAACTAGCATATAGCCAAAAGCTGTGCTGTATGTGGTATGGCACCCAGTAGAGGACAAGATCCTTTGGCGTTTGAAATAATCCTTAACTTGAAGAAAAGGTGCCCTAAAATTTTAGATTATTTGCAGTCCAAGACTAAATATCTGGGGAATTTAAAATGGATTGGAAAAGGAAATAATGTTGGGACTTCTGCAGTCTGTTTTTGGGTATAAATACTGTGAAAATGGATGATTTATCAAATGTCTTTTTTTTTCTTAAGGGTTTCTATTAAACAGGTACAAGAGAGAAGGGAAAATAGTGTTTATTAGCTTTGTTTATATGTTACATCAATTGGTCCCATCCTTAAAATTGATGTTGAGACTAATCCACTTGTTGGCACAAAGCCTCCTCCTGTATCATTGTTTTCCATTACTTCTGTAGATCAATTCTGGAATAATTAGGAAAATTACTCACTGCAGTAGCTTCAGTAGCTCTGTTTGCTTTTGCATTGAGCAGTCCTCTTTTCAACAAGATATGCTTGGCATTTGCTTCTGCTGATAAGAAATCGGTAAATGGGGTGGGAAGATGACAAGCAAACCAAAGGCTAATTTACAGGGAAAAGTTAATATTTGCTCATCTGCCAGATACAGTAGGTTATTGTTTCTTACCACAGTCTGAATGGCAAAGTGTTGTTCTAAATTATGGTGTTTTGCACAAAATGCAGAATTGGTGTTAATCCATTCAACATTGCACTTACATCACCTTACAGGAAGCAAGAACAATATGTCTCTGTTGTTCTCAAGAACAGCCCGTGTTTGTCAAGTGCAGAAGGAAGTCATGGCCTGAAAGGAGACGGAAGAAGCATGCTATTCCACTTAGCATTACTGACTTGTGAGGCTTGTTTCATTATTAGCACCATGTCTGTTCCAAATACAAGGTAGTTTTTCTACTGATTGGCAGTGAGGTTGAGCACTAAACTGGGGAAAAAATCAAAATACTGTTGAATAACAAGCACAAATTTCTGATGCTTTTATAAAGTGAAAATATATCTTTTAATATGTTAGCTCTTTGAAATGAACAATCAGGCATTTAGGAGCTCTTGTGTTTTCATGTTTGATTAGGAGGTAATTCCAAGGACTTTTTAAAAACTGAAGTAACAGCCTATTTGTTATCAGAAGTACTCTTACCTTGTTCACTTGTTTCTCAAGGGCTGTGAAATTAACATCTTTAACACCAGATAGTTTGTATATAATCACGATTCAGTACCATCCTGTTCCAGCTCTGTTTTTTTCAGAGACAAAACAGACAAAAACTTGGAACAACCAGTTGGCTGTAGAGTTGTTGAAATAACAACCTTCTCTTTGTTATTTATTTCTACAGCTATAAATAATTTACCTCTGGTATTAACCATAATTATAATTTTAACATCCAAGAGTTTGCCAACTTTATTAGTTGTAACTATAAATTGATGAGTTACAAGAGCACGTGACAAATACCACAGGCTCGATTTAGTCGATCCAACTAGTGTAAACAAGGTCCAAGACCAAAAAAGACAATTCAAATTTGTCATGATTTATACAGATTAAACATACCTCTGTCCAATTTTATTTTTCATGTATTGTGACCATTCATGTCCAGTAGGAGGAGAAAAATTATTTTAGATGAATCTGCATTTTGAATATTTACAGTAAAGTGGATGGAATTCACGGAATAAACTGAAATTTATCGCCACAAATACTGGGTTTAAAATGGATTTGAAATTTCATGAATCCTTTAAGGACCTCTTAATTAACTACAGGATAATATATAGGAGTGAGAGATCGGAGATTCACTGTAAATTCTTCGCTGATAAACAGGAAAAAGTTTTCAGGATTCCAGCATCCTTCAATTATGAGTGTCTAAAAATCCCAAAATTGGAGAAGAAACTTGGAGATACAGAAATTTGAATGAGATATTAAAAGATTAAAAGTATGTATGTTAATACGATTTTTGTAACCTTTAGGCCAGAACTCTTACAAGCATGAGAAATGGTTAAACTGAAATTTAAAAACCTTGCTTCTAAAAGCTGTCTAAAAAGTTAGACTAAGTATATCACTGTAGACAACGAGAAGTAACTTTTAAGTTCAGTAGGGAGAAGGCAGTATTTTGAGGCAGCCAGCTGCCAGTCTTTAAGAAAAGATACACTTGTGGTCACACTGAACATTTAAAACAATATTTAAGGGGGGTGGGGGGGTGGTAAATAGAGACTGGTGGCCATTGTGTAGGGATGCAGCTGACCATGGAACAGGAATAACATGGGGAATTTGCTTACCAGATTACAGCGTGGTGCACATAGGTGGCAGCCACCTAAACCTGACTGAACAGTGTGGATACATCATCAGGGATGGATATTTCACCAGTCAGGATTGTCCTTTTAGCAGTTTCTTTTCTTGTGAGGTGAAGATTGTCTGCTGCTCTTGCTTCATACTCTCCCCATAGTTCTTGCATTTCTTTCTAAATCTCCATGTCTAAATCTTCATTTGCTCCAGTGTCTTTCCCTGTTCTTTTATTCTTTTGAACTTCCAGAAAAGCCTTCATGCTAACTGTCTCTTCCTTCCAAATGCCATAACCCTCAGTTCAGCCATATGAGGGGAGCCTTTTCCCTTTGCATTCATTACTGCAACCCCATTGTTACCTTTATTTGTTTATTTTCAATGTTGCCAGTTTTTCAATCTTAAGTGAACCTTGGTTCTAAATGCTTTTTCTAAAGCTGCAACACATTCAGCTTTATGATGATATGGGGATTTCAGCTGGAAACTGAATCTCTATGCTGGAAACATCTCTATGTTTTTATTAGGCAATAAGCATTCACTTGTAGAAGAAAATCTTGATGGTGTGGAGCCTAGAGAATGGTTCAATAGTTAAAAGACAGACAAAAATTAACTGCAGTCTTTGCATATTTTCAGTGTTTCAAGCTACCTGCCTTTGCACATGAGGAAATAGCTCACATTCTACTTTCTCTGGTAAAAAAGATCTTTTTGTAAGTTGTTCAAACTCTTGGACTTGAGCCTCTCTGATTACTGTTCCTGCTGACCAGCAAGGTTTTTGGAAGGATTTGTGCACACAGCAATGATGGTTACCAGCTCAGCTCACACCTAAGCTTGCTGCCAGCTAGCAAGCTGAGGAAATGAGGGACATGTGTTTGTAACAGAGCAGAGCTCTTAGGTCGGAAAGGGTGGAGATACTGCAGTAAGCATCTCAAGCTCTTATTCCAATGCTAACGAGGGGTACGTCTGCGAGCTGAGCGTAGAGAAGTGACAGCTGCATAAAGATAGCCTAAAACTGCATAGTAAGCAACTTTCCTGTTTTTAATTGAAATTATGTTGTGTTTTCAATTTCAGTGTAGTTAGGGATTTTTTTTTTTCCCTTCAACTGAAGGCTCTCATTTTTTTGCATGGAACATGTCTGCCATCTACTGCTGCAAGCGGGATCCGTCTGTTTGCAAGAATCTGCCTGGATTCTTCCTCTCCACTGGTGAGGCCACACCTGGGGTCTGGTGTCCAGTTCTGGGCCCCTCAGTTCAGGACAGACATTGAGGAGCTGGAGCGAGTCCGGAGAAGGACAACAAAGGTGGTGAAGTCTCTGAAACACAAGTCTGATGAGAAGCAGCTGAAGGAGCTGGGGGTGTTCAGCATAGAGATGAGGAGGCTCAGGGATGACCTTATAAATCTCTAAAATGCCTTGAAAGGGTGGTGTTGGCAGGTGGGGGTCAGCCCCTCCTCCCCTGCAACTTCAGACAGGATGGGAGGAAGAGGCCACAAGCTGAGCCAGGGGAAATTTAAGCTGAACATTAAGAGGAATTTCTTCACAGAAAGGGTGATTAGACATTGGAATGGGCTGCCCTTGGAGGTGGTGGCATCACTGTCCCTGGATGTATGTAAGGAAAGCCTGGATGTGGTGCCATGCTCTAGTTCACATGGTAGTGTTCAGTCATAGGTTGGACTTGGTGATCTCAGAGGTCTTTTCCAACTTTACAAATTCTGTGATTCCATGATTTGGTGTGGTGTTCAGTCATAGGTTGGCCTTGGTGATCTCAGAGGTCTTTTCCAACTTTACAAATTCTGTGATTCCATGATTTGGTGTTAGCTGAAAGGAGCTGGCTGGTTTCATTTGGTTTCAGTAGCTGCATGTGAAATGCTGCTATGATTGGCAGTCCTTGAAGTTACTTGAAATTACTCAGCTGCCCAGAGGCTGAGGAGGAAATAGAGTCATGTTTAGCAACTTCATTTTTTTGAACCTTCTCTCTTCGTCTGTAAAATAGTAGCTTTTGTTTCTCTTGTTGCTATTCTTCCTTGAAACCATCCTATTCAAATACTTTCACTGACCGTACTATTTTTCTTTCTACTTCCATGGATCTTCAAAACCAGAACTCACAAGTTTGTCTGTGAAAAAAGTGTTTGAGAACCAGTCCTTCTCTCAGGACTTCCTTGTAGCCTTTTACCCACTTCTTGATTTTTATGTCTATAAAAATTGTTTCAATCGTGTCTTTAAAATAAAGCTGGGCCACTGATAAGAACCGGTTCCTGCTTGCATAACCTCTTTGCAGAATGTCACTCATTATGAAAGATCAACCAGCTTGGAAAAAATGCACTTGTGAAACCTTTCCAATTCAGTGATAAATTGTCTATAGAGTAACTGGACTTTACACCATTAAGCATCTGACTCCCTGACACCTTGCAAATGACAGCGTCCAAATTTACTTACTGTACTCCTGTGGTGGCCTTGTGTCTTTTCAAGAGTTGATATTGTCATCCCAGTCACAAAGGGAAATTACTTTAAAAACACTTGCTTAGAAAACTGTCCTGTAACTTGCATTTTGAAAAGATAAATTGATGTAAAAAGATTCCACTGAAGCTAAAATTGGTTGAACTTGGCCTGGAGCAGCCAATTCTGTAAGGTATTCCTTTGCCCCAGGGTTAAAGAAAGCTGATCTCATGTAATGTCAATAAATGAAGCCTATAAATTGCCAGTTATGAGGCTTTGAGAACTGCTGTGGTAATCCAAAGGATACATTAAATTGAGCTTCACTTGCACTGAACTGACTTTATTCTAAAATCCTGGAGGCTATTTAATAAACATATTTGTTTTCATTTTTATTACAAAATTGAAGAATGATAGAACCACCTAATTCTGCATCTGAGTGCCAGTTTAAGCAAATGGATATTTTTTTGTAGTCAAGGTTTAGTTTTATATATAAGGCCAAGTAGCAGGAGTAAGTAACTGTGGTCCAAGTTCCATGATGTATCTGTGATTAAATAATCTAATTTGCCTTTGTTGTAACTTCTGAAAGTGTAAACAATACTTTTGCATTTTTATCTTTAAACACATAGATGGGTCATTGTTACTAATTAGGGTGGTCTGTGTCCAGTTGGAATAATCTCAGTGTCTGTATTTTAAAAGACATAGATATGGATATATCTATGGATATATAGGATATAATATGGCAAAAAGCTGCAGCTGCTACTCTACTATTAATTTTCTAAACCTGAACACCCCCTACCCACCAACTCCTTTCAAAGGCAAAATTCCCACTGAATTAAGCAGAAGTTGTCACAGGTGTAAGAAGCTTATTCATAAAAGGACTTCCATAAGGAACAACTTCATACTGAGAAGAACGATAAAATATGCAGATCTATTCAAGAAATTAGGAGGATGAAAAGCTTAGAAGGTCTTTTTAAAAGGAAAAATGAAAGCTAACGCACACACATGGGACTGAAACATCTCATGCATTCAGGCTGATGCACACACACCGAGCCGATCTGTGTGGCGTGTAAAAGAGCGGATTGTTTGTGACATTCGGCAGCGATTCCCCGCGGGCAGGAGGCGGCTCCGAGCACCGGCTCTCCCTGCGGGCCGCCCCTGCCATGGCCAAAGATGGCGGTGGCGGCGCCGCGGCTCCGGCACCGCCCGGCGGGCGGGCGCTTCCGCCGGGGCCGAGGGCGCGGCGGCTCCTCCGCGGCTCCGCGGAGGCCCGGGCGGGGGCCATGGGCACGGCGGCGGGCGCGGGCGCCCTGCGGCTGCCCGGGCTGCACGGGTACGCGGTGGAGTTCTCGCCATACTGCCCGGGGCGCGTGGCCTGCGCCGCCGCGCAGTACTACGGCATGGCAGGTGCGGGGGGCGGCGCGGCGGGGGTGACCGGGAACGCGGCTGAGGAGGAGGAGGCTGGAAACGTGGGCGTGCGGAAGGACAGACGGACTCTGTCAAATGCCAAAGCATGTGGGGACGAGTTCCCTGTCCGCTGCGTTTGCTTTGCTGTCAGGCGGGCGCTGTGCCCCGCGGGCGGGCCGGGGGTGCCGCGGGCGCTGCCCCTCGCCCTCCGCAGCCCGCCGGGATCCGCCTCTTCCCAGCCCGCTGCTGCCCTGGCGCTTCTCGCAACGCCCTCGGGAGGAGCGCTCATTTCATAGGGTCGAGAATAAATGTGGTAGGAAAGACGTACACAGTGTGAATAAAATGTCTGAAGAGAACTTTCTCCGGTGACAGCGAGAGAATGGCCTGAAGTTGCGTCAGGGGAAGTTTAGGTTGGATATTAGGAAAAGGTTCTTCACCCCGAGGGTGGTTGGGCGCTGGAACAGGCTCCCCTGGGAAGTGGTCACAGCACCAAGCCTGACAGAAGCTCAAGAAGTGTTTGGAGGATGCTCTCGGGCGTGACTCTTTGGGATGGTGCTGTGCAGGGCCGGGAACTGGACTCGATCCTGATGGGTCCTTTCCAGCTCAGCTCATTCCGTGATTCTGCTCCTTCAGCTGCTCTTTAGTTCCTGAGTGTCCAGGCAGGCCCTGGTGACCCTGTGGTCTCTTGAAAAAGCCAAGCTGAGTGTTCTTAAATACTGGCATATTTTTCATTTCCAGTGGGAATATTGCTCCCCAAAACACTCCCCAATTTTTTTTTTTAAATTACAAGTGTAGAACTACTTTAACGGTATCCCCATCAGATAAGGAAGCAGAACCAATGTGTTTTATCAGAACTGAATTATTTATTTAGTTTCTGGTGAGCTGTGTTTATAGTACTATATTCAGGAAGGGGTGAAAAAAGTGTTTGGTCTGCTGTGTGTTATCAAAAAGACAAAAGGGGAACTCTGTGTTGGTATGTCTATCATGTGAGGCCCATGGGGAAAATGCACTTTTAGGCTTTTGCTTTATAAGCAAGTCTTTTTCAACCTCACCTACAGATATACTGTTGTTAAAAAAAAAAAAACCAAAACAAAACAAAACAAAAACCCCAAAAAACCAAACCAAAACAAAAAAACCCACAAAAACAAAAGCACCAAAAGAACCAAAATCAAACCAGAACAAAGTGATGTAAATGAATTACTGCTTTAGAGACCATAAGATGTTTAATTATGCAAGTAATTGTTAGGCTTCTTAAAGTTCATGTGCCCTTTTTGCACACTGAAGCTACCTCAGAACCACCCCAGTTCCTTTGGCATTGAGGAACTAGTTGTGATGTTTTGTTTAATTTTGCTGGTTTAGGTTGTGGAACTCTGGCAGTGCTGGAACAAAATGAAGCTGGGATTGTTCTGCTCAGGAGGTAATACAGGTTTATCTTTTATTTTTGTAAGATAAAAATTTACTTTGTATTTCTGAGTACCAGGCACAACTGAAATATTTTTAGTTATTTTTAGTGGTATAAAGTATTTTTTTGATTCTGAAGTAGCTACTGAATACAGGTCTTTGTATTTACATAGAAATTATTGTATTTGTATTTACATACAGTACAAAAGATATCTTTACATTGCATCGATTTTTTAATGGGAAATTATCTGGCTTGTACCATTTCCATAGTGTTAACCTATTTGTAGAAAACTGGCAATGTGAATTAAGAGCAGCTTCTCTGCCCTAGCTTGAAATTATAAGTTCTAGCTTTTTAGGAATAGTGCCTTGACACCTAGATTTTTGCCCTTAAAATTGTGATGGAGATTGATTTTGTTGTGGATGGAAGGAGGAGAAAGGTTAGAAAGGAGGGGGTTTAGTACTTTTCTGTTATTAACCTAAAGTGTTTTAAGGAACGCCTTGAAACAGTGATTGTTTAGATTAAGGTGGCTGACATAGAAGTGCTTAAACATAGTTAATCATGTTCAGAGAAACTTTTTTTCATTCATATTTACATTCATATTTATAAAACAAGACTCTGAAGATGTTCAGTGCTCTGTTGCTTCTGTTAAGTACTCTGGTTTAGTACAGTTTATTTCTGTTTTCAGTGACTCCACTTATTTTGTGGTGGAAAGTCCTCTTAAGTTCCTGACCCAAAGACTGTGTTGTTTATCAAAGTGTTCCATATGCACCTGATCATTACTGCAGTGCCATCAAATTGGACTTAAGCTTAGGTAAACCTTCAGTGAAAAGGGGGTAATGAAATTATTTTTTCTCATCAGACAATATTGCAGTAATTGGTAGCTGTCACAGAGTAACTGGTATATGGCATCAGCTACCATATGGTGAATTGTTGGTGTGTTGAAAGCATTTTCAAGGCAGTGTAGAGCTCTTCAGTAAATTCATGACTGTGTTTCTGTTGGGTTTTCATTGTGACTCAAATACATAGTGGTGTGAATTGGATAGGGCTCCCCCAACACAGTTGTATTTCTTTCTTTACCACAGTTGTTAGAAACAAAGTGCTCTTACATTCTGGAGAAACCATAGATCAGACTGAGGCATTTTGTACCTCTGTTTGCATGGCGAGGTTTAGCCTGGAATCAGAGTTCCTTCTTCATGTGTGGAAGGTCCTTGGCTCATTTATGCTTTAGCTTAATCAATCTGTTCTGGCATACGGTTGTAGAAATTGACATTCAAACAAGTAAGTTAATAGGAAATTCACTTGAAACTTAAATATGTAAAAATGCTGTTTAGAATGGTAAAAAGGGTGATTTAAAGACTCTTTGCATGGAACTAGTCCAGACTTTACGTCGTGCTTTCTCACAGACTAATATCTTTGTTTTTCCAATTTAGTTTTGACTGGAATGATGGCCTGTTTGATGTGACCTGGAGTGAGAACAATGAAAACATGTTGGTCACTTGTAGTGGAGATGGATCTCTGCAAATCTGGGATATGGCTAAAACCAAAGGTCCACTGCAAGTCTATAAGGAGCACACTCTGGAGGTAAATCAGGCAAACTTAAAAAATGTAATGGATGCTTTTTATGTTTGAATAATTAAAATATTTATTTGTAGTCATATAATCAAAAGCGGCTTGTTATTTTATAGCTTTTTTGGGTCTGTAGTTTGAATTAATAACCTGAATATAAAGTAGATTTACATACTCTTGTGCATGTTCATGCACTGTAGTAGGTGCTGCTTGATTACACAAATCTAATATATTGAGAAAATAGCATTTGTGATTCCTTGCAGCCTAAGTAATCATTGTGATGTGTGAAATTACTGCAGTCACACTGTGATTTTTAGAGAGCATTATTAGATAGGTCTGAATCAGACAGGTGATACAGCAGTCTTATTCTTGAGATTGTGGAGTGATAGACATGATGCAGATCCTTAGCACTTGGGTTGCACCCAGATCTGCTTATCCTTTTCCCTCCTAGCATCTGTGAGATCCTACTGAAATGACAGCTGTCAAATGTTGGGATGATGCATATGTTTTTTTAGCCTTGGTTTGATACTGTTGCTTTTGATTTTCTTAAAGTCTCAGTGTCTTTGTGCAGTGGTGTATGGGTAGAGAAGAATATTATATTCAGGTTCATAAATATATTTGCATAGTTTTAAGGACATTTATACTGTAGTACATATATGTTCCCTAAAGTGATTTTTCTTCCCTTTGTTTTTTTGAGCTTTTCTTCTAACCCTCCCCTCACTTCTGTTAAGTCTTTGAACTTAAGATCCAATGAGTTTTAG
Organism: Passer montanus; assembly: GCF_014805655.1. Lineage (NCBI taxonomy): Eukaryota > Metazoa > Chordata > Aves > Passeriformes > Passeridae > Passer > Passer montanus. Next base: position 15,039,658 of record NW_024366591.1, read on the forward strand.
CCTGCATTTTACTGACTTTACTGATACTTTATCTAAAGGACATTGATCTCAATAAAATAATCTGGTAGCTATACAGTCAAAAAACTGATTGAGGAAATTCAATTTCATTCCCAAAAACTTCAAGATTTTTTCAGCTATGAAGCACAAAGCTAAAAGCTGAGTGATTGTTGTTGCACAAGAGCCCATCTTCTGTAGCTTACTTTATAGTTTTTCTACTTTGGTTTAATATACTTACTGTATAAACTGAGAATTTTGAAAGAGGAGTTTCTAGTTGTGATCAGAATTTTGATAATGTTCAAAGACTGATAGTAGTTACAGAAAGATGTAGGTGAAGCATAGTACCAAATTTTTTTGTTTGTTTCTGCCATTTTCTCATTGAAATTGCATCAGTAAGTTTATTTGGTTCTGTTACACCATCTGTTGTTTGTGAAATAAACATTTCTGTGTCTGTGTCTTAGCTGAGCTGGTAGCATGGGAGGTGGACATATTCAACTGTGCTCAGAAAGACAGTATAGGAAACATGGGCTGAGTTTATTGTGAGATATGAAAGGTTTGTATTGATTCTTTATGAACTTGTGTTAAAAGGATGGATTTCAGAAGGAATTTACCTAGCAATTTCTGGCAAACACTGGCAGCCAGTGTTCTCACTACCTTCCTAATCCTTAATCCCCGTCTGACATTTTTAATGGCAGTTTTGTCACTGCATTTTATATTGCTACTAATGCATGATTGACAGGGATCTCTTTTTTTCTTTTATAAATGAGATCATTGTTCCTTCTCAAAAAGAATGTGCATTTTTAATTTAAAAGTGAATTTGCATTATCAAAGGATGATGAGTTTTATTCCAGCACTAGCCAGCTGCTAAATCTTATGAATAAATTGGTCTAATTTACTTTGGTTTTGATGAAATCTCACTGGATTGTGAGATAATAGAATGCTTGAATTAAATTTGTCTTGTAAAGTGAACCTGAACATTTACTGAACATTTATTTTAAGCTATTTTTTTATATGTTTTTACATCTTTTTTTTTCCTTTATTTTTTTCATCTTGCCTGAGGCATTTCTTGCTGCTGTTTAGGCATAAGCTAGGGTTCATTTATTTTATGATTGAAGATAAAGCACTAAAAGATTAACAGCTAAGGTTTATGCTGTTATTAGTCTTCCGCAGTTGCTCAACACAGCTTCCATGGAAGTCTCTATAAGTTTATATTGGAGGATGGCATGAGAAAGAAGAGGAGTAAAAGTGAGCCTTTCTGGGTTACTCACACTGTCTTCTTTTCATCCTCTCCCTGTTACCTAGACCTGTCACATGCCAAATGGACAGGATCTCTTGTTTTTCCCGAGCCTGTTGTCTGTTCTGTTGTAATTCTTGCCCGAAGCAGAGTTTGCCCAGGTTCCGCTGCCTCTGCTGCAGCTGCGGAGCGCTGAGCAGTGCCAGCCCTGTGTGCCATATGTGCCCAGGTCTGTGTCACAGCACGTGCTCTGCAGATCTACGTGCTGATAGCTTGGGAGTGAGCTGGGAGCTCTGTGTGTGCTTTGCCTTATCTGTGCAGCAGATCTGATACATCCCAAGTGCGATGTATTGAATACCAGCTACGTGGATCGTGTGACACAGTGCAGGTTTCCCAAAGATCTGTTTCTCTCTGGAAAATTGTGAATATGAATATGAGAGTTGAACACCTACTGAGCTGTTGTGTGAAAGAGGCATACTGTAGTGATACAACTAGGGACATTTCCAAACAGCAGCAGCTTAGGAGTTGAGCTCAGGCCGTCACATGGATCCAAAGGCAAAGAGAGAAATATTTGTGAGGAGCTTGGGAGCCACTTTGGAGAACTGTCCTGTCTTCCATTCTTAGAATCTATGGAGAGGTACTGGTGTGTTTGCTTCATTACTATTTTAGTAGGAAGAGTTAGAGTGGAAAGGATCATTTTTTGATGAGCTGTAGTATAATTAGCTAACAAAAGTAGAAAAGTCAAGAGTATGGTTTGGTAAAAATCCCAAAATAATCACCCCTCAGTTGGTTATAAGGCTTTTTTTAAGTACTGTCCCAGTGTCTTGTACATCTATAAGCTCCTCAAGGAAGGGAGTTAGTACAAAATGGTTCAAGAGCAGTATGGTTTTTAGTATATGGGAAGTAGGACTTTGTCAAATTAAAAAGGAGAGTTGCAGATAAAGCAGCTTGTTTTTCTCTGGGCAGTGGTTGTGTTCGACTTATGGAAGATAAGCAAATAGAAGAAAACCAATTCATCTAAGGTGGATCTAGCATGGACTGAAATATTTCTTAGAAAGGGAGATGCTCAGAAATAACTAAATACTACCTCAATTTCCATTTCACACAAGACACTTTCCATAGAAGACTTTGATAAATGTTGGATTTCTTTCCCTTTCAGCTTCTCTGCTTTTTTAATCTGGTGACACAGGTTCAAGCACTTCCACCTTCAAAACAGGGTTGCTGTTATTAAATGAACAACTCCATCTGTCCAAGACAAACCCTATATCTACTATGTTGACTTGCAGATCATATCCACTGCTGTGCTAGAACTAGATTATCCCAGGTGGAATACAAATCCTTGGTGGTTAGTGGCCCAGCAGTTGAGAGCAGCGCCATGTACTATTTGTAGGTAGCGACCACATTTCTGAGAAGTGTCCTGGGAGCTCTGTTTGAGTCAGGAGGTGAAGTGGATGAACTGTTTTATCTAATATTTATCCACCTTACACTGAAATGGTTTGTGTCCTGCTGCAACTTACTGAATCACTTTGGTGTGAGGTAAAGCCAAACAAAAGAGACTGCACCTTCCATCAAGTAGAGACGTGAATTTGAAAAATGAAGTTGTACATGTACTTGGGAAACTTGAGGATTTTAAATAATTTGAAGAACTACCTTACTGCATTTCTTTTTGTGAGGCAGCAGAGCTGAAAAATCAGCAGTAAAGGGTGGAGTTCAGGTATCCTCTGTCAAAGCAGGGGCCAATATTAGAATATGCTGTTGGGGAAGAGGGAGCTTATTTCAAGTACACAGTGGAAAGTAATTTCTTAATAGCTGAAGTGAGTAGTTATGAGGGAAAGGGAGTTTTTAATTTATTTTATTTTACTTGTTTGAGGATTTGGATGGCAAAGAAAGAGTGCTATAGAACCTGGAAAATATGGTAACCGGGAGTATTCTATGACATATATTTCTTAGGAGAACTAGATATAATAAAAAAGCTTTTATTGTTAATCAGCTAAAATCTCAAAGTCAACTGTGAAGAGAGATAACATTTACAATGAGAGATGTCTAGCAATTGGAAACTGTAGATCTTTGAGTAAAATTGGATCAGTGATAAGAAATCAAGTCTGAATTACGGCTTTTAGAGTGGTAGACTCCTAGTGATGGCAGATGTGTGTGTATTTTGTTACAACTTTTCTTTTTCCTCCATTTTGGACCATCTTTGTTTTTTCGGATACTTTTCTTAGCCTGTGTGTACCTTTAATGTCTGACTGAGAGGCTACATTTAATTTTTGTTCAGGTAAATGGTATTGTTGGGAGGTTTTGCTGTGCTTCAGTAGTATGGTTTTTCAGCTGACTGGGATACAATCTGTAAATCCAAGTCTATTTTGTGAATATTCTGGCTAACTACTGCCCAAAACTTGTATTCTAATATTCCTTCTAAACTATGCTCTTGTGTCATTTACAGGCATACAGTGTTGACTGGAGCCAAACTAGAGGAGAGCAGCTAGTGGTGTCTGGTTCATGGGATCAAACAGCCAAGCTGGTATGTTTGTTTTCTGCTGAAGGTGAAAAGTGTGATTTCTTTAGGATCTCATAGTTCTTTGTGTTGAGAAACAACACAAATTCTCTTTTCCTGTTTATTTTCACCCTGCGGCTGAAATTCTGCTTTAATTGAGAGGTTGCTTAAACTCTCAGTTGATACCAGTTTAAGTGTACAAATTCCTTTTTTTTTAAACTTTCATGTAATCCTTTCTGTATGTATGTATAAAGTTGATGGGTTTTTTTCAATGTATGAAACCTTTCATTTCTTACTGAATATGTATCTCAACAGTCTTCTTTTTTCCTTTATTCAGTGGGATCCAGCTGTGGGGAAGTCATTATGCACTTTTAAAGGCCACGAAGCAGTCATTTACAGCACTATATGGTCTCCACACATCCCAGGTTGTTTTGCATCTGCCTCAGGTAAGCGTGATGGTAAAGAGGTTCTCACAACAAAAACCCAAAAGCCGCCTTCTGTGTTAGTGGATCAGTTCAGCACTTTTTCCAGCAGATGGTAGTGTGTGTCATATACACTTGTTCTGTAAAAATGGAAAAAGGAAAGGTAAATGTATTGCTGCAGCTGGATTTGTGGGTTCTGTTACAGTCAGTAGATCATCCTCTTGGCCATTTAAACGGGGCTCAGCAGTTTTCTAGCCATGACCTTGTGGCAGTTTTTTCTGTTGTTTTATGTATCTCTCTTCCATTCTTCTCACTCTTGTTATTGACCACTAAATCATGTTATATACTTTATTTTGTGTTTTGGCCTATGTTTTTGTTCAAATTATCTCAAGTGTTGGTAGACTATTAATTCTGTGAGAAATGTAGTCAGTTCCTACTGAGCTCTTTTTAAATGGTTCTGTAGACCTCTGTGCCTTGTTCAATCAATTTTTGTTCACTGCTTTGGCAAGGGCCATGGGTCTTGCTGGTAAATACAATCATAGTTGAGTTGGGTGTGCACAGAGGCAAAGAGTTGAGGTGGTAGTGTTTTCCAAACACTACTCCTGCTTCAGAGGCACAAGGAGAGCTCTGCAGTGATACCTGGAGCCCAGCTGATGATTAACTGGGAGAGAGGTGCTGCGAGCCACAGAGTTTGCCTGGGAATTAAAAGGGCTATAAGGAACTGTCTTAATACAAATATTAATAAATTAACTCTGGTGGCCTAAATTTCTCAGATTTCATATCTGTACTGATTTTAATAGAAATTGTTTGGTTCTAATATCAAAAGGGTAAACATAAGTATGTTTTCCTTTAACTGAAGTTGGAGAGACAATGTGTACACTAGATACTAGTCTTCCCTATTCTCTGGGAAGTCAGATGAAAAAGTAGATGTGGCTTTCATAAAATTTCAGTCTGGCTGTTTCCATCTGATTCTGCCTGCAGAGTTTAGCTAGAATGATGAATGAGTAACATTTATTTGTTCTATGTAGTAGTGCTTGAAAGCCAAATGTTGGAGCATAGGTTTTGCCACGTTATGTGATACCTGTCTAACATGATGTGCAGAAACTTACAGGATTGAGCCCTGTACACTGTATGAACAGTTCTACTGAAATGCAGCTATCTATATGCTGCAAAATACTAGCTAAGTGCTATTTGGTCAAGGTGAAGTACTTAAATGTTTTTTGCAAGTTCTGAGGAATGTTCTCTTTAAGGTCCTGTTTAGAACCCTCCTGTCCATGGTAGTCTTACCCATATAAATTTTCTGGCATTCTAGATGAACAAAAGGGCTTTGCTAATGCAACTAATTATTTCGTATTTGAACCTCTAGGATATGTAGCCAAACTTTCTTCTAATACATTGCCACTTGAGCAATTTTGGGAAACATTGATTGTTAGATGCTATATGTCATGGTACCTAAATTGGGTATAACAATTGGTCTGTTCTTTGGGTGACTCAGTGGGTGCAGCTGTTGGAAGTTTTGACTAGAACACTACAGAGTGTTCTACAGTCTTTTGTCAATTTTTGTTTTGATGCTTGAAAGGGACTAATATGCTACTGGAGCCTAAAGCTAATTACAGTCAGTTTTCACTCATTGATGGAAAAACAACATGCACAAAAGACACAGTATTTTTCTTCTCTAAGTGTGAAGTTCTTACTCGGGTGTGAAATAAAAATCTGCTATTAGTACACTGATAGTGTAATTCTGGGTATAAAATCATTAGATTTTAGAAGAAGTCTTCAAAATGATGGTGAACTTTCTTACAGCTTCCAAAATAAAGTGTCTGGTGTACTTCTAGATGAAATAACATAGAAATCATGACATGCTGATGTGGAAAAGGTTTTTTGTTTGCATTGAAATTTTCCTGTGGTTTGATTAGATTGCTTCACTACAGAAAATACATATTGGCAGTCATTTCTTTGGTCAGCAGGACTGTGGATAGTAGAAGGACTCATGACCCTCTAGCTCTCTGCATAAAGGCCATTTCCTTGTAAAAAAGGTACATCACACAGTCGGTGTTCAGAGAGTTTATTGTTCAGTGCTTAATGACATTCTACTCTGTCAGTCAAGGTATGTGATGAAAGTAAAGTGGAAACGTTCAAGGAGGCTGGTTGTCCTCATTTAAAACTTGCTATGATCTGCATACTCTATGAGGATGACAGAAAATCATGGGACAGAAAGCTAAATTTCACTGATGATTCATCTTCTATTCAGCTAAAGCTGGAGCTGGAGAGAAACTTGAATCTCAGTGTGATAGCACTGTGTCAAATTTAGAGCTGTTCCCTTCTTTGGGATGCGTGTGCTGGAAAGGTTGACCTGCAGTTCTGTGGTCTCTTATTTTGCAACTTTTTGTTGTCTTGAAAATTAGTAACTCAAATGTGTCTGGAGGGAAACTTTATGTACTTCTTTTCATCTCACTTGGGTTTCTTCACTGTTAAAAACAGTAGCTTTTTTTGGATGTTGTTAAAGATTATTGAACCATTTCTTTCTTGAAGGAGTCTGTACTGCTTTGGGATTGTAAGGTGTCTGTGTGTCTTTTTTTTTTTCTCTCTTTTGCCCCACCTGTCCCCTTTCTCTCATCCCACCTCACACATATCTACTCACAACTATGTATTTACTGCTATCTTAATAGTGTAGTTGTAATGCTTGAGGAAGGAACTGTTTCATGTGGCAGCATCTTCAATTCTGCATGTACGAGTAAGGCAAGTTAAGTATGTTGTAAACCACAGATTGGAAAAAATGTTGCTCTTAAAATACTTTAGATTAAACTAAATGTAAGTAGAACAATGCACTCTTTTTTTTTTATTTTAAAGGAAATAAGCGAGGGGAAAGAAGGTCTAAAAACATATTGCATGACACACCCCTGCCATTTTTTGCCTTTATTTGAATCCCCATAGAATCCTGCAGAAGTTTAATTTCCATGTAACTAATTAGTTTGTGAACACTGAAAACAGAAAACCATACAGGATTGCAAACCACAGTAAAAGAGCTGTTCAAAAGGATCAACCTATGCCTGAAGCTAATATTTGATTTTGAAACGTGGCTTTTTCTCAAGCTATTATGAGACTAGAAAAGGAATACAAATGAAGAAAATGAGAAATCCAAGATGGCAATATAAGGCAATTGAAAAAGAATTTGATAGTAGGTATAGCTGGTTTTGCTTCATTAGGTCTCCATTCTGAATGCATACAAGAAAACTGAGCTTGTCTGCAGTGGACAATAAAATGCAATTGAATTGCAAAAGATACATATGTCTGATGCTTCAGTTCAATTAGGTTTTATTCAGCATCTAATAAACTCCCATTTAACATTTACAGGTATGTGTGAGGTAGTTTACCATGCTGTTATCTTCATGTACAATCATTCATACTCCAAAACCAGAAAGTAAATGGCCTGTTTTTTTCTGTTGTTGTTTGTTTGGGTTTTTTGTTGGTCTGGTATTTTTTTTTGTTGTTGTTGTTTTTGGTTTTGTTTTTTTTTTAATCTGGGAGTTAATAGTAACAGAGCAAACTGTTGATATGTAAATAAGTGCTGTTGTGATGTCAGTAACAATTTTTGAGCAGATAAGCAGGATGTTCAGGTGTACGTGTGGAACCAAACCAGAGCCCTGGTAAATGTCTGCCTTACGCTGAAAACACACTGATGTGGAAAATGTCATTAAAGAAGTGACATGAAGCCACTAACAGCATTAACAGCAGCCTCATGGCTAAAGGGGTTTAATGAGTCATTATGTCATTTGCCTAGATTTTTTTTTAACCCAGAGAGCAAATTGGTGAGAAGCTCATTAAAGAATGTTACAAATGCACACAACAGTAGTATTTAGTCATGTTAATCAGTTCTACTAAATGATTCTCCATGACTGCACAGCAATAGGCTTTGCTTAGTCCTGTGGTTTATAACGAAAGCATCCTTTTTAGTATCAGCTGGGTTTATTGTCCTTTAGCAGTATAAAGTATTTAACAAATACCATTTTACCTTTGTCTGCAAGTATTCTTTGATACAGATACAATAATGACAAATGAAAATATGAATGTTTTGGATTTGACAAGGCCCAGATTTAGAATGACTGATAGCTATTGTATTAAATACTGGGGCCTTAGTTTTAATGCTGCTTTCCTTTTCAAATCAGTCTTTGAGTTTACTGATTAGGTCAGGTACATAATTTTAATAACATCTTAATTCATTAATAAGGGAAAGAATTTTTTTTTTAAAATCTGCCTGACAATGTCTGTATTCATCAGTATTTAGATCAATTAATTGTATTCTCTGCTCAAAGACTTGTTTTTCAGACTGAAAGCCCAGAGTTTACAAATTTTCTTGTACCACAACAAGGTGTGATAATTTCTGATACAGTTTTATTATGTTGACAAAAGTGTTGGATGACTGTAGCTTTGCTGCTTTACAAATGAATCTGTAAATCCAGGTCCCACTCTTGTAAGCCCTTGCATTGAGTGCTAGATTTTAATGTTGAAACTGAAAACCATTTTTTATCTCATATTCTGTTTTACTGCCAGCTGAGTTAGTGAGTTGCCTTTTAAAAAGTATCTTCTTGCTTACTGGTCTCTTGGTGATAAATGTGTGTAGTAAAGTCAAGCTGTAGTTTATAGATCAGGCTGGCATGTAGTCTTGGTGCACCTTTCTGTGTTTGGTATTCAAATTGTAAAAAAACCTATGGTTGAACAAATTGTTTTGCATGAAATAATGAGCTGGGGAAGGTGTACATCTACTAAGAGAGCATTTACTGAATTAGTGCAGCTTCTCAGTAGAGGTCTTTTTTGTGTTTCTGGACAAAAAAAAAAATTGTCAGGTTTTTGACATCAGTTTTCTAAAGATTCAGCTCACATTCCTGTCTCAGAAGTAGCACTGAGCAAAAGAAGGAGCCATTGGAGAGCAGGACTTGCAGACAAGTAATTCCAAAGATGCTTATATTTGCCGAGGTTCCATAAAAATGGAAGAAATAATCTGCTAATAAATAATAAAGCATGACAGTGGTTTCTCATGTGTTCCAAAGCACTTTTTTTCTAGAGGCTTAAATTCAATCCATTTGTATGCAGTGTGGGTCCACTTTCTGCTTCTTATGACTCCTGTTTTTTTCCTGTTTAATGTGTTAGGAAAAATGCCATAGCAAAAAAGGTTCAGGGCTTTGCAAAAAAATTTTTGAAATCCAAACGCTAAATGGATAAAAGAATAAGATGCTTCAATTTACTGCATGGTACTTGTTGTACAAATCAAGCATCTAGAGAGCAAGCTGACTGTGGAGTTACTGTGGCTTGTTGCAGTTCAGCCAAACTGCTGTTTATGCTAGAAGCTTTTGAATTTACAATTTACTTGCTTAGTTTGTTATGTCAAATGTATGTAGTGATGTGAGGGGAATGTTTTCATTTGCAATCTGTTACTTGAAGACTTAGCAGCACAGTATTGAATTCCTCCAGGTCTTATGCACCTGTGTTGTGGTTTAACCTCAGCAAGCCACCAAGTCCCATGTAGCCACAGGGTCACTCCCCCACCAGTATGATCAGGGGGAGAATAGGTAGGGTAAAAGTGACAAAACTCGTGGATTGTGATAAAGACAATGTAATAGGGAAAGCAAAAGCTGTGCACACAAGCAAAGAAAAACAAGGAACTAATTTACTGCTTCCCATGGGCAGACAGGTGTTCAGCCATCCCCAGGAGACCAAGGCCCCATCATGTGTGACGGTGACTTGTGAAGACAAACACCATCTCTCCAAATGTCCTCCCACTTCTTCCTTCTTTCCCCTACTTCATATACTGGGAGTGATGTCATAGGTCTGGAATGTGCCTTTGGTCAGTTGGGGTCACCTGTCCCAGCTGTTTCCTCCCAATCTCCCACGCATCCCCAGCTCCCTCTTCAGCAGGGCAGTATGAAAAGCAGAAAAGGCCTTGGCTCTGTGTGAGCCCTGCTCAGCAATAGCAAAAACATCTAGGTATTAACCCTGTGCTCAGCACAAATCCAAAATACCATAGCAGCCACTGTGAAGAAAATTAAACCTACCCAAGCCAAAACCAGCACATCAAATAAGTTTTACTAAATCATTCTCTAATGTACAAGCTAAAGTGTTTCTCAGGAAATTAGTTTATCCCTCAATTTATACTACGTGTTAATTATAGTAAAGTACTGTATATAGCACATGCAATAATATAAAGCACTTTCAGGTTATAGTATTTTGTATTAAAATCTCACGTTATAAAATGGTTTAGTGTTCAGAAGACATAATCAGTAATAGATTTTTACAGTAAATTAATTTGGGTTGTGTCATTTGGGTTACAGGTAGGTATGTAATTAATATTGCCATTTGCTGAAGAATGACTTATGATTAAGTCATAACTTTGGTCAATTTTGAAAAAAAAATGTGTCCCAAGATTTATGTATAATCTTCTTGGGAAGCACTGAAATAAAGATTTCACTAACTTTTTAAAAAAATGTTTTATTTTGTTTTGTTCTTCTTTTCAGAAAAAAAAATTAGTTGGGCTCTTCCCTAAAGTAACTTAAAACTCTTGTAGTTTTTAGCTTGACAGCATTTTGTATCAGACTAAAATTGACCAGTTGCAAAGTATGTTTCCACTGGTAATTGTGTACTTGCTAGGTAAGTTGTGCTACGTGGAGATAGATTTTGTGTATTCAGTAGTACTCTTGGATGATTTAACTAAAGCTGTTATTTGTGTCGTTGTTATTTCTGTCTCTTTGTGTGGAATTCCATGAGCTTCATTTTTCCTGTTCTAAGTTTTTTTGTGTTGTTGTACTGGTTCAACCCCCATTGACAGCTCAGCCTCACGCAGCCCCTCAGTCACTCCCCCATGGTGGGATGAAGAGAGAATCACAAGGGTTAAAGCTGGAAAACTCATGGGTTGTGGTAAAGACAGTCTAATAGGTAAAGCAAAAGCAAGAGCAAAACAAGGAGTTCATTCATTGCTTTCCATGGGCAGGCATGTGTAACAGTCTAATAGGTAAAAAGAGCAAAAAGCAAAAGCAAGAGCAAAACAAGGAGTTCATTCATTGCTTTCCATGGGCAGGCATGTGTTCCGGCATGTCTTGGAAAGCACGGTTCCATCATGCATAATGCTTACTTGGGAAGACAGATGCCATCATTCCAAACATCTTTCTTCCTTTTTCTTCTCCCAGCTTTGTAGGTTAAGCATGACTACATGTGTTATGGGGTATCCCTTTGGTCAGCTGTGGTCAGCTGTTCTGGCCGTGTCCCCTTCCAACTTCTTGTGCAATGCCAGCTCCACCACTGGCAGGGCACCGTGAGGAGCTGAAAATTCTTGACTTAGTGTAAGCACTCCTCAGTGACATCCAAAACATCAGTGTGTTACCAACATTATTCACATCTTAAATCCAAATCACAGCACTGTACCAGCTACTTGGAAGAAAAATATCTCTATTTCAGCCAAAATCAGAACAATTATCTGCAATAGAAACAATCAGCACAATCATTTTAACATGCATAAAAAGACTGGGTTTGAGAGTCATGAGATTTGGGTTCTGCTTTTAATTTTTCCACAGATTTTCTGTTTAATTTGGGCTAATAATTTAATCTGGTTTAGTATTTAAAAATACACGTAAGTCAGCAAGTAATGTAAACTTGTAATCGTTCAGTGGCACTGCAGACATACTTCAATTGTGTTGGTTTTGATTTTTACAAATTAATGTAGTGAAGAAGGGGTAATGCTTTAAACTGAAAGAGGGTAGGTTTAGATTAGGTATTAAGAAGAAATTTATACTTTGAGGGTGATGAGGCACCAGAACAGGTTGCCCAGAGAAGCTGTGGGTGCCTCATCCATGGAAGTGTTCAAGACCACGTTGGATGGGGCTTTGAGCAGCCTGGTCTAGTGGAAGCTGGTTCCTGAAAAACGTTGTACCTGTCCTAGTTAGAACTTCCCCTTCAGATAGTGTTTCAAGTTTCATGGGGTTTTATTAACCTCCCAAATACCTGGCTGTTTTTTGTAGTTCCTGTTATACCTCTGCACTGTTTAGAAATGATTGCTTAGCAGGTTGTTCTCACAGGACTTTGGAGATGATGATTTATGAATTTGGGTAAAATATATCTGTGAATAAAAAAGGTACTATAAAAGCTACATGAAATTTAAATCTTAAATAAACTTTATCTTTTCACTATTAGACATTGTCATTCACATTAGCAATCTTTATCCTGTGTATAAGGATGATGTACTTGTAGATTAGCATCAATTGAAAAGTTTTGAATAGATGAGTGTATATTGTGTAGTTTTATTGATTCGTCCAAGATTTCACAAATATTCATTAGAAAGAAAGAAAGCAAGTACAATGTATGAACAATTCTGAAATCATAATTATCCAATGGACCAGTAAAAATCTGTTGCTATACAGAAACTGCTTCTAACAAAAATAGAAATATTTTATGGGGGAAATGTTGGGTAATTTTCTGGTTGCTTACTTTGGTATGTCAGCTGGAAGTGTAATGTAAATATATATGTATGTATGGAAATAAGTTTGAGGTTAAAAAAGAATTCATTAAAATGTGCACTAAGCCAGGATTTCACTGTGTCAGGATTGCACTGTTTATCAGGTTTTTTAAAACTTAATCTGATTTTTCCACTTAAATGGAAAAATTGGATTTTTGTTTGACTTTAGATCAGTATTTTCTATTCACAGAAAGGTTCACTTGCATGTTGTGTTACTCCATTAAAAACATTTCACTGATAGTGCCAGCCAGAATTAATAACTGCTAAGTCTAGCATTTTCAAAAAAAAAAACCCCAAAAAACAACAACAAAAAAAAACCACAAAAACCAAAACTGAAAATAACTACGTTTTTCCTTTTGTCATGCATCAGCGTTTTCTATTAAAAAAGAAGTAATTGGGGCAATTTTACATTTAGTGTCAAAATTAATATTGGCTGAATAACTTACTTTTCCAATTGCATTTGGCCCTCATAATGCTACTGTAGCAGTTCATTCTAGTTCACCTGGATTTATATATTTGCTTGGGGAAAATGATCCTGTCTGTTGTGAAATATGTGTTTCCCCTTCAAATCTATGTTATCTGATGAAATTAAAGTAAAATCTCTTTAAGAAGTCCATTATAATATCTCAGAAAGACTTAAAACTCAAACTGAACTGTCCTCTGCAGGCAAGCAGATTAGCAAGGCTAATGGAGAGTGGATCCAGGGCGTGCTACCTGTTTTTTTGCCAAAACCCTGCTGCTCGTGCTTCTTCCTCTCCATATGTTGCCCTGTTTTTATGAGCTCTGTAGCGATGTTTGAGGCTTCAGCTGGCTGCAGGGTGCCATTGTCAGGAGTGCTGTCTGTGTGCTGAGCAGCAGTCTTCCTCGTGACAGTAGGAGAGGGGAGTGAAAACAGGGAGCATTTGGGGGTTGTTCCCACCCTACAGATGGGAAATTTATCCACCAAGAGTGCAGCATCTCTCCAAGTCCTGAGGGCTGAGGACAAGCCAGCCAACACCAGAGCAAGCTCCCTATGGTCTCCGTGGTCAGAAGGCTGCACTTGTGACATGTAGTGAACCAAGCTCTCTCTGCCTTATTTGTTTAAACTTTCCAAATGTTTTATGGGGTTTTTTGGGGGGGAAGTCTGTAGGGTCTGGTGGTTCATGCAATTAGGAATATTGCTGTGGCTCTAGGGATGGTTTCATTTGATCTGCAGCCAGTTTCTTGAGAAGAGCTATGATTTTCCTTGAGCCCAGCTGTATACTTTACAGCCAGTGACCAACAGGGCACTAAAACCATGAAAGTGCTTATATATAAAGGGCATGAAAACAATAATTATAAGGAATTATCAATAATTTCTTCAGTAGCAGCGTAAAGCAGTGGTTTTTTTAGGTAGTATTATACATGCTTCCTATAGAAATCACAAGTGTTTTAATCACCTTTTAGTGATGAAATTTATGTCTTAAATGAACATAAGCATGATAATAATAAATTCTAATTCATTTTCTCTCTCTGGAAGCTAGAGAATCGATTTTTACTGACACAAAGGTAAATATTCAGGGCTAATGGGAAAATCCCAATTAAAAAATTGAAAAGCTTAGTTGTTCCATCAGCTGATGCAGCTTTCAATATCTTTACAAGCCATTAGGAACTGAATTTGTAAGAAGGGTGTATAGAAATGCTATAGATCTTTAGGGGTAGACTAGAAAGACAAGCTAACAGTTGTCTGCTAAGTACTAATGGATTAACTGAAACTTGTAAGTGATGCAACAACATTGAATCAATTTCTCTTTGTTTCAGGTGATCAAACTTTAAGAATTTGGGATGTGAAAACCCCAGGAGTCAAACTTGTGATACCAGCCCACCAGGCTGAGGTCTTGAGCTGTGACTGGTGCAAATATGATGAGGTATAAAGCCATTCATTCCACTGTTTTGCTAATTGAACCACTCACATTAAATAGCAGGGGGTTTTACTGCAACATTATTGCATATTTTCTTTATGAAAACATGCCTAGTTGCTTTGTTGCTCTCATTCACTATTGCATCTTCAGTAGAGCTTTGTTCTAAGAGATGGTCAGCCCAAGCAGATCAGAGATTTTGCTTGACTCTAGTGGGCAGAGTAGTCAAAAGTGGAAGACCAGATTGTGTTTCTCTGTGCTCTTTAATTTACATTCTGGGGATGTCACTTCATTTATTATTTACGAATCTGTATTTTTTGATTTATCTAACTTTTGTATCTAACATAGGCGTTGCTACAATTCAGTAATTAAATTGTCATGATATATCTGTGTTTTATGAAACCGTCAGAACTTGCTGGTAACTGGTGCAGTTGACTGTAGCTTAAAAGGCTGGGATTTGAGGAACATCCGGCAACCAGTGTTCGTCTTGCTTGGTCATACCTATGCTATCAGAAGAGTAAAAGTAAGTTGTGTTTTATTTCCCGTTGACTATCACTGAATTATTACACATTTTTTTCTGGAAGCTGGTAATATTTTATATTATCTAATAACTAGGAAAAAAATAACAGTATGTTAGAGGGCTTCAGACATGGTTTGAAGGCTACTTCAGCTAAATTATATGGGAAGTTTGAGATGGGGAAAACACTTCCCCTTACTTATTTTTAAATGATGCTTTTCCTTTGTCTTTCCACACAAAGGGCCAATATTCACAGAAGACAAGATACAAAACACATTGTGAATATATATTTTCGTGTATACAAAGAAAATATTAGTGCATTCAAAGGGATTTTGAAACTTTATACATGAAAGACTACAGATGACTTTACTGGATCTGTGTATAACTAGAACACCCACCAATAAGAATTTGCTTTCAATGCACAATGACATTTTTATCATGTTGTATGAAAATAGGTATCCAAATATCTTTTCAGGCAAGCTCAAACACTAAAACTATGTTTCAGTGTAAAATATTGAAACTAGCAAAGAATGTGGGAGTCAAATACGTCAATATCAAAGTCTCCTGAAAAAGGAGATGGTACCTAATCCTTTTAAAGCCTTTCAGGAACAGATATGTTTATTAATATTTTCTAGAAGTCTGAACTGGCAGAAAAAGTTATCCTGGGTTGGTATTTTGCTTCACATGGCCATGATTTGTTTCTAACATATTTAGAAGTTACTGTGCTTAGTTTGTAATTTATCAGAAAAGGATGTGACTCAGGTAGTCATTCCATATCACAAATCTTTTTCATGGTCAAATAACGTGAGAAGCTCCTGCTCTCCTTATCCCAGCTACCCCTGCCTGCTGTCCCCTCTGGTGATTGATGCTGAATCTTTTTTTCTAATTTAAGGCCTGCATGACTGTTCTCTAATCTGGCACTGTGAAATATTTTTCATAGGAGAAGATGCATCCATGTGCAGAGGAGACGTACTGAGAGTACATGACTTCTATTCCGTCTTACCAGGCTTTCATTGCTTCCATTTCAAGACACACATGGTCCCTGAGCACATAAGATATGACAGTGTGGGCCAGCACTTCGGGGTGGTGCAATGTCTCCAGTTGTGGGGTGTAACTCACCAGTCACACCGAATTGAGAGAGAGACCTGGATGCTGCCTCTATAGAGGCAGCTGCCCCTCCTGATATCCCTTCCCCTGTGTTGTGCTGACACAAGCGATTGATTGTAAAGCTGCAGCTGATGGCTCTGACTGAAAACCCTCTCCCTGAAAGTGACTAGTTTCTGTCTGGATCATTAAGCTGTTTCAATTTGTTGCTCAACCACACAATTGCGGGCCTTGACACAAAGGAGGGGGACAGGAGCACACAGTTTGAAGTGGAAAAGAAAGTGGAAACCACAAGTCTTGGCAGTAGATCTGAATCTGGCAAGGAATTCTACCCACCACAGTACTGTCAGGATTCTGCTAGTAGATTTCTTGTGGTCTTTCACTGCAGTACAGGGCACTGAGGTCATCTGGAGTCCTTTTTGGAAGATTTTCATGTTGGTGCATTTGATCCTCACATCCTTAGCTGGCTTCAATATCTTACACTGAAACACAGTTACAGTTTTCAGTTTACCTAAAAAGATATTTGGATATGTTGGAGTCAGGATGGATGATGTGGTAGTGATATCTTCTGCCTGTATAGCACGCAGATGATAAAATTTTAGTATCTTACAGTTAAATTGAACAGAATTTTCTCTTGTAGCAGAAAGACATTATGCTTTTTTTTTTCCAACCTACGTGTGTAGCACTCTGCTAAGTATTTTGATAGAGTGTACTTTAGGTGAGTTTCTAGGATACTTAAGGTTAATGACAAAACTTTGACAGTATGGTTTTGCTTTATCTTAAAGTGTGAGGACATGCAAAGGGGGCTTATGGAAAGTGTACCATGATTTTTTGTTGCCCATCAGACTTCTTCCCCTCTAGTATTCATTTTCCTGAGGTGCAGAACTTGTTTTTTTGGGGTTTGTTCCCCTCAAAAAAAAATTGCAGGAAGTCTGCAGAGGTTCAAGTTCCAGCATGCACATTCCTCAATTCTGCTATAGTAAAGAGAGCTCTGTCAGCATGGCAATAGCCTAGACTAACTTGGTAGTTGCTGTGAATAATATTAGAAGTCTTGCAGGAAGACTTAACTGTGAACCAGTGTGGGGGATCTGCATTTCAAACTCAAGTTATGTCAGTGGCTTGTTGTATTTCCTGCTGAGAAGTACAAATTTTAAAATAGTTGGAAACTGAAGGCTGCCAAAAAACTAGAGCTGAGATGAACAATTTTTGCATAACTGCATCCTTCTTTTGCTGCAGTTGTTAGACCAGTCTGCAAGAGTCCATGGAAGAGTGTATCCTGTAAAATGCCCTGTAGGAGAGGGGGAAATCATGAATGAAGTGATGTTATATTGCCTTCAGTTTTTCCACTTCTCCCTGATTTTCCCATTTGTATAAATAATTTCAAAATGGTAGGATATAGAATTGATTATGGTAATGTATCTTGTATTCTCTGTGCAGTATTGCCCAGATTTTGTCTCTCTGAAAATAATTAACTGGCCACATAGCTGGTTTGAAACTTGATTTATATAACAAGATGAAACTTAGCCTATTAGCCAAAAGCAGAAGTTAATGACTGTTTATATGACTGTTCCAGAACTTCTTAACTTTACAGCAGAGTTATTTGGTACTGCTGTAATGAAATCTAACCAACACAGGATCCCACAGAGCATTCCTTGTGATTATTAATTCTATGATTCCTTGTAATTAGAAGCATTGGGGAGAAATACATTGATGTGGTCTGTTTTGTTGCAGCATGATGTGGTACCAGCCAAGACCAATTAAGTAGTTAAACTTTGATAACTTGCTGCTTACAGTAGGCCTGTATATGTTCACAATGTTTTAATTTTAAAAGTTGTTTTGTTTTCTTGCAGTTTTCCCCATTCCATGCAACTATATTGGCCTCTTGCTCCTATGATTTTACTGTAAGGTACAGTATTTCCTCAACTGGATAAAAATAAAAAGGTGATCTATTTTAATATGGCTTGCAATAGAAAACAGTTCCAGAGTGGATATACTGGAGTGCAGTTAATGTTGCTGTCAGATGCCTCATAAGCTATGTTGAAAACTCATGGGTTTGTCACTCAAAGGTCAGCTCAGTCACTCTGCTGAGCAATATCTGCTCTGTTGGATGTTTTCTGCAATCCTTTTCACATCACTCTGCTGAACATAGTTGCATCCAGCTGTGATAATGTCTGATAAGAAGGTAATACCCTGTTAAATTAATTTAGTTAGGTGAATTTATACGTTTCTGTGACACATTTTTATTTAGGCTTTTTATGAACAATGTTTTTGTCCTATCAGTATCCGAGGCAGCTTTAATAGAGTTCTGTAGTGTGTATGCTGGAACTTTTTATATAGTTCTTCTGCAAGTTCCCCTGGCTGATCAGTATATCTTCTACTGCTGAGGATCTTGTAGTACTGTTGTTTTAAAGCTAACTCAAAGTCCTAAACAAGCTTGATTTGATACTGGGATTTCTCTAAGATACATGGTATCACAAGTCAATACACTATGAAATATTCCTGAATACCTCAACCAAATTCTTTGATCTACATTTTAATTTTCTAACATGGACTGAATGTAGTAGGCAGTACATTAAGAAATGGGAGAAGTCATAAGTCCTTCATAAAGGAATGCCATGAAGTTATTCCACTTGTCCAAATCATCTCAAGTAATGTCACTTCTGGTTGTATCCTAATTGTCTGACACCAGACCTAGAGAGGTTCTGCTGTTCTAATTCTCAGTGCCTGTATATGTTGCTAAATCATAAATCTACCCAGTCTTCTGCCATAGCATCATATAAAGTTGCATCATGAAGTTAACCCATTAAGCATTGAAGTGACTTGATTGTGCTGTCATGCTCTTCCCCTTTTTGACACCAACTATATCTCTTTCAGGTTTGGTGCTAATGTGCTTCATGCAGTACTGAAATCTAGAGCAATTTCATCTCTGACATTTTCGTATGTGGAAATTGTCAGAAAAGATGGAGAGAGCTACTAGCTCACAAAGCATCATGTCTATAAATGTAGAGCTTGGGGACCTCTTCACAAAATTCACTCTAGGCATTATTTTTCTGTTCAAAGATTTACTTGTCATTACTAGGGAGAGAGAGCAGACTTGAAGAGATGAAATAAAGATTTTTAACAGTTTTCTAAAACAGTTGGATTTGGTATGAATGAACAAACAACAGAGAAGACCAGGTGAAAGTCTTAGGAAAAGGTGTCACAAGCAAAATATTCTGTATAATGGAGGAAAAATGTTGCCATAAGAATTTGGGAACATCTCTTTTAAAGACTATGTTGTACCTCTACCACATACTGTCATTTTACTGGATGCACGATACACTCCACATGTATATACATACACACATCTTGTCACATGTGCACATGCATGTACACCACACACACATGGATGTGAATATATGCACACATACACATACATTTCAGTTTAAGAGTAAAAATCCTTGATCAGTATATAAAAGGTGGAAGAGAAGTATATAAAAAGTGGAAGATAAGTATGGATTCTAGTACATGGAATTAATTATGGATCTTGTTGAATCTACTCAAGGCTTGTGACTTTTTAGCCCCATTTGGTGGGGGGGGCACTGAATTTTGATTCCTAGAACAGCATGGTATGGCAGCCCCTTAAAAACAGATTAATTTCAGTGTTATTTTAATAGCAGTTTAGTTATGATATTGTTAATTTATAGTCTTTGGTGTGTTCTGTTTGAAGCTCAGATTATCTGCAGGCATCAGTTTATAGTAGATAACAGAATAGAGCATAGTAGTGGAGCAATCCTTTACTGTCAGAGTTCTGTAATCTTAAATGCTACTGAAGCTTTATAGTTTAACCAAACAGATGCAAATCTTAGTTCAGATTATCAAACTACCATGTAAGAAGCGGGGGTTTTGTTTATTTCAGGTCATACAGCTAGTTTGGCACATAATCACAACTGGATATCTAAAAGAAAAAAGAGTAGGTTGAAAACAAAGTTAACAATGCTTAGCTTACTCCTTTGCAAATAGATTAATCATTGAATGTGAGCACTGTAGTCAAGCTACTGAAAAGAAACCTAGTTCACATGCCAACTTCATACTGGGAGCTGAGAAAAAGAGAATGTTGATTTGAACTTGAGTTTTTACATACCATGGTATAATGATTTATAATCCCTGTCCAGTAAATGCCTCATTCAGACAAATATTTTCTATACCATTTCCTTACTCTTTGGAAGAGCTCAGAAAAAATGTAGGCTAATTAAAGTGCAGATTGAACACAAATGAATCATTAAAATGCCAGGAAATACACAAAGTACTGTAACATTTCCAGAACTACTTTAGGTCTGCATGCATATTGTTAAATGCTATCTCTGTCAAAATTCAGTTTGGAAGAACATCAGTGTCATCTTTTACTGGAATCACCATTTTGTATTTTTGGACTCTTCAGTATAAAAAAGAAATCTTGGTGCATTAGTCACAGACAGTGCTCACCAAAATCTAAACAGAAGATCTGATAAATTATAGAGCTTTATTAAGCTGGTGTCAGGCCAGATCTTGGATCATATTCACAGAAGCCTGTCCCTAAGGCGGAAAGGCAGTTTTTGTTAAAAATTGTACTATATTGGACATCATCTCTGCAACACACTGTAAGGTAAACCACTATCTCCAGCTCTTCATCACTATGTACAAGTTCAGTAACGCTGATCACAAAGAAATCTTACAGGATAAGGCTGATCATAAAATAAACTGCTAGGTATCCATTTCAGCTAGGTATCCTTACTAGCCTTGTATTCTTTTTTTGGTATCTTCTTTCAAGGTGAAAAGGTGGGTGTTTGTTCATTTGCTCTTCTTTTTTCATTTTCCTCCAATGGAAAATGTCCTTCTATACCTAAATTGCTTCATAATGTTGATACTTCACTGGAACTATAATGAAATAATCTCTTCAGAATATTAGTGTGGAAATAGTTAGATGTCCCTAGTTAATGCCTGAAGTAACATCATTGCCCTGATTAGCCTGTATCCAAAAGTAGCTTGACACTAAGCTCTCCTCTGACAGAAGTTTCTCTAGTTTGCAGGAAGAACTCTTGGAAGTGAGCACAGGAATTAGAGAATAGGCGCAGGGGGATGAATTGTGTGATACACGTGTAGTAAACTGGCACTGAGTTCTGTGTTGCTCTTGAAAGGTTCCTGGCTTTATACATCCACCTGCTACTGTAACTTGTGCCTGGTGTGGTTGTGTGTGAAAGCTAGCATTAATTGTTGAGTGGGCTTTTATGGAAAGCACCCTCTAAACATCTGCTTCACACCCACCTAAAAATACTATGTATGAAGACTTCTTGTAACCTAAGAGCATTAGTAAAGCTTTCGTGAATAAATATTTATCATAAGTATTTTTTTCTTACCCAGAAGGAGGTAGACTTGTTCTTTGTGCTTCAATCTGTTCATTTTCATAGACACATTTCCTGCAGTAACTTTTGAACCTATTGAAAGCTTAACTAGATTTAACAGGAAACATGTAGTCTAAATTTACAAAGCTTTAAGCTTTTAGAAATTTAATGGAAACTTATGCAAGAGAGGGAAACTCCAAGTACTGCCTCAAGGAAGGTAAGAGCTGTAGCATGAATTCACCACCACAAGTAATCCTACTCATCTGCTAGCTCCTCATCATGCAGCAACAAGGTGCCACAACACATGTATTGTACAGACACTGGAACCTGGAATGATACTTGCTACCTCATTTTCCCCAGCCAGTAGTGAAGGTAAGGGTAGAGTGGGAGTGAGGACAAGGTAGAAGATATGCAGAACAGACTATATTTGGGTTGGTAAAAGTGGTTTGATCAGGGAGCACTTTGTGACACTGCTATGGGTGGTATAAAGTACAAAATCCATAACTTGACAGGCTTTTTCTCATAATACCTTGTTCAGAATAAGCAGTCCACTTATTCTGCACGTGCAGAGCTGATGAATTGCATGCCAGGTACACATAAAGCAAAGAAACTGTAGAGAAATGAGGGAGAAGTTATATTTTTAACAAGTCCAGCCTTAAAAAGTTTAAGAAAATGCTCTCATACAGGTTTTGGGGTTTTGTGATCAGTGCAGATATGACTGAAGTTGTGGCTTCATACCTAATATGGGTAAAAATAGCAGTTTAAGTGACACACCTGTGATTGTACAGGCTGTACAAACCTGTAAGGGACCCTAAAAGCCCATGTGATTGTCTGGCCCATTTTTAAAGTTCATGCTGCTAAGTCTGTAGATATACTTAAAACTGAAGTATTGCAAGCACACCTACTTGTGCTGTGAATGCATCTTCACTTCTCTGTACAGCCATCCTGCTGTGGTAAACAGTGTCTTAGAAAAATTGCATTTCCCTCTCAGTCTGCAGAATATGGTGGAAGTTGACTCTCAGGAAAGTATTGCTGTCACCATGGTGGTTTTGGAAGCTGTGCAATAGACAGTGTTTCTCACTTTGGAGTGCAAAGTTGTTATGAGAACCATCATTAATTTGTCATCAATGATTCTCAGTCCTGAGACTGAACATTTTTTTGAGCTTTCATTAGTAATTATTTATATATTAAAAAAAGGTATCAAAGCTTCCAGTCAGTCTGTTGAACTAAGTTGCAGTACTCTTAATCTCTAAACTGCTTCTTTACAACACAACTTCATAAAGCAAACGCTATATTGTCCTACTATTTTTTAAATTGATCAAATGGTCTTTTTAGGTTCTTTATTCATGTTGATCTTAAGTTATTTCCTTTAATCATAGTTTTCAGTTATGACCATATGTCTTTCAAGAATTATTAGAGAGCTCTTGTGACAAGGAAGGCTAACACTATTACTTAGAAAAAAAAGCTGTGTTTCCTTACCTTCTTATGAACAAATGTGGGAGGATGAAAATGCTGAAATGGTCTTTTGCTCCTCTCGCCTGCAAAATAAGTTGTTTATTTAAGATCTCAGGTACTAGGAAAAAAATAAGAGGGTTGTTGCTATGGCATAGCCATTGTGCTGATACCACTCTCCTTGTTTATGAAGGAGATAACATCTACATATTAAACAAACTGACCCTGCTGGCTCCAGTGTTTGCTATTTTCCCTGAATTGGTTTGAACTTACAGTACTTCCATTGCAGTTGGTCTGATAATGAGCTGTTCTTGTTAAGTATTGTCACTTTTCCCAATAAAGGCAAGGCAAAGAGACCTCTATGATTGTTACAGAAGTAGTAAAGCATATAATTGACCCCTGTGTGAAAATCTGGGCTGTAGAAAATTTGATTACAGCTGACAGCCCACAAAATGTGCTGTGTTGTGCAGCCTGTAGACTTTTCTCAGTGGTATATACAACACAAGAAAGAAATAAATCTTTGTTCTGTGCCAGCATACGGGGTTTTGTCAGTGTGTTATTATCTGAAAGTTCTGTGTTTGAATCCTTTTTTTCATGGCTGAGGTGCCTTTTACCTCTATTTTAATCCCATCTTCTCTTAGATCTCTCATACTTCCTGTTAATTGCATTGATGGACACTGCATCTATTGGGACAGTAGCTGGGAGAAATAGAGGACCTCAGAATTGTTATTTTCTAAGTATTTTTTATAAACCAAGGCTCAAAAGAAAAAAATTATTTTAAAAATATGAACTAGTGTAATTAACTGTGTAAGGCAGCTGATCTGTGTAGTGCACATTTGTTACTAAATTATAGTACTAAATTTTGTTTTACAGGAACACAGTCTCAAATTTGACAATGTGCATGACTGAGATCTCTAAATGAGTGTGTAATTTTTATTTAAATAAAGACCCCATAGTTAATGATGCCAAAAACTGAGAAAAATCACAAATTATGCTAATATCTTTCAGGGATAAAATTTCCCAGCCATCAAGAAATATAACAAGAATATTCTAGCCTACATTTTTTCTTCTCTTTTAATAATGTCCCAATGACTGCTCCTTGGTGCCAACTTTGATCTCAGTTTCTGCAACAGGACACAAAGATGACTTTGCCCAGTGGGGTTTAATTTATGCAAATCAGCAGATGGCTTTACCAGGAGTATGATTTGTTATGTTTCTTAAGTGGATCAGTTTGCTTTTTTAAATACCCTGGCAGCAACAGATTCGTCAATATCTTGCATTATATTTTTGAAATGGCCTTTCAATTACTTTAATTGTGGTTTGTTTGATTTTTTTCCCTTTCTCTTTCCCTCTTTTATTCTCTCTATAGATTCTGGGACTTTTCCAAGCCTAATCCTTTGCTGGAAACAGTTGAGCATCACACTGAATTTACATGTGGTCTCGATTTAAGTCTTCACAACCGTGGTCAGGTAAGAGCTGGGATGCATTTACTTTTCACTTGCCTGTTATAGGCACTGTGGTCATGGCTGGGCTGTAGCACTCAGATCCTCTATAAGTCACCAGATTGCAGTAAGCTTCTGGAATTGAGTCTGGCTGAATGCTTATCAAATAAACCTCATTTCAGGTCCATTTTTATTTGTGAAGCAGTTCCTTGCATTGGGTAGGAGAGGAGGGCAGAACAGACGAGATTGCAAAATCAGATAACTGAAAGCCATGGTGAGCTCTGGGAAAATGAAGTATTTTGCTTCAGAAGGAAGAATAGTAGAGAAGAGTCTAGAATGCTAAGCTGAGATACAGAGCTTTCTTCCATCTACTTAAATTGTCAAGTTAAATGTTGGTAGTGTTACACATGATGCCTAGGCCTGGTTTGGCATACTGTTTAGAGGACTACGAGTGGCTTAATCTGTGGCTGAAATTCAAAAACCCTCAGCTCTTAAAGTGAATAAGTAGAGCCTATTTTATCAGTAGCCCTTATACTGGTTCTGTAAGGATTCTTCTCTCCTTCTGTTGCTACAGTTGTTTCTGTTTTGTAAACAAAGGATTCTTATTTTGTAGTATGAAATGATTTTTAGACAAGAAACTTTGAAAAACTGAAGGTAATTTTTTACTTTAAAATGAGAAAGCATTTAGTTTTCCACACAAAAAATGCTATAAGGTTATTTATTAATTGTTCCTAATGCACTATTTAACATGCCAGAGATATAATTTACATCTAGATTCTTCTCAGATTCACAGTAAAAAGATTTTTTTTTTTACCCCGGACGAAAATTGTAACATCTGCATTCACATTCTGTTTGGACAAAGTGAATTAAAACCATTGTCGTTTCTGCTGGTAAAAGGACAAAGAAGAAAGGTGTAAGTTTGGCACATACTTAGCTTACTGCACATGGAACCATTCTAGCTAAATGATAGCTTGATGGGGTTTCTGCCCAGTTGGTTGTTCCTAAAATTCTGTTGCTTCAGTGGTGCTGCAGTAACTATACACAAGGCATGCTGTGAGCCACGTGGGGGAAATTCTAAGGCTCAAAAAAGCCTTCAAGGTTCAGGTTATTTTTCATCAGTGCAAGGCAAGATTACTTAAAGACCAGTTGCTGGGGATTGAAACTTCATCCTGTGTGACTGCATAGATGTGATTTGGCTGCACTGGGTCCAGAGGGAGTAGCAAGCATAGCACAGTGTATTTAGGGCTTCACAGCCCCACAGCAGTGCATGTGCTGAGCCCAGTTCAGTTTTCCATGAAGTTGGTGTGGGTTTGCATTTGGTCTGAATGAAGAGAGAAGATTTTTTCTTTCATTTTGTATTCAGGGTGTGATTACTTTGACTACGAGCCCATTGCTTCATGGTAGATAATGAACTGAAAGAAAAGTGTGCATGCACTTTTACATTGAAAAAAGGAAAATTATGAGCACTAGAACATTTGTGCATTCAGGTATCTTTTTTCCCACACAGAAATTCTACAAGTCTGATGTTGGACTTAGTGCACAAAATCTATAAATCTGGGGTACATACCCATATTTACTGAGTGCCAATGTGCGTTCCAGACAGAAGTTTGGCATTTGCAACAGCTTTGATATTGCTCTGGTTTTTTCCATTGACTTGATTTAATGTATTCTGAGGGTTGGATATCACAGCAATGCAAATTGTGAATGGGTTTTTTTTTAAAGAAGCTTAAAAATCTGTGATAAAAATTAAGCTCTTGCTAAGTTAAGGAGTGAACACAAGGGAAACATAACCCCCATTTTTATAGGAAGACCCATGAGACATCACCTTGAGTATACTTTGTTCAGCTCTGAGCGGGACATGGACCTGTTGGAATGAGTCCAGAGAAAGGCTGTGAAGATGATCAGAGGGCTGAAGCATCTCTCATACAAAGACAGATGTATGAGAGATGATGAGAGAGCTGGGGTTGTTCAGCCTGGAAGAGACAAGGCTCCAGGGAGACCTTGTAGCACCCTTCCAGTACCTAAAGGGATCCTCCGAGAGAACTGGAAAGGAACTTTTACAAGGACATGTAGCAAGGGTTAATGGCTTCAAACTGAGAGATCATTGGTAGCCATAAGGACCAAATTCTTTACTGTAAGGGTGCTGAGACACTGGAACAGGTTACCCAGAGTTGTGGATGGAAGTGTTCAAGTCCAGGCTGAAAGGGACTTTGAATAACCTGGTCCAGTGAAAGGTGTCCTCGTGCATGTCGGGGGGAGCGTTGAATTAGATGATCTTTAAGGTCCCTTCCAGCCCAAATCATTCTATGATTCTATGAACACCTGCTGAATAGTTGCTTCCAGTATGAGCCCTTGGAGTCTTTCCCTGGCTTCTGCATCCATCCAACAAAGATTATTTGCTTAAATTTTACACTGCTGTTCCCAATAAGTAGCTTGTCTTTATGTCTGTTCTTTATAAATCTGATGATGAGCTCCATTGTTTGTTTTCTTCATTTATTTGCATGATTTGTGATTTTCACTGTTTGCTTTACAAGGAGTTATGACTTCAGATTTGAACTGCTTCTCTCCTCCAGGGAGAAAGAGAAGAAGGATCCAGGGAGAATGCAGGGTATTTTATTTATAATGGACAAGCTATTCATTTATGCTCAAATTAAGTACCATTCTGGTCATTAACCTTTGCTTTATTCTTAATGATATCTTTTGTTGTCTAGACAGATTATGTTTTCTTCGGCTTTGCACAATGAACTTCAGCATTTTTGAAGTATTTTTTACATATCAAGGAAAAAATTATATGCATTATTGAAAGTGTTCAGAACAGATATTGTGATTAAGCAGCTAGTTAATCTAGGAATTACAAGACATTCCTGTGGATCTGATTGAGCTTTGAACAGAACCCTCAGGCAGAGAGTAGGTACATGCAGGCAGGCTGGTTCTTGTGCTAAGGGAGGCAACATGGAAAAAAATCTGGTCATAAGGAATGTGAAGAGACCCACTAGTATTATTAGCTAGATGAAACAGTAAACTCCTTTGTGCTTAATTAAATATTCTAGTATCTATTTTGTTTTACCTGCCTCTGGAAAGTAGGTGTTTTTGAAAGCTTTGAATTTCAAAAAATCAGATGTTGTTTGGTTTGGGGTTTTTTTCCTCCACTATAATGTTAGTATCAGATTAATGGAAATTTGAGACAACAAACAAACTTTCAGGTGCATACAAAAATGTGCATTTTGCAGTGCAAATCATTAACAGAAATGATCCTCATGATATTCAGTGTATTTCTCTGTTAAACTCCAAGTGCTGGTCTGAGAGTTTGCCAGGCATGTTTTCCAGGAGAAAATACTCCCAACTCCAGCTTTCAGGCAAAGTAGCCTAGGCATACACAAGAACAGTGACAAGACCCTAAGCACCAAAATTCTGTTAAATTTCTAATGTTGTGTATAGTTAAGAAGTGAGAAAGTCTGTTTACCCTGTCAGCAATTAAGAGTATGCAGTTTTTAAAACCAGATAATTCTTTCTCAAGTTTAGGGATAAGAAAAACAGCTGAAGTTTTCTTCCTTGTATATACACTAGATAGACATAGGATGTATGTAGGGACTAAAAAATGGTATGCAGGTATAAACTACTCCTTGTTTGGGGCTGGTAATGCTAGACCATGTAGTGGAGTTGTGCTCTGTAGCTCACTGGATTTCTTACTTCTCTCCTTATATTTACTTTTCCTGTATGTGATCTGTGAATGGTCTGATGAATAAAAATATTGTACTCCTTTAAGCCATCTCTTCCTGGGATTTTGCTATGTTTGCATTCATGTTTACGTGCTGTAAGTAACTTCCTTTGGTGTTACTTGCACAGCTTTATTTAAAAGCAGCCTTTTTCTTCTATTGTTAAATGCCATATGGGAGTCGTGAATGCATTTTAAATATCTTCAGGCAATCCATTAATCACACAGATAAAAGTACAGATCCTGTAAACAGATCTCTTTTTGTCTTGATTCTGAAATTATTTCCATAAGTATGTAAAGAATAGAAATACACCTGTATAATGAGTTTCTTTAAATACTGGACAAAAGATACCCAGCCCTTTCTGTTGCAATTCTAAAACAATTTTGCTTAACACAAATGTAAAAAAAACTGACACTCTGAATTTTGTCTGAAAATCTTCTTTAGCTACATCTCACATCTGTTCTGAACTCTGTAATACAGCCAGTGGAAAGTATAAATTACTGATTGCCACTGAGTCAGGCTTTCTCTTGTGCTGCTGAGAACAGGATTAAGTATCTAATGGAAACAGGAGAGGAATCTTTCAATTTCTCTATACTTCTGTGCTATGAACAATGACATTCCTAAACAGCAAGGATACGTATTTTTCAATGGGAGTGATGGCAAGTGGTGTGAGCACTTGGTATGTGAAAAGCACATAGACATCTGTGACATGCCAGATCAGAACAGGACTCCACAATGTACCGTGCTGAGGTGCTCCTTTTGGAAATTAAAAATGTTCGGCTCCAAATGAATGAACCAAGTGTCAGTTCTCTAGTTCAAAATCATCTGTTACCTGAATGCTTGCTGAAGTTTAGGGTTTGAGAATAATTTGTGTACAACACAGATAGTGATCACTTAGGATTTGCTTCTACTGTGATTGTGTGTGTTTGGATCATAATTGCACTATAAAAGGGCAGCTGTCTGTGTAAATAACTATTTCTGTCAACAAGTTTGGGTTGGAAACTTGTTTTCTCTAACCTTGTGGCTAGAATTCTCCTCCCTATGCAACCTGGTGGGGTCGGGGTGAGTGAGCAGCAGCGTGGTACTCAGTTGCTGGTGGGGATTAAACCATGACACACACAGCACTGCTTACTGTGGAGACAGTGATGGTACCAGTGTGGTACCCATGGCTCTTGTGCTCTGTGTTACACTGGCCTTGTGATTTGGCCTTCCTGAACTTCCACTCTCTTCTTCCTAAAGCTGTGGGATGTCACCAGCATGTTCTGCCCAACCACTGTCTGCTCCTTCCTTGCACCTGGCCAGTGGTACTTAGAGCTAAGAAGAGGTGCCTGCACTGGTCTGCTGATCCAAGGAAACTGATAGCATCCTGCATCACTAAAATTTTAAAGCTGTAATTTCTTACTAGCTGGAGGGAGGCCATAACCAAATTATATACACTTGACCTGCGTGCCCTGAACTTGAAATCTAGTTCTAAATTCATCCAGCTTTATGGGGAAATTTTTGGTCATTGTCAAGTTTTGGTGTGCAGGTTTGTCCTGCTCCTTTTCTTTGTGCTGCTTTTGCAGTGTGCTGCATTAGCTGTGCCAGCACAGGAAGTAGAAGGGACGGGAGGGGCTGCAAGAGCTGCCTTAAGCAGTATAGCCAAATATAAATGCAGATGATGTCTTTAGTAAGGCTGTTTGGCTATGTATTTTGCTGTTCATTTAAATTAATTGTGGATACTCAAGAGGCCCAGAAATGTTGATTGTTCCATATAAAAGTGGAGCTACATCTTGTGAAAATGTACAGAACAGATACTCTCTGCTTTTTTTCTTTTGATCACTTGCTGTTATCTTTTACACTTAATTACTAAAGACCTGATAGCTTCCACCCAGCTGTTGTGGCTATGCCACTGCTATAATTATAACACTATCTTCATTTTAGTCTCTCCTTATGGTCCTTCTCCAGGATGCTACTGAAGTTAAGCAGTTTCTTTGATTCTTTGAGATAAAAAGAACCTGCTTACCTAATTTCAGAGTGGATTTTTCCATAAAATATCAGATTTCACCAGCTGCAAGTGTTAAACCAATCTGAATACCTTACTGAATTGGAGGGGCTAAAAGAAGGAGATACTTCTTAGTGGTGCTTACTGTATGTCTTTCCCAAACTGTGAAAATTAAACTTTCACTGTGTAAGTCAAAGCCAGGCACTCATGAGTAATAATGTGCCATTATCAGCAAAAGTTTCTTTGTGTTTGGAAAGGTTTCTGTCAGGCATCACGATTTTGTAAAAGCTGCAAGTGTTTGGAGAGGAAAATCCAGTTTTGATACTGAAGTACTGGGAAGAATGGCAGACAGTACTTTCTTACTCAGTAAATGTATTGCTTGTGCATTTTATTTGGTGCAGTGGCTTACAAATACTTGCTACTTCTGCGAGCCCCATCTTTTACTCAGTGTAGTGGGTTCTGTTACTTTCCTGTATGACCAGTAAATATTTGGGAAGTCCCAGTGAATTGCACTAGTGAAACTCAGGGGAAGACAGCAGGATGTTGCAGCTGTTACTGAAAATACTGTTTGGCTTATGATTATTTGTGATTATATCCCAAACGGAAGGAACTGGACTCTACTCTGAGCTGAAGGATGAATTTGAAGGTCAAATAGGGTCATTAGAAAACAGTTTTACTGATGGAAATTGACTGCATTTGGGGTCACCAAAGTCAGTATCAGCACAGAAGGCATTTTGTGGTTCCAAAGTACCTTCTACAGAACTTAAAATTGATTTATCAATTAAACCAGTTCTTGGAAGACTGAGGAAGACTGTCTTTCTCCTAATTTTTAGAGTACAGAGGAATTGGTACCAAATCTGTGGAGATTTCAAGGATTTTTTTTTTCTAACCTGCAACTCACATCTCCATTTCCTTTACAATTTACTGATGAAAGGACACTTGGAAGACTGAGGTGATGTCTTTCTCCTAATTTTTAGAATACAGAGGAATTGGTGGAGATTTCAAGGATATTTTTTTCTAACCTGCAACCCACATCTCCGTTTGCTTTACAATTTACTGATGAAAGGACACTTGGAAGACTTCTGTTTAGGAATGAGTGGCTTGACTTCCAAGTCGTCTTCCCATTACCCATGTCAGAGCAACAGAACAAATGATGAGACAGCTCTTGACTTCTTAGATCAGTTCTTTGTGACATATCTTTGCAACGTGAAAAATAATGCCCTTTTTTTTAAGAAAGAAACTGATTTTTTAAGCAGCATTTGAAGCATCTGTTTCTGGTAACTCTAGTTTTAACCTAGATCTTTATAAGAAGTTCTGTTCTGGAGTATCTTTCATTTTGTCTTTACTGGAAATAATAATCAAATAAAGGTGTGTTTTCTTAAAAGTAAATTTTAAAAAATATTGGTGTTACTGCACATGGAAAATAAAAAAAAAAATTATTTGAAAACTCCCATCTGAAACTGAAAACTTTCAGTCTCATGTAAAGGTTGGCATCATGCAGTTCACTCTGGCAAATACTAACCAAACAGGCCACAGTAGTGGTCCAAATTTTTAGAAGAAAATAGATATTGAATAAGTTTAAACTCATGCATGATCCATTATGCACTTGACCAATTAGTTTTATTGTTCACCTGTAAAAATAATTTGATGAGTAGCAAACCTAATATCTTGCTTTATCTTCAATTAATCTCCATCTCACAAGCTTAGAGGATGTTCAGGATCCCTCAAAACATGTAATAAGGATATAAATAGAGCATTAAGTTATGTTTGAGAAGACACAGAAGATAAGAAACTAAAAGAAGAAGGGAAGCACAACTAATGAGAGTCAAGAACTGGGTTTTTTTTTTTTTCTGCTGGCTCCTCTACAGAAAAAAGACAAGACAGGTCTCATTTGAAAATGGGATGGGGAGAAGCTGAGAAATGGGTCTCTCTCAGGCACATTTACATATTATCACATGATTCATTATGAGCACTCTGGAAACTCAGTGGCACCAAGATAGTTCTGGAGATATTAATCTAGAGAGGGCTGTATTTGGTTCTGATTAAACCCTTTCATAAAGGGTAATTGAACTCTTAAGTTTTTAGTTGTTCTTTTGAATATATTTAATCTTGATTATGCTAGCAGATTTATTGTGCCTTCAAGTACTGAATAAAAAAGTTAGTGGCTAACTTGGGAGTTTTCTCTTGTTCTCTTGCTTCTTCTGAAGGGTAAAGAGGCAGAATGTCATGCAGGTAATTGCACTAGACTGAGCGGATTGCCCTCGGGTGCTGGAAAAGGTCTAAGTCTATTGCAAGGCAAGATGATTGTGATGAATAGGAAACAGAGGGCCTGTCAAGGGAGTAAATCAGTTAGTGAGTCAATGGAAATGGCTCTGATAAATGAATGGATGTCAGTATTAAATCAGTTGGTGGAAAACATTATTATACTCTGGGACAAGGATAAACATTTCAATAAAATACAGGATAGCTATTTTAGCTGAGTTGAGCTATGATTTCCTAGTCAAGCAATTAGCTTTCTGGGATGACTGCAGTTTTTTTGTTTCTTTGCTTGCTTTTCTGGCTTCACTTGAAGAGAAATACAGTGATCCCCATTTTTTGTAATTGTTTTTGTATCTTTGCTGGCAGATAAATTGGCAAGATATTTATTCTGCAGTAACAACAGTATACTACCTGCAGTATGTATGTTGGTGCTGCAACTTTGCTGCTGAAAGAAAAGCATTAAAGACAATTAATGTGTCATTTTGTTAGACTGTCTTTGTTCCATGTAGTTTTAGTTATAATGAAAATTACCAGGCTTAGAACTCTTCTTCTATTTGCGTTATTTCTTGATGTAGTTTACTAGTCAGTGCAACAAAGAATGTTCTTGTTGTACAATTAAGCTCTAATTATTCTTCTTTTCCCTGCAGTTTGGTAGTTAAAAGTTGCTATGGTAAAACTGTATTCTATAGTTACAAGAGTATTCATAAATGATAATGAAAGTTGCATGACATACAAAATATGCCATGCAAAATAGTCAATATTATAAGGGTATTGCAATTTATACAGTTCTTTGCAACAGAAATAAACTGTCTTCTAGTCTGTTGCCATGTCAGTTAAGAAAACACCAAAAAACAAAAAAAAATGCACCCTCTAAAAACTGAAATCACTGAGATTTGTTTGTATCTCAGAGTAAAATTTGACCCCAAGACAGCAGACATTTTTTATGTTTTTTACATTTTTTACTAACTTCCATCCCTCCATGCTCCTAATGGAGGGATTTTTATCAGGTGTGCAAATCAAGTGTGAGTCCATTTTCAGTTTTTCTTTATCTTCGTCCCTCCACAGGAGGACTTTCTTCACCTGTCAGTAACATCATCTCATTGATCAAAATATAAACTCTAGGAACTTGCCCCTTTTTGGATGCTATATTTATTTAGTATGGTATGCTGGATGAGCTTTCATCCCAATGAAATCTCTAACTCTGTTTTAATATTTAAATTAAGTTGCATTTAGTTTATTTTTTAAAAAAGCCTAAAGTATGTATTTTTTGATAATACATACTTTGAAATATGTATTAAAAATGGTCATATGTCACAGGAGAACTGACATTTCTTAAATACTTTTAAAGGACTTACATTCAATATCCCATGTTCTCCTTTTCTGGGGAAAGGCACACAACTGTCGTACAACTGTAAGACCACTGTAAGACAGGTCACAAGATAAAAGGCAAACTGCAGGGAGAAGACATTTTGTAAACTGATGCAGTTGCTGCATGAACAAGTCCTTCTCTTCATCTTGGGCTTCATCTTAGTCATTTGTATACAAGGCAGTGAAAATCTCTGAGCTACTGCAAAGGGGCACATGGCACTCTCCATCAAAAAATGCTGGCTGCTGCACTCCTAGCTTAGAGTTTCCCCCTTTCTCTGACACTCTTGCCTGTACTTTGGAGAAAGTAAGGAGAAATGGAAATGTCATTCATTTTTTAATGTTCTGCCATGCTGCAGTGTCCCAGTTTCCCATTGATACCTGTGTTCTGTACTTCATGTGTGTATTTTCATCAAGGTTTCTGCTATCAGTATTTCATTATACACTTCCTGCCGCACAGTAGAGAACTTGATTCACTATTCCTTACTGTAGCTTGTTTTCCTCTTGTTGGCTGGCTACATTTTCTCTTTTCACCTGGTATCATTAAGTCAATGAGTTGGGCAACTTACCGCATGTGATCCTTTTCAAACTCTTTTAATATCCCCTGTTTATTTTTTAGTGTTTCTAGATTAAATGGTTCTATAACTATATTTGTTCAGAGGCCATTTCAGGGATATTAATTATATTGATAACAGGTGGGAATTCCCATGGGATTTTTTCCAAATGTTATTTTTGTTTCTTGTTTCTTTACAAAAATAGAAAATATTGCCTATGGAACATTGATCTGTAGCTGTGGAGAATAGTAAGAAACCTGCAGTTTATGTGATTGCCAGCTTCTACACAGCATTTAGTGGAAAACTCAAATTTTCCTTTTGGTATGATTTGAGAGACTGCAATGCAGCAGAACATTGTGCTACAGAAAGCTCTATTATGTCATATGAATAGACAGACACATTGTCAAGAGTTTTTTTGACCCATTTAGATGTATATGGAAAGCACTTCAAATAACTAAGTAGAACCAGCTAAGGAAGCAATGAAAATGAATAATGGTGCAGTGTAGTAAACACAAAATGGGCTAATTATAGTCTGAAATTAAATACTGTAGTTGGATTTCCAAATTTTTAGTGTGCAGCTGTTCATTCTGGCTCTAGAAGAGAACAGGAATTGCAGGCTGCAGCAGAAGGAAGCTTGTTGTGCAGAGGATCCAATACTGTATCTTTTGTAATCCCAACTGGAAATGACATTGTAAAGATAATGCAACATGTTTTCAGCCAGATTTGCTGGCATTTATTTGTGGACCTCCTCAGCTTTTCCTTTTTAGCTCTCCTCTTTCTTCTATTTGCCTTAATGCTTGTCTTCTACAATATTTTGTGAATATATATCATACATAGGTCATCTTCTTGAGTTATTGTCTGTGTGGTTAACCCTTTCACTTTGTTACAGACTCTGAAGTGCATTTCAATTAATTTTCAAACCTAAAGCATTCCATGGTCTTTTTCCTTGGAGTCTTGTTATTTATTAAGATCTTTAAACACTATAGACTCAGGTTAACCTTTGGGTTTCTGGTTTAAGTTCAAGCCTTCATCTAGGATAGAGCCTGGGACGATGAATTCAGAAAAGTTGTGGTTATACTCAGATCAGTCACTGTCTTTGTAAGATGCCTTTGTCACAAGTGGCACCGCTTCTTATTAGACTAGTGGGGGTCTAGGTAGTGCTTGGAGCAACACTATGGCTCAAATCTCAACGATCAGCAAATACACATCTCTCTTCTCAACAACAGACAGTGACTTCATAGCTTATCAAGCATGAGACTGAAATTCTGGCTTAATTCTTCCTGTATAATTTTGTTGAACTCTTTTGGTTTTCCATTCCTCAGCACTAGACATTAAGAAAATGTCTATTACAAATTTGCAAGTATAAGAAGGTTGTTCAGATCTGGTAATGAAAGGATCCTAAGACTCTATAAAGAGAAGAAACATGGCAGGGTCTGGACTTCTGTGTGTCCTTCCTTAATTTAATTTTCAGTTACATTTTTTTGCCTATTTGGATCAACTGAAACCCAAAGGTTTCCCTGCTTTCCTCATGAGGAGTATGAAAAACAGGAGATTGTTAATTTTCATGTTTCTCAGTAAAGTTAAAGTTTAAAAAAAACCAAAACAAAACAATTTATTTATTTATTTATTTATTATTTAGTTGTATTATTTTTGAGACATTGTAAGTCAGACTACCAGCTGATATTAAATCCATAATATGCATTAAGTTCTCTGTGATTTTTGTAAAAATTGCACTTGTGAAGGACCTAAATAGATTTTGTTTGCTTTGTAGGTGGTGGACTGTGCTTGGGACGAACTAGTCAAGATCTATACTCCATCGTGTCTGGCAGT
Organism: Passer montanus; assembly: GCF_014805655.1. Lineage (NCBI taxonomy): Eukaryota > Metazoa > Chordata > Aves > Passeriformes > Passeridae > Passer > Passer montanus. Next base: position 15,075,765 of record NW_024366591.1, read on the forward strand.
TCCTGTTTAGAAGAGAAGAGATCTGACACGCCAGGAGCCTTTCTCTCTCCCCCCCACAACTGGACTTGTGCTAAAGTGTCAACAGTGTCACTAACCTCAGTGTCTCTTTATAAGTAGAACTGCTTGAATGGAGTGTTGTGCACTTGAACATGTGGAGACTTCAGGTCTTGGTTTACTGTGTAGGTAGTACTTGAGCTAAAAATGTTCCACAGCTACTCAAAAGCTGAAGAGTGGCCATAGCAGATATCAGTGATGTCTTCAGAGCTGAATAACCAACACGAGTTTGTCATCTGTCTGGCTAATGATGAGAGCAGAGGCCTGAATCTTCTTGTTCCTTATAAAGATTAAAAGAAACTGGCAGTGTATTTTGAGATGTCACTGTACAAAAGAAAAAAAATTAAAAGAGAAAAGCTTTTTACTGTAAAGTACTGTAATGTCAACTGAAGTTTGTATCACCCAGATGCATTTATGTTTTGCTGTAAGTCATGTTGCATTATTTTCTTTTGCAATATGATGCATTTACTCTTGATCGACAGTAAATGTCATAGTTTGTAGCCAGCTGATTTGTTTGACCTTTTTGATTGCCGCTTCACAAAGATGGTGAAGATTATTCTCATATATTTTTCCTTTAGATCTCTTTGAGTAAAACAGTTGATGAAGTTATATAGAAACATACTCTGATAATAGAGAAAATGGTTATGAAAAAATGAAATACATACAAAACTAATTGGATCACAATCCTCAAGATTTAGAGATTGGGCAACCATCTCTTCTATTAGAGTTGTCTTCTATTTTCACTTAGAAAGCTCTTCCAAGAAATAGAAGGGGATTGTGGCCATAAATCCAGTGTTTCTGGACCTGTGGCAGCCTGGCCAAAGTGAGAAGTGATGTCCAAACCAGTTGACCTATATACATGCAGATTAATTGCATGATATAAGCACAGCACATCCAGTATGGCCAAACTATTGCAGTCACTACACTATGCACAACATATTCCAGGTATGTTGAATACTTTGCACCCAGTTTGACCCCTCAGCCCACATGCTGGTACTTCCATCTAAGTTTTCTGGGGCAAGTAGACACGTTCAGATGTTACGTTTCTCCAAACACCTCTGAATAGTGTTTCATGATCAAACTGTGATAGTAGTCCAGCACTCATAGCCTTCTTTCCTCATTTCCTGCTAGCCATTTTTTTTAACCTTAAAACTGTCTCCTTTCTGCTGTTAGCCCATCTCAACTACCACTACAATCAAAAGACTCTTTGCGGGTTGGGTCTTTGCAGATCTCTGGTCAGGTTTTCTTACTGTGGTGTTAATTAATCCTTTACCCTTCTGGGTTGCAGCACTCATAGATCGACCAATAGCAGACACTGCCAGATCTGCTGGGTGCTTTGAAGCAATGAAGGAAAGAATTCAGCTGAGCTAAGACCTGCAATTTGCAAGGAGAGAATGATTGTTCTGTTTTGGAGAAAGAGCCAGGGAACTAACAGGTAGCCACAGGGAGACATGCATATATTGATGGGGTATATAGGGCTGGACAGGAAGAAACTTTCTTCTACAACATGACAATTTGGATCCCAATTGGATCCTGTATTTTTCTTTGTCAAATGCAAACTGCCCCTGGACTGACGTATTTTTGAGTTGAATTAATAACAAAAAATAGATTTTGCCTTTTTTTATGACAGTGTGCTATACCAAATCCAAACCGTTCACTGCACTTTAATTCTGTGTGCTGAGGAATAATGCAGAATAAAGCTGTACTGCATGCAGCTTTCAGCAGTACCATGGGCCATAAAATCTAATTTTAGGCATTAAAATTGATTATTTCAACTTCAATAGTTCCTCCACTCTTCTGTTTTATCTCCCTTTTCTGCTTTGATTACAAGTTGCTTGTCTGAGTGGAACATTTTGGTGGCAGGTGTGTATTTTATATGCATGTTTCTTGGGGGACAGACAGAGTGGGTTATTCCAGAATGCTGCCATAGCCTATTGGTTGGAAGGGAAAATTTAGAAAACCTAACGCAGGGGGAAAAATTAGGAATTCTGAACATGCACACTCAGCACATGGATTAAATCTTTCCTCAATTGCCTTCTCTTCCTTCATGTCCTGGTTAGCTGTATCCGGATTTATTTCTCTTGAAAGATGAGTGCATCCAGAAGATGCACATAGTAAATAAAAACTGTGGCCTTTAATCTTGCTGTGTGATCTTTGAATGGTGAGAATGTGCTGTAACATTTCTGCACTGTAACAGAAAAATCAATTTGGCAATAGTTGTTGCTGATTCTTAATTCTCAGGGAATATTTGCTATAGTTGTTTTGAAGAAATACTTCTTATTTTATGACCAAAATACTAGCTTCCAATATTTTTTTTCATTTACTGAAACAGTTAACAACAACAATCTAAAACATGTAATGTGTTCTGCTTTCAAACTTGCTCCTGTGAAAGATTTTGTTTTATTGTTTTATTTAAGTTTGGGTTTCTCTTTGGTTTAAGAAACATATTGATTAATCAAGTTCTAAGGCATGGATTTGTTGTTCTGTAATGCTATTAAATTAATTGCACACAGTATCTTTGGCTATACTCTTGTGTTCACTTCCGCAATTAAGAAATGCTGTTCAAAAAGTAAATGCCGTGAAAGATACTGAGAGTATCTTCTGCGAAGAATATCATAACCATGGTTTATTTCATGTATAAATACTGGGTGGTGGTCACAGATTTCCTCTGTACTGGTAGAGACCATACTTTAGCAACTTTTCCTAGCTGTGTGCCCCATCAGATCTTCATTTTCATAAAGGCAAGAAAGCTATTTTAAATTATTCTTTGTGACTGCTTGTGCAGAGTATGTGTCAGTGATGAAGTGATCTCTTTCTTCTAGCCAAGTACAGTGCTGGCCTCAGATTTTGCTGCATAAGCAGGCTGTACTGTGCCTTTCAGCAGTACTGCTCAGCTGTGTTCAGGGTCATGGAATGGGGAATGGATACAACTCTACACAGTTCTTCCCTGATAGACCTGATGGTTGCATTAGACTCTAATTAAGGCAAATTTTCCATTAAGCATTTTATAGAGGTCTTTACCATTTTCATCCAAGAAGCCATTATAAAAAATCTATGCCCTTAGGAAGACACCAATTTTTTGTTTTCATCTCACCTGTGTCATTGTAGCCAGGTGCAATGCAGAACTGAGCATAATTTCATTTAAACAACAAGAGTTAGGGTATCATAATCATCTCATATGGGTAAGGAACCACAGAGCCATTCATTGCTAAGAACTGCCCCTCTGCCAGGCCAGAATTTAACAGAGTGAATGTATGAAGTGAGCAGCCACTGCTCCCTCTGGACACATAAAGAGCCAGTGTGGGGAAAGCTCCTTCACTACAGTGTCACCTCTGATATCTCCCTGTTGCTTTATTCAATTCCTCCCTAGTAAAGAGCAGGAGAACATTTTGTGTGACTGTGTTGTGGTGGAGAGGCAGTACTGAACCTGGCCTCAATTCATATTGAGAAAAGGGTGGCTTGTCAAGGGACAACAGCTTCCTCTCCACCTCCCTTTCCTGTCTATAGAAAAAATTAGGAGTACCATGAGCGGTATTGCAAGAGAAGCCCTTATAGCACAGGTAAGTTCCAAAAGATAGGACTTGGTACTTGAACACTTGACTTTCCAAACTGAGTGCAGGTGCAACCTCTCTTTGAGTTCTCCATTTAGTTCTGGGCCCCACAACGTAAGGAGGATGTGAAGGTTCTTGAATGCATCCAAAAACATACCTCAACACTGGTGAAAGGGCTGGAAGGCTTGTCCTGTGAGGAGAGGCTTTGGGCTTGTCTGGTTTGGAGCAAAGGAGACTGAGAGGAAACATCATCCCTTTCTCATGCTTCCCAAGGAGGGCAAGAGGATAGAGAACTGCTGATCTCTTCCCCTTGGGACTAAAGTGGTGTGTGGGAATGGTTCAGAGATGTACCAGAGGAGGTTTAGACTGGACATGCAGAAGCATTTCTTTACTAAGCAGGCATTCAAACACAAACAGGCTTCCTAGAGAGGTGGTCAATGTCCAAGCTTGTTTAAGAGGCATTTGTAGAATGCCTTTAACAACATGGTTTAATTTCTGCTCAGCCCTGAATTGGTCAAGCAGTTGGACTTGGATGATCATTCTACAGTCCTTACAAATGAAATAGCCTATTCAAATTTTTGTTTCTGATACATTTGATTTTGTGTTTCAGTCAAGGAAATATTTAGCCTCCAAAGCAGTTTTTCAACCTGATACTGTGCAATGTCAGAGGTTCACTTCTCTAGTGATAATTTCACTGGTGAGGTGACAAAATTGTTTCTGCCAGAGGATGCACTCAGGTATAGTCCAAATTACTACAGTGTTTCCAGAAAGCACAGTCTGATTTTTTTCCATCTGCACTTACCTGGCAAAAGGAGTTGTTTTTATCCCATGTGCAAACACTGTCAAGGTGATCCACACTTTTCTTTAAATTGTGTTGCGTGTGGGCTTGGGGTGAGTCCAAATAGAGGCTGATGTAAATGTATTGGCACATTTCTCCAGTGGGTTCTGAAACCAGGCTTGGTCTGCACTACCTATGGTTTCTTTTCCTGCATTACCAGTTTTCATCTTCAGACACTCATTCTTAATATGTACCTCATTTCATTTTATAAACCTTGCCCTATCTCCTTTACCCTGCCTGTCCTGATGGAAGAAATCGATGGATGATTATAAGGTAGCTCTGAATAAAAGTATAGTTTTTCCTTCCCTTGTGTTGCCTGACACTGCAGGAGAATGCTAGAGGGGACTGGCTGCCCGAGCTTTTGCTTTGCCTTTGCCTTAGAGTCGATATGGTCTCTTGCCATCTCCTGTTAAAACTTTCATCTGTAAAGTCGAGAGAAGCGATCAGCTTATTTAAGCTTTACCAGGCTTTAAAACATCACTTTTGAAAGCTCTGTGGCTACCAGTTTTTGGTAACTTCTCAAGACAATTCCCTCAGCTAGAATCCGGTTCTCCCGGCTTTTCTTAGCAGCGGTCCCCGTCTCTTTGCCGTTCGCAGCCCGAGAAGGCGCTCCTCGGATAAGCCGAGGAAGCAGGGGGGCAGTGGGAGGGATGCTGCCGGCAGGCTCGATAGATGCTTTTTCCCGGGAGGCCGTATATTTTTGGAGAGTAGGAGAAGCGGTACTCCCTTCTTGGGAATGTGCGGACCTGCACTGATAATCCCCGCTCCGGGAGACCTGGGGCTTCCCACGGCTCTTCCACATTATTTTCGGGCCGGTGGCGCTCGGCTGCGGAGCTGCGGGCGCCGCGCGGCTTTCCCCGGCACGGAAAGCACCTCGGTGCCCGCTCCGGCTGCCCGTGCTCCTGCACCCGAGCGGGGTCGGGAGGGCTTGCGGACAGCGGGAAAGCTTCCCATCCCCGCTGAGCCGGGCGTGCTTCGGGGGACGCCGCGGGACGAACCTGGAAACGCGGGGGGCGGGGGCGGCCGGATGGGGGACACCGAGAGCGGCGACGCAGACACACCGGGGATGGCGTGGGGACACACCGGGGGCGGGGAGGGGACGCGGATAGGAGGGGAGACACGCTGGGGGCGGCGCGGGGGGGACACGTCGGGGGCGGTGGGCGCCCTGCCCGGA